>NW_012112030.1:4221083-4222941 GCF_000951035.1 Colobus angolensis palliatus
GGTCTCGATCTCCTGACCTCGTGATCCGCCCGTCTCGGCCTCCCAAAGTGCTGGGATTACAGGCGTGAGCCACCGCGCCCGGCCCTGAATATATATTTTAACTTGATAGTTTCCAAACTTATATCCTCCTGTCCAAACCCCAGAGTCTCAGAGAGGCATATAACCAACAGTTTCCATGCAGTCTCCCGTGAATTATCTTAAAAACATTACATTACAAAGCTAAATGACTGATGTAAAATCCCTTTTTCTTTTGTTTTTCATGAATTGAGGCTTTTCTCATTCAATTCCAAAGAAAACTTTGACTTAATCCATTAGCACGTTTGAGCTTCTTTTACTGTCTAGTGCAGTAGGACTTGTCTTAGATTAACTTGGTACATATTTCACCAGTGAATGCCTTATTCCTCACTTTTAGAAAGCATTGTTTACATTTTCTCCTGAATGTGGTCTTTCTCCAGTCTTCTCCATACTAATAAATACCTGTACTTTCCATGCATCAGCTCAGGTAAATGATCTAGAAGTCGTTCTTCACTTCCTTTCCTTAATACATTTTCCTCTCCAATTCAGCAGCAAGTCCTAATGATCCTATCTCCAATATGTCTCTCAAATTCCTACATTTATTTCTCTCTCTCCCTTTATTCTCACCACACTCATCCTATCCACAATCATCTTTTATCCACTATTCTTCAGTACCTCTGAAGACTTTCCCTGATCTGACCTTTGACTTCTGACCTTCTGACCTTCCCACTCCACTCCATTCTCCCGTAGCATTGAGAGTCATTGTCTTAAAGTTCAAATTGCATCAAGTGACTTATTTAAAATCCTTCCAAAGGCCAGGCGTGGTGGCTCATGCCTGTAATCCCAGCAGTTTGGGAGGTCGAGGCAGATGAATCACCTGAGGTCAGGAGTTGGAGACCAGTCTGGCTAACATAGTGAAACCCCGTCTCTACAAAAAATACAAAAATTAGCCGGGTGTGGTGGCTCATGCCTGTAGCTCCAGCTACTTGGGAGGCTGAGGCAGGAGAACCACTTGAATCCAGGAGGCAGAGGTTGCAGTGAACAGAGATCATGCCACTGCACTCCAGCCTGAGAGACAGGAGGGAAAGTCTGTCTAAAAAAAAAAAAAAAATCCTTCCACTGCTTCTCAATACATGTTTTTTTGTTGTTGTTGACAGAATCTCGCTTAGTTGCCTAGGCTGGAATGCAGTGGCACTATCTTGGTTCACTGCAATCTCTGCCTCCTGGGTTCAAGCAATTCTCCTGCCTCGCCTCCAGAGTAGCTGGGACTACAGGCACGAGCCACCACGCCCCGCTAATTTTTGTATTTTTAGTAGATATGGGTTTTTACCATATTGGCCAGGCTGGTCATGAATGCCTGACCTCAAGTAATCCACGCTCCTCAGCCTCCCAAAGTGCTGAGATTATAGGCGTGGGCCACCGCACCCAGCCGTTTTTTCTCTCTATTTTTTTTTAAGTTTCTCAGATTTACCAAGGCTTTTCTTATCTTTAAAAATGCTTTTCCCTTATTTTGCTTCTCCCAAGTATCCTCTACCCTCTCCTATTTGTTGTCCCCTCTCAGTCTTTGTTTAGCTCTTTGTATTTATAAATCTGTTATTATTTTATCTTGGTTTTTCTTAATATTCCTGAAAATGTAACTCTGTGAAGATGTAACTCTGTGAAGACTGAAAGGCAGAGGCCCTGTTGGTTTGTTCTGTATGCTCTATACTATTATTGGTACATAATTTCTTTCTTTCTTTTTTTTGTTTTTAAGAGACAAAGTCTCGCTCTGTTGCCCAGGCTGGAGTGCAGTGGCGCAATCTCAGCTCACTGCAACCTCTGCCTCCTGGATTCAAGCAATTCT
>NW_012112030.1:4223490-4227718 GCF_000951035.1 Colobus angolensis palliatus
TTGGCCAGCATGGTCTGGAACTCCTGACTTCAGGTGATCCACCCACCTCGGCCTCCCAAAGTGCTGGATTACAGGCGTGAGCCACTGTGCCCAGCCGAGCCAGTGTTTAAAGAGTAGATGTGAAGAAAGTTAAAAAGGATTTTAAAAAATTGAGAACAATAATGATGGTGATGGAGGTGATTAACAGATGTATTAGATTCAGTATAGAAATAATCGAGGCCAAAGGGATGCAAATAACTCGTGACCAAATGGGAGGGTTACGGGAGTGAGAGACTCCACATGACTGAGGAGCAGCACATGTGAAGCAGATTAGGATAAGGCACACTATGGGATGGAGACAGGGGACAGAGTAGCATGTCATGGTTGGAAGTGATTCTATATTTCAAATAAGGTGGTAGGGGCTAGGAAGTGGGTGTGGGGCAGAGAGATTCCTTTAGAATAAGACCTTATAGGCAAGATTTCCCCAAGATTTTCTAATGCCAATGAACGTTTTACCTTTGTCAAGTCTGTGGTGTCCTGGTGCCTGAATAGAAGAGCCTAGAATGTCTTCCGGAATGTGTCTTTGAGGACTGAATGACTCATCTGGCAGCAGTAAAACAAAGTCACTACAGGCGCTATTAGCAATGCTTGCATTTCAATAATTCCCAGAGCCAATTTGTTAAATGACTCAGGATAATTTCAGATCAACAGCAGGTTATACTCAGAACATTTTCCCCTCTGGGCTAAGTGAGCATTCCAAGAATGTAGTTAACAAGGAGCTGCACTAATTAGCCAATCCCTGGCTCTGTGTTGCCTCCCTGAGTACTGGAGCTAATTAATTGGCTAATAAACAGTTAGATTTCTCAAATATTCCTTACCTCTACCCAGAACATATTAAGAGGAATCACTTATATCTATTGTTGTTTACCTCAATCAACAAGTATTTATTGATAAACATAAAGCCACTTCAGGTGTGACAACAGTAACATAGCTGGCAAAAATGGGAACGTAGCTCTCGGAAAAATCATAGCAGACAAGGGAAGGTTAGATGACAGTAGGAAGAATAACATTCATATGCATAACACTTTACAAATCATGCCGCATATATTTAGCTTCTTTGATCTTCACAACAACCTTCTGAGGTGTTATTATTCCCTGTTTTCTAGGTGAGAAAACTGCTTTAAAGATTTCAGGCCAGGAGCGGTGGGTCAGGCCTGTAATTCCAGCACTTCGGGAGGCCGAGGGGGGTGGATCACCTGATGTCAGGAGTTCTAGACCAGTCTGGCCAACATGGTGAAACCCCCTTTCCACTAAAAATACAAAAATTAACTGGGCATGGTGGTGGGCACCTGTAATCCCAGCTACTCGGGAAGCTGAGGCAGAAGAATCGCTTGAATCCGGGAGGTGGAGGAGGTTGCAGTGAGCTGAGATCATGCCATTGCATCCCAGCCTGAGCTACAAGAGCAAAACTCCATCTCAAAAAAAAAAAAAAGGAAAAGAAAAAAAAAAGGATTTCTTATCTAAGGTGAGTAGTTTTTCCCCCAAATATGCATCACTTCCTCGATTTTCCAATAATACTTTGGGAGGTGGTATGATATGTGGATGGATTAGCACTACACTGCGGCATGATTCCTGGGAAGCATTCCATCCAGGCTTAGCTCAGCATTTAGTTTTTGCTCCAAGAACTGGAGAGATGTGCAGACAGGTTCAAAGGAGAGAGCGTATTTTCTACCATGGCTCCACTAGGTGGCAGTGAGGGCCACCACTAGAGACTAGCGTGAGTCACTACAGAGGTGGTGTGGCTTTAAGTGGTCCAGGCGAAACAGGAAAGAAGCAAAGCAACACTATTTAAACCTTTAGAGTTAAAACAGGGCGCATGTGTACATGCATGTGTGCACACGTATGTGTTTGCGGTGCAGAGGAACTGAAGAATTAATCCAACTGTTACTGCACAGTATGGTTCTGTGAGTATGGTTTTTCATACTCTGGCAGGACCAGAGGAAAGAAAGACTGATATTTGGCACTTAAATACTATACTGTGTTCTTTTAGCCCCTATCAGCAGTCCCATCCCTAGCTTTTAGATATCCGGGTGGGTATGTTGTGCTAAGATGATCGTTGTCATTTGGTGTAAAATTGATTGCTGTCTCAGGAGGAAAGATGCATGCATTCAGTGCATTAATGTTGATGGCTGTGCTAACACTGTTGTCTTTCTTTTCCAGTTTATCGCAATGGATTAGCTGACACAGAGAGACGCAACTGGCAGTATCATGTGGATATAGGAATTTTATATGCACTCAACAGTTGAAGGAATTCAAGACACCTTCATGTTTTCCTGGTTTAGTGGTAATCAGCTTGGCTAGAGATTACTTGCAGATTTTGACTACTGGATAAAAAAATTAAGAGTTCCCAATTAGAGCATTCTGTATCAGAAGATATAAAGGCCTGTGAATGAAGAGTAAGAACCATCTTTCCCTGGAATGATGGTGTTAGACGCCATCCTAAAACTTCTGAGGGTTAGAAAATAATGTGTTCCATTTTCCCACAGACTCTGGACATACCTCCACCCCTATTTATAAAATGGCAGCTCTCATCAGTTCCAAGAGTCAACTCTTCAAGTTGACTCCTTCTCTATTGGAGGCAGCTGCTTTTCTTCAGGCACTGGGGGTAGATCAGGTGCTTTCTGGCCACACCTGGCTACTGTGAAGCGACTCATATGAAGAGCTTCTTCATACCCTGGGAGGGTGTCCAAAGAGGAGGGCAGTTGGCCCAGGGAGCTGTGGGAGTGCGCCACAGCCAGGATCCTCCGAGCTGCAGGGCCAAACACCGACTGCAGAGCTGTGAAGAAAGAAGGAACAGAGCTAAGGAACTAAGGGAAATGGGACACCCTCAGACAGCACAGACTTACTTCACACTTAACTGTCGCTTCATTTTTAACAAGTGTCCAAACTCATTGTCACTCCTTGCGCCATATTTTATAAGTATTCTTTGAAGCATGTTTACACCCCGGCTTCCTGCTCTGCTAGAAGGACCTGTTTTCTATGGTATCCTCAAATAATCTAAAGAATGTTTCTGCATCTCTCTCTCTTTTTTTTGAGACGTAGTTTCGCTCTTGTTGCCCAGGCTGGAGTGCAACGGCGGATCTCAGCTCATTGCAACCTCCGCCTCCTGGGTTCAAGTGATTCTTCTCCCTCAGCCTCATAAGTAACTGGGATTACAGGCACGCACCACCATACCCAGCTAATTTTTGTATTTTTAGTGGAGAGGGGGTTTCACTATGTTGGCCAGGCTGGTCTCAAACTCCCGACCTCAGGTGATCCACCCGCCTCAGCTTCCCAGAGTGCTGGGATTATAGGAGTGAGCCACCGCGCCCGGCCAAGAATGCTTCTGCATCTCAACCTTGCCCTTTCCCCTTTCAGACTTAGATCCCTTTCCCCCAGCCCCCGATACTATAGACTCCTTAGGATTATTTATTTTTACCTCATCTCTTTTCTTTTTTTTTTTAAGACAGGGTCTCACTCTGTCACCCAGGTTGGAGTGCAGTGACACAATCTCAGCTAACTGCAATCTCCACCTCCCAGGTTCAAACAATTCTCTCCTTCCTCAGTCTCCCAAGTAGCTGGGATTACAGGCATGTGCCAACATGCCTGGCTAATTTTTGTATTTTTATTAGAGGTAGGGTTTCACCATATTGGCCAGTCTGGTCTTGATCTCCTGGCCTCAAATGATTCACCTGTCTCGGTCTCCCAAAGTTCTGGGATTACAAGCATGAGCCACCATGCTCAGATATTTTTTTAATTTTTCTTTTTCTTCTTCTTTTCCTTTTTTCTTTCTTTCTTAGATGGTGTCTCACCCTGTAGCCCAAGCTGGAGTGAAGTGGCGCCATCTCGGCTCACTGAAACCTCCGCCTCCTGGGCTCAAATGATTCTTATGCCTCAGCCTCCCGAGTAGCTGGGACTACAAGCCCGTGCCACCACGCTCTGCTAAATTTTGTATTTTAATAGGGACGGAGTTTCACCATGTTGCCCAGGGTGGTCTCAAACGCCTAAGCTCAGGCAATCTGCCCACCTTGGCCTGAGCCATGGTGCCCAGCCTTGGTTATCTTTTTTTCCTAAGATGACAGTGAGAAAGGGGAGGTAGGAACGGTGAACAGCAACACATCATATCATTCTATTTTTGTTGTTGTTGTTGTTGTTGTTGTTTTGAGACAGGGTCTTGCTCTGTCGCTCACCCAGGCTGGAGTGCAGTGGC
>NW_012112030.1:4228235-4260997 GCF_000951035.1 Colobus angolensis palliatus
GAGAATCTCTTGAACCTGGGAGGCGGAGGTTGCAGTGAGCTGAGATCCCATCACTGCACTCCAGCCTGGGCAACAGAGGGAGACTCCATCTCAAAAAAAGAAAAGTAATCAATTTTGACCGGGCGTGGTGACTCACGCCTGTAATCCCAGCACTTTGTGAGGCGGAGACGGGTGGATCACAAGGTCAGGAGTTTTCAGACCAGCCTGGCCAAGATGGTGAAACCCCGTGTCTACTAAAAATACAAAAATTAGCCAGGCGTAGTGGTGGGCGCCTGTAATCTCAGCTACTCTGGAGGCTAAGGGAGGGAACGACTTGAACCCGGAAGGCAGAGGTTGCAGTGAGCCTGAGATTGCGCCAGTGCACTGCGGTCTGGGTAACAGAACGAGACTCCGTCTCCAAAAAAAAAAAAAAAAAAAAAAAGAACGTAATGGAAAGAATGGAACCGCAGAAGAAAGGGAAAAAGGGAAAGTGTCTTGTAATCACTGAGAAAATGTTAAGGCTAAAATGTAGTGTATCAAGACTTGAAGATTAAAGAGCTGAAAGTACATGCCATTAATTTCTTTAAAAATATAAAATAGTATAGAAAATAGAAAAAGTAGATTTCACAAAATCCAAGACATTTTGAAAAAGGTATCTGTTTGGAGTTCAAAATAGTTTTTAGCAAAGTAACTAGTTATAAACTGGCTAATTCTTCCTATTCAATACTTCCAACAGCCTCCAATATTTCACTTCTTTCTTTATCGCCATCCAGACAGACCCTTGAGAAACACAGCTTCAATGACAGCCCAGGTCACCGCAGCATCAGGCTTCTGGGAATTGTGAGTCCCGGAATCTTTAATATTACTCGATCAGTGGTTCTACACCTTTGCACCCTTTTCGTTATTCATTTAAATTGGGTCCTTCTCCCAAGTTAAAAGTTCAATGTACTCACATGTGATAGTGCTCTGGAGAGTGCTGTCGTGATCGAAAGCAATGACAGTCACTTCATAGGGCGGTGGGCCCCCATCTTCCCCATTTTGCTGGCGGCTCAGACAGCAGCAGCGGAAGCACAGGGAAGACAGGCCACACAGCAGAAGCAGCGCGCCAATTACCACCAGCAACCTGCAAAAACCCATGGGGCAAGTGGGACTGGGATCTGGCTTTTTTCCCAGCTCTGCTGTAACCGGTCTTTAATGTCTGAGTTTTGATTCTTGTTTAAATATTTTATAGAATAATTATAAATATTTTAATTTATAATTTTAATTTCAAGGCTTTTGCTTTATAGATAACCTTCTCATTTTGTCAGCTGGAGTAAGTCAATTCATTAGAACAAATAATAAGACATTTAAGGTAATTTGAGGGGGCTGCTTTTTTTTTCTTTTCTGAGACAGAGTCTTGCTCTGTTGCCCAGGCTGGAGTAAAGTGGCATGATCTCAGCCTCCTGAGTAGCCAGTACTATAGGCACATGCCACCACACTCGACTAATTTTTTTTTTTTTGAGACGGAGTTTCGCTCTCATTGCCCAGGCTGGAGTGTAATGGCATGATCTCAGTTCACTGCAACCTCTTCCTCCTGGATTCAAGCGATTCTCCTGCCTCAGCCTCCTGAGTAGCTGGCATTACAGGCATGTGCCACCGCGCCTGGCTAATTTTGTATTTTTAGTAGAGACGGGGTTTCGCCAGGTTCAGGCGGGTCTCGAACTCCTGACCTCAGGTGATCCACTGCCTCGGCCTCCCAAAGTGCTGGGATTACAAGCATGAGCCACCACGCCCAGCTTTTTTTGTATTTTTAATAGAGATGGGGTTTCTTTATATTGCTCAGGCTGGTCTCGAACTCCTGGCCTCAAAGTGATCCGCCTGCCTCGGCCTCCCGAAGTGTTGGGATTACAGGTGTGAGCCACTGCGCCCGGCCAGGCTCTGCTTTTTAATTCACTAAAGTAATCTCCTTCGTGGAGATATTTCTAGAACAGACTACGAGGGAAGGACACAATAATGGTTTGATGTTTGTGGAGGAGATGGTATTGAAAAAGGAAATCCTGACATATTGTCACATAGGTAGTGATGAAGTAATGAAATCTTACTCCATGAGATGCTAAGTAAGTAGGCAGGCTGTCATTTGTAATGGCCCTGAGAAATACAGTGTCTTTCTGGGTATTATAAGTGAAACTTACCATATATACCAGAGATGTACCCAGTCTGTGGTCAGGCAACTATAAAGAAAGAATAAAGTTTTCTACATTAAAAATATAGTCAATCCCTGTTATAACTCCAGACTCAGAAATATGAGTTACAATGTGATGTGATACCTTGTTATAATAAAAGCACTATGGGTTATGTTTTTTAAATTCAATGTAGCTAGTTGAATCTTTTGCCAAATTATATGCTTTAAATAGTACTTTATACTATAGATGGCACTGTCCAAGTCATTTTGTAAATCATTATAAAACAAACTAGTGATTATTAGAAGTGTTCATAGAAAACATGTATGTGCCTATTGTAAACATTTATGATAAAAATTACCAAGAAAGGGCCAGGCTCGGTGCCTCATGCTTGTAATCCCAGCACTTTGCGAGGCCGAGGCGGGCAGATCACGAGGTCAGGAGTTGGAGACCAGCCTGGCCAACATAGTGAAACCCCGTCTCTACTAATAATACAAAAATTAACCAGCCGTGGTGACTCCATCTCAAAAAGAAAAAAGAAAAAATACCAAGAAAGAACTTGGAATGCAAGTTTACAAAGAGTAACTTTGAAAATGGATGTAAAAGTTAGGACTCGTGTATATTTGAGGTGAATAAAATGTAAACATAAAGAAAATTTCAGTTATGAGTATGAAAGTCATACAATCACATTTGTAATTTATCTTTTGCAAGCTGTTGCAACACTCCCACTGAGAATGTAGGGAAAAAAAAACTTAGTTTCTTCCTGCTGTAGTCTCCCAGCCCTCTGACACCAGATGTGGGTGGGTGGGGATTTCCCCACACACCAAGCAAGCAATCTTCCAGCAACAGACAACAGCTGAGTGTCCTCTAATTCAATTCAATTCCAACACTACCTGCCTGGAGACAGGATCCGATCCCATAGGGTGAGGGCTCAGTCCCCTAGACTGCTCCCCAGAATTCTGATGCCAATCACAAGTTGTTTTGCCTGTGCTTCTGACCTACTGGTTACAAATTGGGGGTTCCCTGACTCCCTCTTAGGGTTGCATTAATTTGTTAGAGCAGCTCACAGAACTCAGGGAAACACTCAGTTTATCACAAAGAATATTACAGTTTATCACAAAGAATATTACCGAGGATGCGGATGAAGAGATGCATAGAGCAAAGCATGTGGGAAGGGACACGGAGCTTGCATGTCTTCCTAGTGCACCACTCTTCAGAAACCACCACCTGTTCAGCTGTACAGAAACTCTTCAAATCCATCCTTTGGGATTTTTATGAAAGCTTCATTATGTAGGCATGATTGATTAAATCATTGGCCATTGATGATCAACTTCAGCCCCTCTATTTTCCTTGGATGTTGAAGGATGTGGCTTTAAGCATTCTGCCTTGGTCCTTCCAATGACCAGCCCCATCCTGAATCTACCTAGGGGCTGCCAGCCACCAGTCAACTCATTAGCATGCAAAATGACACTACTTACTTTGGGGATTTTGGAAATTGTATGCTAGGAGATAGGGACCAAATCAAATATATATTTCACAATATCACACCCACCGTAAAGAGTACCCGAATTTTTCACATCCAGGATCAAAGCTAATATGTATATCCGCTGAGACCAAATGGGAAGAGGGAAAAAAGTAGAAGCCAACTTTACCATGATGAAAGCTAAATAAATGTTCTGTGTTCACTATGGCAACTGTAAATTTTCTCTGTAAGAATGAAAAAAAAATACGGATTGTATGGAAGAAGGAGTAGAAGGAACTGGAGAATGAGGTGAGGCAAAGTATTTGTGTATGTTTGAAGAGTAGTAAATTTTGTTATTTAATAATTCTTTCTGATACATGAATCTACTGAAATCTAGTGAATCTATTTTTATTCTCTGGTCACACATTTCTAGAAAATATAGTTTTTTTTTGTTTTTTCACTGAACAATGACTCCTCTTAGTTTTCCCACATTTCTTACTTGTTGAAAATTCCTCTGGTTCTAATTAGATTCTGGTTTATAGGAAAGGACTCTTCCTATGGTGGCAGAGGTGTAAAACCTCAAAAAGCAGTTATCAAGTAGTCAACACCCAATGTGCATGTGAAGGTAATCAAGGCCATCACCATTTCCCTGGGTTTAACAGACCTGGCTATCGGGAAACTCTTCCCATGGCTAAATATGTATTTTTCTTCATCCTAAACAAGTTTTTATTCAAAGTGCCCCTACTTTTTAAAATTTTTATTTTATAGTTCCTTTAAGTGGAATGACTCTTGCGTATTTATCTTCACGTCCTCTGTGTCTACGTAAGACCTAAGTGTGACAGGTTTGGATTAGTTGATAACTACATCAAAGTGATAGCTAAATGAAGTCTGCAATAAATGTTAACATGCCCTAAAAACTAGAAAATACTTTCAAATTTAAAGTGATAATGTTACTTTGGAAATCACCCAAATATGTATGCCAGTGACTAGATACTAAACCCAGTCTGTCCTGGTGAGTCACTGAGAAGCAGGGCTAAGGAAGTCTTTTGCAAGTTTCTATGACTGTATAACTTGAGATTAATCGTGCTGCTTTGATGGGAAGATAGGCTTTGGGTAAAAACATGCTGTCAGCAGTGTTATTTTGAGCGCTTTAAGATGATACAAACACGTCTTTATTTTGTGATAACTCATCTATGAGATCTATTACTTAAGTAAAAATAAATAAAAGGAAGTCGTAGATGTCTGATGACATCTTGACTATCTTTTAGGGTAGTGATGTTTTTGTCTGTTGCTCCTTCCTCCCAGCTTGAACTCCATACTTACTGTTCAGGATTACCACAGTTTTCCTCGCAGCTCGTCCCAGAAAGCTGTAGAAAGAGAAATTGTCTTATACAGGGAAATTGTCTTGTCCACTGTGTTCAGCTGCCTACCAATCATCTCTGATGGTTGTGATGTGTTAGATCAACCAGTAAGAAAGTCACAGTCTTAGGGGCGGTCTATTTAGGACTGCCATTTTCATCTCTCCCATACTTGCTGGCTTTTGTACTTGAGGTAAGGGAACCGTGAAGAACAAATATCTTGTCTGTTGTTTTGGTGGTGGGTGAGCATCACCCTTTGTGAATGAGAGGTAGCCATTTACATTAATTTGTCTGTAGTAGAAAATTCCTGATCTCTCTGTCCCTCGGGATATTGCTATTGTCCTAATTCCTGCCCAGTTGAATTCTAAACCATTGCTCATTTTTATCCTCTTAGTGTGACAATGACTATACAAAGGAAGAAGGGGAAAAGCAAGGGGGCCAGTGGGACAGAAGGTCTTCTTTATTGAATAGCTACTAGATGCCAGACTGCTGACAACTCTGTTTGTTTGTTTGTTTGTTTGTTGTTTGTTTGTTTTTTGAGTCTTGCTCTGTCACCCAGGCTGGAGTGCAGTGGCATGATCTTGGCTCACTGCAACCTCCACCTCCCAGGTTCAAGCAATTCTCCTGCCTCAGCCTCCCGAGTAGCTGGGACTACAGGCACGTGCCACCACGCCTGGTTAATTTTTGTATTTTTAGTAGAGATGGGGTTTCACCATGTTGGCCAGGCTAGTCTCGAATGCCTGACCTCGAGTGATCCAACCGCCTCCGCCTCCCAAAATGCTGCTGGGATTACAGGCATGAGCCACCGTGCCCGGCCATGAACTCTTAATATTTCATAACATTTAATCACAATAACCCTCTTGGTGGGTATATTTAACCTTATCTTGAAAGGTTAAGGGACTAAGGCACAGGGTTTTAAGTAATGTGACCAGGCCAGGCACAGTGGCTCATGCCTGTAATCCCAGCACTTTGGGAGGCCAAGGTGGGCGGATCGCAAGGTCAGGAGTTCGAGACCAGTCTGGCCAACATGGTGAAATCCCGTCTCTACTAAAAATACAAAAATTAGCCAGGTGTGATGGTGTGCACCTGTAATCCCAGCTACTCTGGAGGATGAGGCAGGAGAATTGCTTAAACCTGGGAAGTGGAGGTTGCAGTGAGCCGAGATCATGCCACTGCACTCCAGCCTGGGAGAACAAGACTCCGTCTTGGAAAAAAAAAGCAAGAAAGAAATGTGACCAAATGTACACACCTATTGATGTAGACAGAACTCAAATCAAACTCTATCATAGATATGTGTTGAAAGAATCAATGGCACTGGGGACAAGTTTGCTCTAACAATTCCTCGATATTGCTATCAAGTCCCTTCTACAGAAAATAAAAAGCAAAAACAAAAAAACAAAATTGTCCACTCTTTCTTCTACCTGATTTTTTTAGTTGACTTCCTCTTTCAAAAACCCATTCAAGGCTGGGCGCAGTGGCTCACACCTGTAATCCCGCCACTTTGGAAGGCCGAGGTGGGTGGATCACTTGAGGTCAGGAGTTTGAGATCAGCCTGACCAACATGGTGAAACCCTGTCTCTACTAAAAAGTTACAAAATGAGCCAGGCATGGTGGTGCATGCCTGTAATCTCAGCTACTTGGGAGGCTGAGGCAAGAAAATCACTTGGACCCTGGAGGCGGAGGTTGCAGTGAGCCAAGATCGTGTTATTGCACTCTAGCCTGGGCAACAAGAGCAAAACTCCGTTTAACAACAACAACACCAACAACACCATTAATTCAATTCTAGAAGCTGCTTCTGTCTTCTAATCACTTGAGTGCTTTGGTATTTCAGGAAAGCAACCACAAAGGCCCTTAGAAAAGAAACAGAGATTTGTAACTATTGGGAGTTTATGGTGGGCAGTGAAGGGGTAAGGAGACACACATACTCAAAACCTATCAGTTGAAAAGGATTTGTAAAAGGATTAATAGCCAGGCTTTGCAGATAACATTTGAGAAACCCCCGTTTGTGTTTTCCTGGGAAAGAAATGGCTACTAAGGATGACAAAGCGTGTGTTTCTTCCACCCAACCATGGTACTTTCTTTCACTTGCTTCACTAAAAGTAAGAGAAGCCTCAAGTGCTCAGCAGAGAAAAGGCCACTTTTCAGGCTTGTTGCAAAGAGAAAAGAAGGGAAAAATGAAGGAAAGAGAAGGCAAAGGAAGTGAACAGGAAGCAAAAAGAAAATATAAGAAAAAATGGATTTTCAGATACCACTTTAGCTGGTCTATTAGCAAAAAAAAAAAAAAAAAAAAAAAAAAAAAAACAAAAAAACCTCAGCCCACTCTGTACAGGGGCCATACTGGAATCTGAGACTATCCAGTTTTCTTCATTTGCTCTCTCCTTGCTAGATGGCATAGCTGTATACATTTCCCCATGACAATTGCTTAGAATCCCTCAGTCCAGTGACCCTTTTCTCCACTAATGGATTACTCAGAGACTTCTGATTCATTGTAGGCCCAAAATATTTTAAAAGAACCCTCCCTCTCTTATTTCTAGACTAGACACACCTAAACTGCTAGCAGACGGTTAGAAATTCCTGGATGGGAAATTCCATTTAGGGGAATCACATGCCTAGTTTTCCTAATCTGTTTGGAATTTTGAGGGATGGGTGATAAGATGCTAAAAGAGAGAAATATACTTCAGTGACACTTTTAAAGTGCCACGGCAATCCTGCTTGTTTCCATGCTCACTCTAATTTCTGTCCCCCTTTTCATTGTCATTGCCGTCAGTCACACATGCATCTATGCAGTCTCGTAATACTAAGGAAACTTTGTAGTTTATTCATTTCCCTACGACTCCCTGGGTTCTGTATATGTCTCCCCACCCCGCAGTTCATTTCCTCTCAGATTCATCTGAGTTGATTAATCTGGGGAAAAATATTGTCTTTCTGCTTTTTCACCACTGAACTCACCAGGATGAAATGCACCAGGGCAGAGGCCATTGCGACATGAACTCGGAATCCCATCGGGCTGAATTCCTGTTTCTTCAGAATCTTGCACTGGGCATCCATTGCCTCCTTTCAATGCTCGGTGCCATATTTGACTTCTTGACCTAGAATTCTTAAGGAGAGAAACTTTTCTCAGGAATTTATCAGCTTTTCTCTCTCTCTTTCTCTCTGTCTCCTCCTACTCTCTCTGGCTATTATTTTCTATGGCCTTTCCCTCCTCTTTTTTCCTGGTTTTCTTGTTTATTCTTATTACTATTTCTCTGGCCTCCACATTTACTTCCTTTTGCCTTCTTTCTTTCCGTTATACTATTAATTCTTCCTACATCTTTAAGTTTCTTTCTCCTACTGCTCCCAAAAAGGAGACATGCAAAGAGGACATATGTGTCCTCTGAATGAAGTCTTTTTCTAGACAGTGATGAAAAACTTGGCTTAGAGGATGGTCAAAGGCAGATTACTGGTGACCAAATATATTCTTTTCTTCATCAGAAAACTGGTAATATTCTTGGTCCTTCACCAGAGTACTCCGGCGTGACTGTTGCAGGGTGAAAGTCACCCTGCTACTCTCCTTTCTTCTCTCTCCATGTGATTAACAACCCTTTCTTGCTCTTTGAAACCCTCCCCTTCACTATGTTGATAATCAACTCTCCTGGTTCTGGGTCATTTATCCCTAACCACTGGGGTAAGACTGAGAGGTTGCCAAATGAACAGAAAATGAACAGGAAAGCCGTCTCATCTTTGGAAAAAACAGACTCGAAGATGAGAAATCAAGTTGGAAGATTAGAATTTTCATGTGTTATCAGTGACATCTTCCTGCACCCTGACTTCACTTCCCATTGAAATGGATAACTGAGAAAGACATTTTTTAAAATGTCATTTAAAACCAAATTTTAAAAAAGCAAATGTATAGATTTCTTTCTTTCTTATCTTTTTCTTTGCGCCTTCTTTCTCTCTCTTTCTCTCTCTCTCTCTCTGTCTCTTTGGTAAAGTAGTGATGTGATTGAGACATAAGTCTTGCCGCTCAGGAAAATAAAACCTAAGGTCAGAATAAAAACAAGCACACACGCAAGAGCATAGAATAGTTATAATGAAACAAATCTACAGAAACAAATGCGGCTGGGTGCCATGGCTCACACCTGTAATCCCAGCACTTTGGGAGGCCAAGGGGTGCTGATAACTTCAGGCCAGCAGTTTGAGATCAGCCTGGACAGCATGATGAAACGCTGTCTCTACTAAACATACAAAAATTAGCTGTGTGTCATGGCAGGCACCTGTAATCCCAGCTACTTGGGAGGTTGAGGCAGGAGCTCTCTTGAACCCGGAAGGCAGAGGTTGCAGTGCACGGAGATCACACCACTACACTCCAGCCTGGGCGACAGAGTGAGAATCTGACTCAAATAATCAAAATAATAAAAGAAACAAACGAATGCTGTATGAATGATTTATACTTAAGTAGGTGATCTTTTTCTTAATACCAAATATTTAATAAAAATATTATTATTATTATTATTATTATTATTGGAGACAGTCTCTCTGTCGCCAGGCTGGAGTGCAGTGGTGCGATCTCGGCTCACTGCAACCTCTGCCTCCTGGGTTCAAGCAATTCTCCTGCCTTAGCCTCCTGAATAGCTGGGATTACAGACACCCACCACAACACCCAGCTAACTTTTCTATTTTTAGTAGAGACAAAGTTTCACTATGTTGGCCAGGCTGGGATAAGAAAAGGAGATGTCAGTTTACAGTGATATATCTATCTCAATCTCGTAAGAATTGAATAAAACCTCCTTTCAGGGCCTTTCACGCTTAGTAAATCTAATTCTACTGAGTGATTGTGGAAGGGAGACTCTTGAGTGGGCTGATCATACTCCAAGGGTCCTCACACACAGCTTGATGATGGGATATGAGAATGGAGGATAGAACCTGTTTTTGTTGTCAGCTAAGGAAAACAAATAGTGAGAGAATGGCCTGGTACAATCCTGGTGATTTTAAATCTGTCAGTTTCAAAACAGAATGAGCACTGACAGTCTTTTGGTTTTTACTTTTTTAAATTAGCCAACTGGGGTTAGGATGAAGAGTGATTTCCAGATTACAGTTGAAGACTTGGCAAAGGTGGAAGGTATTTTATAGGACAAGGAGAGCAGAGCTTTAGGTGGTCTTCCACCAAATTATTATGTAATTTCTCCGGTCCTTAGTGTTCCCATTCATACAACAGGAGCGGAATACCCACTTGACCTGCTTTAGATGTTATTTCCTAGAGCAAATAAAAATAAGAGACAGGAAAGCATTTTGAATAGGATATTTCTATCATGAGTGCCCTGTACCTGGGGAATGCATCATGAAACTTTTTCTTCTCTTTTTCTTGGCAGAAAGACAGTAGAGCAGCAAGGCCTAAAGCCTAGCCAGGATACCTGGGTTTAAATACTTGGTTTTGTCACTTTGGAGCTGTGTGATCTTGGAGCAGGTTATTAGATCTCTGTTGACTCACTTTCGTTTTATATAAAATGGGGGTAATAACAGTAATATTTATTTGATAGGCTTATACAGATTAAATAAGTTAATGTGTGTAAAATTAATATAATAGTCCTAACTGATACTTTTTGTGTTCGCTAAGATTATTTTGATTTTCACTGAATTTTACCAATGACCTTTACTTTCAAGATTCTGGGTAATTACTGTCCTTTATGCTTCTCTTGTGTATTTTTATACCATTCCCTCTCCAGACCACATGTTAGTTTCCTGATATTCTAATTCTTGAATATTTTTCCTTACTAGCCTGGCCACTTCTTCTCCCAACCATGCTAGCCTTCACCTGCCTAAACAGGTTTCCTGGTTAACATGACTCCCCGCTCGCATTGCACTTTTCTAACACATGATTGCCATCATCTTTTTGCCCTCCAGCTTCCAAACAGGTTTGAACAAAATGGGTTCTGTTAATGACCTTGTGAGTTTCCTTTCTTAGAATTATTATTAGTGTTTTTTTTTTTCTCACCAGATTAGTCCCTGGAAAAATAAAAGTTTGTTTTTATCATAATGAATGAGACTATGCCTTGGGGCAGCTTTTACTCTGAATCCGGTCCCTAACCAAGCCTCCATATAGGGAATGATGAAAGAAGAAAGATAATTCAGGCAACAAGACTGAACAAAGCACACATTGGACAGGTACAGAAGGACAGGTAGCTGGGGTAGAGGGAAATGGTCTCATTACAATCCTATACAATCTTGTGCAGTTCCATTAAGCTTGTGAATCATTAGCTTATAACCAGGTAGTTAAGGACTTAGAGTGGAACCAGCAGACGGTGCATGTACATAGACTTTTACACCTATGCCTCAGGGAATAGTTATACAACTGGTGTAACAAGTGTAGCCAAAATAATCGCTTACTTCTGGTTCCGTTGATCATTCTCCTTTTGACTTTGTGTAAGTCAGGTGGCCAACTATGGATTTCTTTCCTCTCTGTGCCTCAATAAAATAGAGGCCAGGACTATTATTACTCTGAGGCATCAACCTCAAACTATAAGTCAGTGGGCAGGGCCGCAGCCCCGACTTCAAAAATAAATAAGAAGTTTCATCTTTGCAATGCTTGGGAGATCCCTGGGAAAGTGTTTCCATCTGATGAGCCACAATCTCAGCCCAGGGACTGAGTGACAGCCTCAAAGGCACTGAAATCAGTAAAAAGATTAGAGTTTAAAAAGTTAAACAAGACGGAGGGATTCAGTTAATCGTAGAATGTTTTAGGTTTATATGCCGGGTAACCCATCACCACAAATTATGTGAGCCGCAATGTAAAACAACACACTTTTATTATTTCAAAGTATCTGTGCGTCAGAAGTGTGGGCACAACTTAGTTGGGTCCTCTGCTTGATGTCTCACAAGGCTGCAATCACGGTGGCTGCTGGGCTGCGCTCTCATCAAGCATTCCCAGGTGAGCCTGGGAAGATTCACTTGTAAGCTCTCTCAGGCAGAATTTATTTCTCCATGGCTGCAGGATCCATTTAAGCTTGCTTTTAAAAATCTAGACAGAGAGATAAAGATGGAAATAGGAGAGGGAGAGTGACTATAGCATAATAGTCACTATACCTTACATAAGCACATGTAGATGATCACACACATTCCCGCACTTCTGCTACACTCCAAGTCATAGGTCTCACTCACACTCAAGGCGAAGGATTACACAAGATCATGAACGCCAGGAGGCAGGAATAATGAGAGCCCCCCCAAATTTTTCAAATCTGGCCGGGCGCCGTGGCTCACGCCTGTAATCCCAGCAGTTTGGGAGGCTGAGGCAGGCAGATCAGGAGGTCAAGAGATGGAGACCATCCTGGCTAACACGGTGAAACCCCATCTCTACTAAAAAATACCCAGCAAAATTAGCCGGATGTGGTGGCGGGTGCCTGTAGTCCCAGCAACTCGGGAGGCTGAGGCAGGAGAATGGCGTGAACCCGGCAGGCTGAGCTTGCAGTGAGCCGAGATCGCACCACTGCACTCCAGCCTGGGGGACAGAGGGAGACTCTGCCTTAAAAAAAAAAACAATTTCAAATCTGTCCAGTTATCTGCCACACAAGGACTGTAGAAACTATCCCACTGATCTTTAAAAAGAGGATAAATCCAAACATTCATCAATGGATAAATAAAATGTGGAATGTGGTTTATATATACAAAGGAATATTATACAGACTTAAAAAGGAACAAAATTCTGGCACATGCTACCACACTGATAATTGTTGAAGACACAGTGCTAACTAAAATAAGTTAGACACAGAAGGACAAACATTGTGTGATTCCACCAGTATGAGGTGGCTAAAATAAACCAATTTACAGAAACAAAAAAATGGAATGGTGGTTTCCAAGAAAGGAGAAAGGAATTGGGATTTGTATTAGGTCTGTGCAGAGAAAGAGGATCAATAGGATGTGTACATACGTAGAAATAGATTTATTATAAGGAATTGACTTTTGTGATTATAGAGTCTGGTAAGTTAAAATCTGGAGTGTGGGCTGCCAGACTCGGTTGGCAAGTGGAGAACTGGGAGAGTCGATGGCTTAGTTCCAGTCCATAGACGGCTGGAGAATTCTTTCTTATTTGGGGGAAGGTTAGAAGTTATTTTGTCTTTTAGGCCTTCAACTTTTGGATGAGGCCTACCCACATTATGCAGCGAAATCTGCTTTCCTCTGCTGATTAATATGTTAACCTCATTTAAAAGCATCCTGTCTGGGAACCCCATGGCCCAGTCAAGAAGACACATAAGGGCAACACGGTGGCTCACGCTTGTAATCCCAGCACTTTGGGAGGCTGAGGCGGGGGGATCACTTCAGGACAGGAGTTCAAGACCAGCCTGGCCAACGTGGTGAAACACTGTCTCTACTGAAAACACAAAACAATTAGCCGGGAGTGGTGGCGGATGCCTGTAATCCCAGCTACTCAGGAGGCTAAGGCAGGAGAATTGCTTGAACCCAGGAAGCGGAGGTTGCAGTGAGCTGAGATCATGCCATTGCAATCCAGCCTGGGTAACAAGGGCGAAACTCCATCTCAAAAAGTAAAAAAGACACATAAAATTCGATTCACCAACATAGGAGTTATTGCTTGTTGGGTACAGAGTTTCAGTTGGGGAAGATGGAAAGTTCTGGAGATGGATGGTGGTGATGGCTGCACAACAATGTAAATGTACTTAATGCCACTGAACAGTACACCTAAAAATGGTTAAAATGGTAAACAGTTTATGTTCTATAATATCCATGGCATCCAAAATAACTGAGTCAGTATAGAAATGATAATATGCCCTTTTCAGTGTGATATCGTTTCAGTGTTTTTTAATTTTTTTTTAATGGAGTCTCGCTCTGTTGCCCAGGCTGGAGTACAGTGGCACAGTCTCAGCTTACTGCAACCTCCACCTCCCAAGTAGCTGGGATTACAGGCTTGCAACCAGGCCCAGCTAACTTTTGTATTTTTAGTGGTGACAGGGTTTTACCATGTTGGCCAGGCTGGTCTCGAAATCCTGACCTCAAGTGATCCACCCTCCTTGGCCTCTCAAAGTGCTGGGATTACAGGCATGAGCCACTGCGCCTGGCCAACTTTTTCAATTTGGTCTCAAATACTCTGCACATAATCAAAGGAATACAGGAAACAGGGAGGAGGGAAATGGATCCTCATTAGACTGTCAATATTGGTAATTTTTCCTAACAGTTTCTTATATGTTTTATTTATTTATTTTATTTCTATTCTTCCTTTGTCTATCCTTTTCTTTTCACTTTTATTTTTTTCCTGGAGCAATTTAAAGTAAATGCCGGATATCATATCATTTTGCTTATAAATACTTCAGAAGACATCTCCAATAGATATATATCTGGTTAGGAGGTTGTCAAGGGAAAATAGATAAGTATTCTATCAGTAAATACATATAGACATACTTGCGGGTCTCTCATGTGACAGTCTTTGTGACATGTGAGAGTCAATCACGGATTTTACTGAAATATATTATTTGATGGGCAATTCAACTGTGCTGAATATTAGTACTATACAAATAGCTATTATCTATTGGGTTCTTATTACGCTCCAAGTACAAAGTTTGTCATTTTTACCCAGCTCGTCATTTGAATTCCTATAGCAATGTGACATTTTTCACAAATGTAGTGTGAAAAAGTTTATAATTTTTACCCAGCATGTCATTTGAATTCCTATAGCATCGTTATCAGGTAGACATTATCCCTAATTTCCAGACAAAGACATAGATTCAAAGTATTAAGATTTTCCAGGACTGCAGACTAAAGGAAAGTACTGAAACTAGCTCTTTCTGGTTTCAAAGCGCTCTCTGCTGCTATGTTACACTGGCACTATATGAAATAGTAGCCCCAGATAAATTCTAAAATTACCCAGGACACCATTGCTGGAAATGGGAACCATATGTGATTCACCCCAAAATTCTTAGATCTATCGCCAAATAAAACAGTGAAAATTAAAAGAGAATACATGTGATTTCTAAAAGACACCATATAGAAACAGTCTGCTAAGTGAAATTAGCAAACAAACATTGCAATAAAATATTTTGACCCAAAATTCTAGCACATTTTTCACAAATGTGGTGGGACTTACTCTCTTTGAATTTCAGTTTCTGTATCTGAAGAGTGGGTACAATATCTCTCCTCTAATGCTCATGAAAAATAGTTCTCCCTTTCATAAATTGCTTAGCGAAATATCCTGAAACACCTTCAGAATCGCCACTTTCTCCACCTGCAATACACATAACTCAAGAATTTGCGTCAGCGAACTTCCCAATATGAAGCAAAGCCTCTCCTTCCTCCTACCAATGATTGAGTCATTCTTCTATTAGATAACAGTAGCTATTTAAATACTTCAGCAGAAGCTCACATATTTTTAGTTTGTTGAAGTTCGTGACTGCTTCACTCTCTCATTCTTAGCTTGAATTTGGAAATGACTTTTGATGACCTAAAGATCCAGACTATGAAGGACCAGCCTGATGAGAAGTCAAATGGAAAAAAAGCTAAAGGTACTAGGGATGGGAAAATGTGTACAGGGAAAGAATCCCAGTGTTAGCCCCAAAATGTAAATTCACCGAAATATGGGATTAGAAAGCTAAACACCCAAGTACGGGAAAAGAGAATTAATACCATTTACTTAAAAGAAAAACAAGAAGGCTGTAATGATGATGATGATGACAACTTATTTATAACAATTTATACTGAGTATTTACTACAGGTTATTCTATATGCTATTCACTTTAAGTGTATTATTTCTCGGGATCTTCACAACATTTTGAGATTGGCACTATTACTCTCTCCCTTTTACAGAGAGCTAACTGGGCATCAGGAGGGCTGACAACATCATCCAGTTTTATGGAGCTAATAAGTGGTAGAGCTAGGACTGTACCACAAACTCCCATTTATCCAGAAGTCAATACATCGGAGGACTCGGGAACCAAATTTATCTGGTGTATATAATGATAATTTCTGTAAGTGTCCTTCAGGCACTGCAAAAACCTGAAGTTCCTCATGAATTATGTAGGCAAAGTAAATGATATTCAGTATAGTTCAGCATAAGTTACATTTTGGTGTGTACTACTGCTTTGAAAAACTATAAGTTCTGTTTGACACATACAGTAAATTAAATTGCATAGGTATAAATTAATTAATAATCCCAGTTCCACAGACAATCTGGGTAAGTTGCCTTTTATTCTATATCCATTCTGAGGGAAATGAATAGAATATAAGGAGAGAAAGACAGAAAAGTATTGTCAGAAATTTGAATAAAGGAATTCCAAATTATATTTCCAAAAACAAAACAGAAATTTCTCTCAATAGAGAACGTAAGTGTGAGCATGGAGTGATTTAACATTTGAGCTAATGAACTAAATTGCTATACAAACAGTGCTGGCATTTATAGGTAAAACCAGAAGTGAACAATCATCATTTGTTTCTTTACTCACTCATTATTTGTGTAGTAAATATTGAGGGCATGAATTTACAATAATCATGAGATTGATTCTTCTTTCAGAATCTTGGTTAGATCGGGTACCTACTGCAAAGAATTGGATTGGTTTCTGATTAGAAAATCACTAGGAGGGGCAGCAGTTGGATTAATGATCTCTGCCTACCAAGGACACAGGTCAAAAGGGAATCTATAGGAAAAGGAAACACGTACCTTCCTTCACAGAGTCCTGTGATTTTCTTTTTCCTCTAAAAATTCAGTTTTTCATTATTTAAGAGTGATGAGGCCAGGCACAGTGGCTCTCGCCTGTAATCCCAATACTTTGGGAGGCTGAGGTGGGCAGATCATGAGGTCAGGAGTTCGAGACCAGCATGGTGAAACCTCGTCTCTACTAAAAATACAAAAATTAACCTGGCGTGGTGATGCACACCTGCAATCCCAGCTACTCAGGAGGCTGAAGCAGGAGAATTGCTTGAACCTGGGAGGCGGAGGTTGCAGTGAGCCGAGATCGTGCCATGGCACTCCAGCCTGGGCAACACAGCAAGGCTCCACCCCCACCCCCCCCACAAAAAAGAAAGTGATAAGAGTATCTGATGCCTTACAGTGTGGAATGAACGGTGACCAGAGAGTTGAAAGACTGGTTGAAAGATTTACATAGAGGTATTTGCCCCTGAGGCTAGAACTAGGTAATTATTTACAAGAGACACAGCTATCTTCTACAACTTTTCTGCTAGCTTGTCACATGCACTCTAGAAGCCAATAAGTATTGAATCAGAGGATGAACCATATTTATCCCTGTCAAGTTTCTATCTTCTTGTTGACATTTGTGGAGTCTAACACAGTACCTTTGACATATGAGAACTTTGAATATATCTGACTACTGCTTGACTTGGATCATTATACATTCACATTGGAAATTATATTATTATAATATTCCAGGTCATGTAGCTACTGACAATTAGACTAAAGACTTATCTTTGGGTTTTAGCATTTGTGTGTTCTTAAGCAAGTCAATAAACCTTTCAGTCTCCTTATTTGCATACAGAGGATAATGATATAAGTACCTTATTTGTTTATCTCACAAGGTGAGGAAACCATAATACATTGTATGGGATGTGTTCCTACAGTAAAACCAGTAATATCTGTGTTGTATTTTTTTTAGTGGTGGAGCACATAATTGGATATTCATACACCTGTGAGCTATGTGACATGTTTTTTTCAAAATGGTGAATATTTCTCTTGTAAAATCAAGCCTACACTTGGTGTGAGTGTAG
This sequence comes from Colobus angolensis palliatus, assembly GCF_000951035.1. NCBI lineage: Eukaryota > Metazoa > Chordata > Mammalia > Primates > Cercopithecidae > Colobus > Colobus angolensis. Next base: position 4,245,887 of record NW_012112030.1, read on the forward strand.
GATATGCTGTTAATATAAGCTAAATTAATATCAAGGTTTCATCCCTACTTTTCTTTGATTAATAACCCCAGTTACAAGTTGTAATTTTGGTGGACTCATAATCAAATGGCATAAAATTATTCATAAAGTTATTTGAGGTAATCTCAGTTGATTAACTGAAGAGAGCTTGTTTGCTTTATGTCTGACATTTGTTTATGTTACTTATAAAACACACTGTGTGTGTGTGTGCGCGCGCACATGTGTACACGTGTTCTATATTAAAAACTTCAGGCTCTCTGCACTGTGGATGAAGTTGATTCAGTCAAGCTGGACTGTGAGTTTCTTGAGGAGTAATTGTGGGGAAAGTAGATAAAGTGTAAGCTTTAGAATCATATATTTAGATTCAAATATCTGGTATTGAATCCTGGCTCTGAATTTATTGGCTGTGTGACCATGGGTAAATCACTTAAATTCCTTAACTCTCCCTATTTTCCATTCCTAAATGTGTATGATGAATTATTTGCAGTGCTATTCGGAGGACTAGTGGTATGGAATGCAAACTATTTATGTCTATTTACTAAAACATAAACAGAGTAAATCACCAAGTACAGACAGGCTCCAAAGAATGGTTCGCTTACTTGTTCCCTCTTTTTTGTCTTTCTGATTCTATCCTCTGTCACTCTAGGCCTTCAGTTTCTTTATTCTCCATGGTGGTGCCTGGTTGCTGTGACTCTAGCAGTCCTCTGCCTGGGATTAGTAGTGACCACTATGGTGCTGGGCATGCAATGTAAGTGCTAAAATAAGGAACTGATGTTTACTGGGGTCGGGGTGTTGGAAATGAGGTTAATAAATATGGTTTATAAGTTCTTTTCATAACAACTACCAACAGCCTTGACGTAGATTCATTTTAGGCAAAATGTTTTTAGAGTGACCGTGAAAATAAATGGGTGTATTGTTCACCTTCAAATGGATAGAGCCATGAAATAAAAATTACAATTGGTAGGCCTTTTTTTATTTGTTTGTTTTGTTTTGTTTTGTTTTCATAACTTCATGGATAGGCCGGGTACAATGGCTCACGCCTGTAATCCCAGCACTTTGGGAGGCCAAGGTGGGTGGATCACCAGAGGTCAGGAGTTCAAGACCAGCCTGGCCAACATGGCGAAACCCCATCTCTACTAAAAATACAAAAATTACCTGAGTGTGCTGGCACATGCCTGTAATCCCAGCTACTTAGGAGGCTGAAGCAGGAGAATTGCTTGAACCAGGGAGGTGGAAATTGCAGTGAGCTGAGATCACACCATTGTACTCCAGCCTGGGCAACAGAGCGAGACTCGCTTTCAAAACAAGCAAACAAACAAACAACAACAACAACAAAAAAACGGATAGAGCCTGTTTAAATTCTAGAATGATGGATAAGATAATAACTTAAAGTTACTAATCTCCGAGATCATCTGAGAGGCCCAAAAGTAAAAGAAATTGTATTTAGCTTGCGGAGTTTTGATAGAGATAATTAAATAGCATTTTAATGTTAAGAACCAGAAGCACAATCTTAATAAATAAAACATTTAAAATAAAATATGTTTCACATTTATAATAAGAGTATTTAGAAAAGAGAAGATATTTAGAAAAAAAAAGAAGTGAAAAGAAGGTCTGGAGTGGCCAAGAAGGAAACAAAATGGTGCCCAACATTCACCTGACCTGCCTGTGAATTTAGGTTGTAGATCTGAGTTGTTTAGGCTACCCAGGATCCAGGTTATTATGGCTATTGAAGTGCTATTTGCTTCTTAACTGCTGTTCAAGTTCACAAACTACTTTATTTTAAATTTGTGAATACTTAGGGCCTTTCCTAGTGACTAGGAGAAGTGCCCTTGACTTAGTGGTGGTGGTCAGAAAAATCTTCTGAGCCTTTGATCGCCTTATAACAGGATCAAAGCTACCTTCAAACCAAGCGGTCTGCTTTGTATTGCACCATCAAAATTCAGGAACTGAGACATTTGACCCTTAACATGTTATTGCCTGCTTGATTTCACAACCTTCACTTTATCTTCACCCTTCCTAAAATGTACTGTGGCCAAGGGGGAAAAAAAAAGAAAAGAAAAGAAAAAATGCTTTGGGGACTCTTGTGACACAGTGTGTGTGGCTGTCTCAGAAAAGGGGTGTATGTCGCAGTTCTTAAAATTAGGAAGTCTGGAAGACTAGACAGAATGGGAGGAGATATAGCAGAGGAATTAAGACATAAATAGAGTAAATCACTAATGACAATTCCTACTAATAGTCGCTGAGTCTGGTGGGTGTCTATTTTAGGTTTTCCTTATTTTATTTATTCTAACGCTGTACTGGTTATCTTGTGATTACTTTTAATTTGTAACTCAATAAAAAAAAATCTTGGGTTTTTTTTTTTTTTTTTTAGACGGAGTCTCCCTCTGTCACCAGGGTGGAGTGCAGCGGTACTGTGATCCCCCTGCCTCAGCCTCCTGAGTAGTTGGGACTACCGGCACACGCCACCACCCCCAGCTAATTTATTTGGTATTTTTAGTAGAGATGGGGTTTCACCAAGTTGGCCAGGATGGTCTCAATCTCTTGACCTCATGATCTGCCTGCCTTGACTTCCCTAAGTGCTGGGATTACAGACCTGAACCACAGTGCCTGGCCAAAATCTTGGTAATTTTTTAAAAAATTACAAGTGGTTGCAATGTTCCTGACATTAAACAAAATACTGCAGGAATATTCAAGAACCTCCCAATCTGTAATTTCTGAGTAAATTTGGGTCATTTTTCAGCAGCTTATTTTATTGTCAAAATAGATTTAATTCTGTTTTGATTTCCTCAAAAAGTCCCTGGAGGGATTTTTATTTGAATTAGAACTGCAGTCTTAACGCAACTGTGATTCAGTGTCCCAGGTGTCTCACCTCCTAAAGCAACAGCAAGCAAACCTAACTCACCAGAAAAATAAACTGGAGGGACAGATCTCAGCCCGGCAACAAGCAGAAGAAGCTTCACAGGAGTCACAAAACGAACTCAAGGAAATGATAGAAACCCTTGCTTGGAAGCTGAATGAGAAATCCAAAGAGCAAATGGAACTTCACCACCAGAATCTGAATCTCCAAGAAACACTGAAGAGAGTAGCAAATTGTTCAGGTATTGGGAGAAGAGTGGGTCAGGAGACATAGTGGAAGCTTTCTGTGCAACCATAACTGTTTTTTGGAAACAATTCTGGGCTCAAAATTGGTCTATTGTTATGCATATCATTATTCATTCATAATGTTCTATATAAGAAGTTCTCAATTTCTTTTTCTTTTTCTTTTTTCTTTCTTTCTTTTTTTTTTTTAGATGGAGTTTTGCTCTTTTGGCCAGGCTGGAGTGCAGTGGTGTAATCTCTGCTCACTGCAACTTCTACCCCCTGGTTTCAAGTGATTCTCCTGCCTCAGCCTCCCAAGGAGTTGGGATTACAGGGGCCCACCACCACGCTCTGCTAATTTTTGTATTTTTAGTAGAGACGGGGTTTCACTATGTTGGCTAGGCTGGTCTCGAACTCCTGACCTCAGGTGATTCACCCACCTGAGCCTCCCAAAATGCTAGGATTACAGGTATGAGCCACCGCACTCGGTCAATTTTTAATTTTTTAAATTTTATTTTATTATTATGTTTTTATTTTAAATGGAGTCTTGCTCTGTCATTCAGGCTGGAAAGCAGTGGTATGATCTCAGCTCACTGAAGCCTCTGTCTCCTGGGTTCAAGCGATTCTCCTGCCTCAGCCTCCTGAAGTGCTGGGATTACAAACATGAACCACCACACCCAACTAATTTTTGTACTTTTAGTAGAGACAGGGTTTTCCCATATTGAACAGGCTGGTCTCAAACTCCTGGCTTCAAGTCATCCGCCTGCCTCAGCCTCCCAAAATGCTGGGATTATGGGTGTGACCCACTGTGCCTGGCAAGAAGTTCTAAATTTTTTATCATAACAACCCTATGCTATGTCAAATCCTTGAGAAATGTGATTTAATTAAGCATAGCTTTTGGTGGGTTTAAGTTTTCCTTCTTTATAAGAGCCTCTTCTTTTTAAAATATTAGTTTTGAGATTTGTCTTTCTTCCTTTATTTTTTTTAATTTTTTGAGACAGGCTTGCTGTGTCACACCCAGGCTGGAATGCAGTGGTGTGATCTCAGCTCAAGGCAACCTCCACCTCCCAGGTTCAAGCGATTCTCTTGCCTCAGCCTCCTGAGTAGCAGTTTTGAGATTTTTCTTGAAGAATTCTGCCACCCCCACCCCTTTCCATAGATCCTTATCTCTTTCCATTCCAATGCATTTTAGTCATTGTGTTTCTTTTTCTTTGGGGTCTTTTTGTCCTTGCAACTGTCTACCCCTAACTCTACATTAGCTCATTCTATGGCATTATTTCTTAAAGTGTACTACATCAACTTATTTTATTTTATTTCAGTTTTTGGAGATGGAGTCTTGCTCTGTCGCCCAGGCTGGAGTGCAGTGGCCTGATCTCAGCTCACTGACACCTCCGCCTCCAGGGGTTCAAGCATTTCTCGTGTCTCAGATTCCTAAGCAGCTGGGATTACCGGCACCCATCACCACGGCCCGGCCTTTTTTTTTTTTTCTTTTCTTAGAGGGAGTCTCGCTTTGTCCCCCAGGCTGGAGGGCGGTGGCACAATCTAGGCTCACTGCAACCTCCACCTCCCGGGTTCAAGTGATTCTCCTGTCTCGGTTTCCCGAGTAGTTGGGATTACAGACACCCGCAACCACCCTTGGCTAATTTTTGTACTTTTAGTACAGATGGTATTTCACCATGTTGGCCAGGCTGGTTTTAAACTCCTGACCTCAGGTGATCCGCCTGCCTCGGCCTCCCAAAGTGCTGGGATTACAGGTGTAAGCCACTGTGCCAGGCCCATCAATGTAAATAGAGCCAATGGAGGCAGACTGGCTTGCAAACCTTACGCAGATACTTCAGCTTAGACAAAAATCTGAGGAGTCCAAGAAGTCTATTTATATAAGAAAAAATGAGTGATTTTTAGTTGTCTAAAGGGACTCAGAATCCAGAAGCAAGCAGAAATAGTAGCATCTGTAAGAAGACTATGATGTGAGCTCTGATATTGTTACAGAAGCTACTGTATTATTTGGTCTTTCTGCGCAGTATGTCATTAAATCAGGCATATGGTTTTAGGCATAGGGAGAGTGAAAAGATGTGAGATAGAGTCATTCAGAGGTACTTTATTTCCTTGGAGGTGCATAAATTAGTGCCCCACTGTCAGGATTAGTAAACAACTTCCTCTAATAAACAGAGATCTCTCTAGCTTCTTGCTTGCACAATTTACTTAATCTCAACCACATAATTTCTTTGAATAAAGAGTATATAATAACAGTTCACAGGTACCTAAGCTTTTCCTTGATAGGTGAAACCGTGAGACCTGGATAAAGTGAAATGATAATAAAAAGTAATTTTGTGTGATGTTTTGCAGTTTATTAATCCCTTCACTATTTAGAGATCATTTACATTTTCTTTTTTTTTTTTTTTTTTTGAGACGGAGTCTCGCTCTATCGCCCAGGCTGGAGTGCAGTGGTCGGATCTCAGCTCACTACAAGCTCCGCCTCCGGGGTTTACACCATTCTCCTGCCTCAGCCTCCCGAGTAGCTGGGATTACAGGTGCCCGCCACCTCGCCCGGCTAGTTTTTTGTATTTTTTAGTAGAGACGGGGTTTCACGGTGTTAGCCAGGATGGTCTCGATCTCCTGACCTCGTGATCCACCCATCTCGGCCTCCCAAAGTGCTGGGATTACAGGCTTGAGCCACCACGCCCGGCCTACATTTTCAAAATTAACAGAAATTTTTAGACAAACTAATTTTTAGCAAGTGTCAAACATATTTAATCTCTTTAAAGTTGGAGCTTGCAAGGAAATGAATATACCACCTTCAAGAAGGCTTAAAGGGAGAAGGTTTATCTATTAGGGATAGGAATGTTTATAAAAGTGGACATAACCACATACTAACCAATGATTTATATCACAGGTAAAGCCTAAGAGAATTTTGTCTTTATCAGTTGTATGAGATTAAACCTATAACAGGACCATCAGAACTATCTCTCAGAGATGCCCTGGATGAACAACTAATGAAAAACAATAAGTGATATGTCTGATGCTGGCAGATATACCAAGTAACGTGTTCCATTCCTTGACAGTGTCAGATAAAGGCTAGTTAGTAGAGATACCAAATAAACTTCTGCCTTTCATCAAAAAGGCTTTTCTTTTTTTAGATGGTGTCTCGCTCTTTTGCCCAGGCTGGAGTGCAGCGGTGCGATCTCAGCTCACTGCAACCTCCACCTCCTGGGTTCAAGCAATTCTCCTGCCTCAGCCTCCTGAGTAGCTGGGATTACAGGTGCCCGCCACCACACCAAGCTAATTTTTGTATTTTTGGTAGAGATGAGGGTTCACCATGTTGGTCAGGCTGGTCTCGAACCCCTGACCTCGTGATCCACCCACCTCGGCCTCCCAAAGTGCTGGGATTACAGGCGTGAGCCACCGTGCCCGGCCCATCAAAGAGCTTTGAGAAGTCTTTAAAAAGTAATACTAAAATCCCACATTAAGAAAAAAAAAAGCCAGGTCTTCCCAGTTTGAGGCAAATTTTATCTTTTTTTTACTAAAAAGTCTGTGGTCTTCAATGTATATTGAATACTGAGAGGTTATTACATGTTTGCTTTAGGCCAACAAGCTAGTGAGATGCAGGGCCTTTGCAGGAATAGACTTTACATTTAGCAATGGAATGTGTGGTGATTCTCAAACTTTACTATATGTAAATAGATTGTTAAAAGTGGCAGATTACAGATTTACCTCAAGATTCTGTATCAGAATGTCTCGAGAGTGTCACTGAGAAACACTTCCTCAAATGGTTCTAACTTAGAACTTTGAAAGGTAGTATGTTATAAATGGTGAAACGCCCAGACTCTAGAGTCACATTGTCTAGGTCCAGATTCTCTTCTATTTGTCAGATGAAGAAAATGACTGGAACCGATCTCAAAGAGATACTATGGGCCGGGCGCGGTGGCTCAAGCCTGTAATGCCAGCACTTTGGGAGGCCGAGACGGGCGGATCACAAGGTCAGGAGATCCAGACCATCCTGGCTAACACGGTGAAACCCCGTCTCTACTAAAAAATACAAAAAACTAGCCGGGCGAGGTGGCGGGCGCCTGTAGTCCCAGCTACTCGGGAGGCTGAGGCAGGAGAATGGCGTAAACCCGGGAGGCGGAGCTTGCAGTGAGCTGAGATCCGGCCACTGCACTCCAGCCTGGGCGACATAGCGAGACTCCGTCTCAAAAAAAAAAAAAAAAGAGATACTATGAGGATTAAATGAATTAATATCTGTACAGTACTTCCAATAGTTTCTGGCACATATTGAGTGATATTTGTGCTTGTTAAATTATAGAACAAATACAAATATCACTTACTATGTTTATTTTTGTGCACACACACATACACGCAGTTAGTTTAAACACTACATTTTGTAACGTGTCCTTCTTACTTTGTCATAACTTGGAAAACTTGCCCAGACTGTCTTTTTAGTCTACAAAAACTTATATATATATCTAAATATATTTTTTTGAGACAGAGTCTTGCTCTGTCACCCAGGTTAGAGGGCGTGGCATGAGCTCAGCTCACTGCAACCTCTGCTTCCTAGGTTCAAGTGATCCTTCCACCTCAGTCTCCCGAGTAGCTGAGACGACAGGCGCACACCACCATGCCCGGTGAATTTTTGTGTTTTTTGTAGAAATGGGGTTTCACCATGTTGCACAGGCTGGTCTGGAACTCCTGGCCTCAAGCGATCCACCCACCTCAGCCTCCCAAAATGGTGGGATTATAGGCATGAACCACCACCCCCAGCCAAAAACGCACATATTTTTATATTTACGTAATATGATGGGGTTAGGCAAACTAAGAAGTAAGAAGCTTGCATTGACTGCTTTCAACTTGGTCTCTTTTTCTTTTTATAAACATCAGTTTGGTGAAAAACCAACTTAGTGTTTTGTATGCTTTCTCATTCACTTTTTTCTTTTGTTTTTCAGTTCCTCCTACTTCTTCCTCTCTGATAAAGCCTACTCTTATTTAGTGGTTTTATGCCACAGTGAGAATGAAATTAAAATGCTGCCTTTCTCAAAGATGTTGATTTTTCACATTTTGGTTGTAGTGTAGACCAGAGCACTTTGTTTCCCCTTGAGGAGATGCAAGAGATGATGATGATGATGATGGTGATGATAGTGATGATTTGGGGGTTCCTGAAAGCATCCATAAACATGTAGACATTAGTATATTTTACCTATTGTCTAAGTTCTGTTTTTGGTTTGGTGGACTCCCTGTGAATTTTGCTACTGAAAATCTCCTTATTTTCTAAAATCTTATTTAAATTGAGATCCTCACCTTATATGAATATACTATGCAACAACTCTGTACAAAAGAAATATAGTATGTGCTACATATATATCATTAAAATTTCTAGTAGGCACATAAAAATAAAAAAGAAGCAGATAAAATTAATTTTAGAAACATATTTTGTTTAACCCAAGATATTTGAAATATTATTTCAATACTAATCAGTATAAAAATTTTAATGGGCTACTTTACATTCTTTTTTTTTTTTTCAAACTAAGTTTTCAAAATCATTTGTGTGTTTTACACTTATAGTACATCTTAATGCAAACTAGCCGGGTGTGGTGGGTCATGCCTGTAATTGCAGCACTTTGGGAAACTGAGGCAGGAGGATTGCTTGATGCCAGGAGTTCAAGACCAGCCTGGACAACATAGCAAGACCCTGTTTCAATTAAAAAATATATATTTTTTTAAGAAATGCAAACTAGCTATATTTCTAGTACTCAAAAATCACATATGGCTACTGTATTAGAGCACACATGCCTAAAAGCAAGGCACATAGTATTTAAGCCTAAATTCATTATTCAAAGATATGAAGTTTTAGAATCCATAGCATTACTTTTTAAAAATAGCAGAATGGCTATGAAATATCTATTTCCCCAACCCTCACTTTCTTTGTTTCAAACACAGTTTCTAAAATTACATGCTAGCTTAACTTGCTTTTCATCAGGGGAAGTGAAAATGCTAAATGGGAAGTACATTTAGGTTGCTAAAATCAGTATGCTTTCTTTCTTTTCTTTTCTTTTTTTTTTCAACAAATAGAGAAATAAGGACTCTGGGGCTATTTAGGTATTTGAAGAACCTGGGTAAAATTTTACTTAAGAAGTAGTGTGGGCAGGGCGCGGTATCTCACGACTATAATTCCAGTACTTTGGGGGGCCTGGCCTACGTGGTGAAACTCCATCTCTACTAAATATACAAAAACAAAAACAAAAATAAATAGTATGCACCTGAGAGGACTGAGGGGCTATTTGATTTAAGAACTGCAGAACTGCTTTTACACAAACATAACTGACTGAGTAGATATACTACCCTTCCCAGCTCCTTGTCCGCAAGACTGGATCTGGCATGAAGAAAACTGTTACCTATTTTCCTCGGGCTCATTTAACTGGGAAAAGAGCCAAGAGAAGTGCTTGTCTTTGGATGCCAAGTTGCTGAAAATTAATAGTACAGCTGATCTGGTGAGTGTTTATGGGTATTTGTTGGGCTGAAGTATCGGTTGACAGGGAAATGAATCTGGTTTAGACTGTCACTGCAGGAATTCTTGTTTGAGAGCCAAAATGTCTGTTTTTTTTAGCTTAATCTGATCTCCAATTTTGTGCATGACCTTGGACTGACAGGCTCTGTAGTATCTCTAGGCTTAAGTAACTGCATAAAACAATCAAGGGGATGTCAGAGATCCCTTTTGCTTCTTTAGTTTGGTGGATCTAACACTAACTGACTTTCAGATTCTAAAACCACCACGTGGATTCCACAAACTCAGAAACATTACTCCCCACAGGACTTCATCCAGCAAGCAATTTCCTATTCCAGTTTCCCATTCTGGATGGGGCTGTCTCGGAGAAACTCCAGCTATCCATGGCTCTGGGAGGACGGTTCTCCTTTGATGCCCCACTTGTAAGTTTCCCATTCTTTTTGATGCCTCTCTTGTCAGTTTCTTATTCTTTGCTGAACCTGCTAGTGAAGTCACTGCCTGCATTCCATCAATGTTCTCTTCTTGCCAGAGAGAAGCTTGGGGGAAATTTCTCAAAGTCTCCTTCCTTACCTCTTTCACAAAAAGATTTACTTATTAACCATTCAGACCTTTTCTTGAGTTTTCCTTCCCACGTTTATCACTGATTGGAGTCTTTAAGACAAAAAGTTTCAAAAGCTAAGTTTCTGAAACAAGGTGGCAGTAAACCTAAGTATTTTGTTGTTGTTGTTGTTTTTGTTTTGTTTTGTTTTGTTTTGTTTTTCTGCCTGCAGATTTAGAATCCGAGGTGCTGTTTCCCAGACATACCCTTCAGGTACCTGTGCATATATACAACGAGGAGCTGTTTATGCGGAAAACTGCATTTTAGCTGCCTTCAGTATATGTCAGAAGAAGGCAAACCTAAGAGCACAGTGAATTTGAAGGCTCTGGAAGAAAAGAAAAAAGACTTTGAGTTTTATCCTGGAATTTAAGCTATTATTTGTCGTTTGGGTGCAAAGCATGAGAGCCCAGAGAACTGTCATTTAGCTGGCTCCTTCGCAGAAACTGGGGCTGCAGGTGCCTGGCACCTTTATGTCAACATTTTTGATTCTAGCTATCTGTATTATTTGAGCTAGCTTGTCCCAAGCTTCCCTGCCAGCCTGACGTCCATTTTCCCCTTTTTATCTTAAAATTTGACTCCTCTTGAAGCTTGAAAATCCTCTGCACTGAGTCTTCTTTACCTCATTATCACCTTCCCCTCACCCTCCTAAAATTGCGTAAAAGACAGAACATGGAGAACTTACTCAAATGCAGGCAGAGAGCAAAAAGGGGAAACACGTCTGGGAAAAAGTGCACATGAAGAAACCAAGAAGGACAGAAGCCATCCCGAAATGAAGAAATTCATGTTCCTAACTGTAAAAGATACCACTCCTTGGTTTTTAAACTGTGGTCCATCTCCAGACTCTAACATTCACAGACAGATAGACACACACACACACACACACACACACACATTTTGGGACAAGTGGGGAGTCCAAGAAAGTACTTAGTAAATGAGTGGTGTTTTCTGTGAGCTAATCCACAACCTATTACCACTTCCTGAATCAGTTATTATTTCTTCATCTTTTTTCTACCAGAGAACAGACTAACAGCTTTAACCCTTCACAACAGTTCTTGTTAGAATCATGGGATGTGTGGCCCAGAGGTAAGAATAGAATTTCTTTCACTAAAGAACACACCTTTTGTAGATGACCTCTTCTCAACTCTGTTTGGCTATGCTGTAATTCCGAAGCATATAAAACGAAAACAATGAAGACACTCAATCTAGAACAAACTGAGCCAGGTATGCAAATATTGCTGAATAGAAACAGATGGAATTAGAAATAGATCTTCTATTTTTAGGCTTCTATCTCCTTTACACCCATTCTTCACAGCCTATTCTACTTTAAAGGAAACCTTTTTATTTTGGTGCACATAATCTAGCAGGAATCTTTTTGTTTTGTTTTTTTTTTTAAGAGCTGTATCATCCTTACGAAGGTACGAGATGTTTGCTTTTGTCAAAAGCTTTACTGAGATATAATTAACGTAAAGTAAACTGAACATATTTAAAGTGTACAATTTGATAAGTTTTCACACCTTGTGGAGAACATGCATACCACAGTTAACATATCCATCATTCCTCAAAGTGTCACAATGCCCCTCCCACTGACTCCTCCCCAGGAAACCACCAATGAGCTTTCATTCTGCATTTTGTAGAGTTTTATGTGAATGGAATCATATAGTATGCCTTTTTTTGTCTGGCTTCTTTCACTTTGCATAATTATTTTGAGATTCATATGTCTCCATCTTGCTGCTCGTGTGAATTCATTCTTTTAAATATTTGTTGAATATTCCCTTGTATGGATATACCACAATTCGTTTACCCATTTACTTGTTGATGACATTTGGGTTGTTTTAGTTTTGGGATATTACAAATAAAGCTGCTGTGAACATTTGTGTACAAGTCTGTATGAACATAGGATTTCTTTTGTCTTGGGTAAATACTTAGGAGTATAATGTTTGCATCACACAGTAAGTGTATGATTAACTATTTAGGAAACTGCCAAACTGTTTTCCAAAGTTGTACCATTTTACATTCCTGCCAGCAGTGTATGAGTGCTCCAGTTCCACCTCATCCATGCTAGAATTTGATATGGTTCGTCTTATAGTCTTAACGATTCCAATAGATATTTAATGGTATATCCACATAGTTTGAATTTGTATGTCCTACAAATTTCTGTTTGTTTGTTTGTTTTTGAAACAGAGTTTCGATCTTGTTGCCCAGGCTGGAGTTCAGTGGTGCAATCTCAGCTCATTGCAACCTCCGCCTCCTGGGTTCAAGCAATTCTCCTGCCTCAGCCTCCCAAGTAGCTGGGATTACAGGCGCCCACTGTCACTCCCAGCTAATTTTTGTCTTTTTAGCAGAGATGGGGTTTTACCATGTTGGCCAGGCTGGTCTCAAACTCCTGACCTCAAGTGATCCTCCTACCTCAGCCTCTCAAAGTGCTGGGATTACAGGTGCGAGCCACCGCCCCGGGCAAATTTTTAGAAACTTATTTACCATCTGTATTAGGTAACTTTGGTAAAGCAACTCTACAAATCTTTTGAGAATTTTTACTTAGTTTATTTTTCTTACTTACTGTTGAGTTTGAGAGTTCTATATATTCGGGATAAAAACCTTTTTATCAGACAAGCATCTTGAAATGTTTTTCCTGTCTTTTCTTTTCTTTTTCTTTTTTTTTTTTTTTATGGAGTCCCACTATTGCCCAGGCTGGAGTGGCGCAATCCCGGCTCACTGTAACCTCCACCTCCCAGATTCAAGTGAGTCTCCTGCCTCAGCCTCCCAAGTAGCTGGGATTACAGGTGCCTGCCACCATGCCTGGCTAATTTTTTTGTATTTTTAGTAGAGATGGGGTTTCACCATGTTGGCCAGGCTGGTTTTGAACTCCTGACCTCAAGTGATCTGCCCGCCTTGGCCCCCAAAGTGCTGGGATTACAGGTGCGAGCCACCGCCCCGGGCAAATTTTTAGAAACTTATTTACCATCTGTATTAGGTAACTTTGGTAAAGCAACTCTACAAATCTTTTGAGAATTTTTACTTAGTTTATTTTTCTTACTTACTGTTGAGTTTGAGAGTTCTATATATTCGGGATAAAAACCTTTTTATCAGACAAGCATCTTGAAATGTTTTTCCTGTCTTTTCTTTTCTTTTTCTTTTTTTTTTTTTTTTTGAGATGGAGTCCCACTATTGCCCAGGCTGGAGTGGCGCAATCCCGGCTCACTGTAACCTCCACCTCCCAGATTCAAGTGAGTCTCCTGCCTCAGCCTCCCGAGTAGCTGGGACTACAGGAGCCCGCCACCACCCTGGCTAATTTTTTGTATTTTTAGTAGAGACGGGGTTTCACCATGTTGGCCAGGCTGGTCTCAAACTCCTGACCTCAAGTGATCCACCTGCCTCGGCCTCCCAAAGTGCTGGGATTACAGGCATGAGCCACTGCGCCCAGCCATGTCTTTTCTTTTCTTTTTCTTTCTTTTTTTTTTTTTTTTGAGATGGAGTCTCGCTCTGTCGCCCAGGCTGGAGTGCAGTGGCACGATCTCGGCTCACTGCAAGCTCCGCCTCCCAGGTTCACGCCATTCTCCTGCCTCAGCCTCCCGAGTAGCTGGGACTACAGGAGCCCGCCACCACGCCCGGCTAATTTTTCGTAGTTTTTAATAGAGACGGGGTTTCACCGTGTTAGCCAGGATGGTCTTGATCTCCTGATCTCGTGAACGGCCCGTCTTGGTCTCCCAAAGCGCTGGGATTACAGGCTTGAGCCACCACGCCTGGCCTATAACAAATCTTAAAATCATGCAGTGACAGTCCTTCAAATTTAATTTTCTTTTTCAAGGTTACTTTGGCTGAGCTATGTCACTATCTTTTCCGTATTGATTTTTGAATTGGCTTATTAATTTCTACAAAAACTCGTTTGGATTTCTGATTGTGATTACATTGAATCTACAAGTCAATTTGGGCTGAATTGAAACCTTAAAAATATTGATTTTTCTGACTCTTGAATAGAGTATGTCTCTCCATTTATTTAGGTATTTTAAAATTTCCCTGAGCAATGTTTTGCAGTTTTCTCTTACAGATATTTTTACATATTTTGTTAGCTTACCATATATATTTCATAGTTTCGATGCTACTGTACATGGAAATTATCATTGGTAATTTTAATTTCCAAATGTTTATTGCTAGTATGGAGAAATATAATAGACTTTTAAATATTAACCTTATGTTCTGAAACCGTCATAAACTTATTTCTTTCTTCTAGTAACTTTTTTTGTAGACTTCATCAGATTTTCTACATAAATAATCATGCTGTGTGCCAGCAGAAGCACTTTTATTTTTCCTTTCCAATGTTTTTATTTCTTTTCCTTGCCTGAACCTCCCGTTCAATGCGAAATAAAAGTAGTGGGAACAATATCCTTATTTTGAACTTGATCCTGAGAAGAGATCATTCAGTATTGCACCACTAAGTATGGTGTAAACTGTATATGTTTCATAGACGTCCTTAATAAGTTTTAGGAAGTTCCCTTTTACTCCTTGCATTCTTAGAGGATTGATCAGGAATAGGTGTTAATTTTGTCTAATATTTTTCTACATCTATTGAGAGGATTACATATACATTTTTATTTAAAAAATTTCTAGTCTTTTTTTTGTTAAAAATTTCTAGTCTTTTAATGTGAATTATACTCATTAATTATATAAGGTTAAAACAATTTAGGATTGCATTATATTAATGGATTATATCTGTTATGTGCATTATATTATCGGTTATTTCTGTTAAAATTTGGCTTAGAATGTTTGCAACTATATTTATGGGTTTTTTGTTTTGGTTCGTTTTGTTTTGGTCTTTTAGAGGTAGAGTCTTACTCTGTTGCCCAGGCTGGACTGCAGTGGCATGACCATAGGTCACTGAAGCTTTGACCTCCCAGGCTGAAGTGATCCTCCTGCCTCAGCCTCC
>NW_012112030.1:4261047-4266059 GCF_000951035.1 Colobus angolensis palliatus
CCAGCTACTAGGGAGGCTGAGGCAGGAGAATGGCATGAACCTGGGAGGCGGAGTTTGCAGTGAGCCAAGATTGTGCCACTGCACTCCAGCCTGGGCAACAAGAGTGAAACTCCGTCTCAAAAAAAAATATATATATATATATATATATATTTTAGATTACAAATACCGGCCTGGTATTTTTAATCTATAGGAATCTCTAAGTTCTATATCCATCTTTTATCTACCTTTGCAAAAGAAGCTACATAATTTATGATCACAACTCACCGCAGTCTCGACCTCCTGAGCTCACGCAATCCTCCCATGTCAGCCCTGGAGTAGCTAGGACTACAGGTATGCACCACCATGTCAGGCTAATTTTTAAAATTTCTGATAGAGACTGGGTCTTGTCATGTTGCCCAGGCTGGTCTCAAATTCCTAGGCTCAAATGATCCTCCCACCTTGGCGTCCCAAAGTGCTGGCATTATAGGCATGAGCCGCCTTGCTCAGCTGTCCTTTTATTTTCTATAGGTAACTTACCTGTTTTTTTAAATTGTCCTTTTCCTTTTAAAAAACTATTAACTTTGTGTGAGATTTAATGTGGATTCTCTTCATTTATTTGTTTGTTTATTTATTTATTTATTTTTGGGGCAGAGTTCGCCTCTTGTTCCCCAGGCTGGAGTGCAATGGTGTGGTTTCGGCTCATTACAACCTCTGCCTCCTGATTTCAAGAGATTCTCCTGCCTCGGCCTCCTGAGTCGCTGGGATTACAGGCGCATGCTGCCACATTCAGCTAATTTTGTATTTTTAGTATAGCTGGGGTTTCAACATTTTGGCCAGGCTGGTCTCGAACTCCTGACCTGGAGTGATTCATCCGCCATGGCCTCCCAAAGTGGTGGGATTACAGACGTGAGCCAGCGTGCCTGGCCTATTATTTATTTTGACTTTAAATTAGCTTCTCAAACTTTGAGAAGGAAGGTGTAATTTAATATTGTCTTTCTAATTGACAGCTCTATAGTGCCACCTTCTGTTGTTTTTATGAGGAGTTTGAATATAGGGCATCCTACTTCCTGAGATCCGACCGCATCTCTGTCGGCCCCTCTGTTTTACTGGCACCCTTAACTTTCCTTTGTGCCATTTGTTCAAAAACTGCTTAAATCCTCAACACTCCTGGGAAGAGATGTAGCTGGTTAGTTTTGAGAGCTTATGGGAAGATCTCTCCCAGCCCATTCATATCTTACTGGACACGCCTTGTGCCGAAACCCTTGGGGTTTCCGATATTATTTTCTTTTTTTTTTTTCTTTTTTTTTTTTTTTTTGAGACGGAGTCTAGCTCTGTCGCCCAGGCTGGAGTGCAGTGGCGCGAAGCTCCGCCTCCCGGGTTTACGCCAATCTCCTGCCTCAGCCCCCCGACTAGCTGGGATTACAGGTGTGAGCCACCATGTCCGTCTAATTTTTGTATTTTAGTAAAGATGGGGGTTTCACCATGCTGGCCAGGCTGGTCTCGAACTCCTGACCTTGTGATCCACCCGCCTCAGCCTCCCAAAGTGCTGCGATTACAGGTGTGAACCACCGCGCCCGGCCAGATTCAGTCTCTTTAGATGTTGAGCTGTTCAAAGGATTCCTTCCTCGATGAGCTTTAGTGATTACTTTCTTTCAAGGAATTTATGAGCTTCATCTAAGTTGTTTAATTTATTGGCCTACTATTTTAAAAAATTATTTTAATATCTGTATAATCTTTAGTATTGCCACTTCCTTCCTGACAGTGTTAATTGTATGTTTTTTGTTTTCAACTAATGGGCTTAGCTAGAGATTTATCAATTTCATTTTTCTTCTCAAACAAAGCTATTTGGTCAACAGAGACAAGATGGCCAAATAGACGCAGCCAGGAAGCACCACTCCCGCTGACAGAAAGGGAGACTGGGAACCCTGTTCAGGTTCTGGAACACCAGGACCAGTTCCTGGCCCTGAACAACCCTTGGCAAGGCAGCCCACTCTTGCTTGTGGACCTCTAGGATCCCAGTCACAGGAGATCCTACAACTCCCCATAAACATTTGAACTGGCGTGGAGATATGCCCTACAAGCAGGCAGAGGCAGAACTCCAGGCGGCATAGAGCCTGGTGTTTTGTTGTTTGTTTGTTTCGCTGTGGAGGCAGTTCCAGTGGAACATGGCCATACGCACCCATCCCCCAAGGCTACCGGTCTTCTTCCGAATAACTCTAACCCCACTGACTGCTGTGCAAAGAGAAAAGCAGGGTCAACTTTCCCTTGGGACTGGGGCACTTCTGTTCCCCAGGACCTCTTGCCCTCCAGCCCCTCTCAAGTCCTCTGCCTGGCCGCTCTAGGAGCGTGTTAACAGTGCAGCCTCCACTGCCCATCCTGGGTGCTTTGCATGCCGACATGCTTGAGGAGTTCTTTCCCAGCCGCTTGGGAGTACTTCTAATCCCCCGTCGCAGCCCGTGCTCGAACCTGGGGTGCAGGATGGCCGATGTGCTGGCAGGGGCCAAAGCCCTGGGCTGCGGCCTGCAGCTCCGCAGTGCAGAACCCAGATTCATGGCCTGCACTCCAGCGGGCGCGAGTCTCAGAAAACCGAGGAAGTGATATGCCCAGGTTAGGGACAGGCGCGGAAGAAAGAAAGGTCTGCCAGCCATAGGTCTCCGCCTGAGGGAGCTGCCCAGCCCGGACAACCTAACAAAGGAAATGCAGGCATGACGATAGTGACTGGAGGGGACTCTCCCAAGGCTTAAGAGCTGACCTGGTGGGGTCAGCTCCTCTTGCTGGGCCACACCAGGGGACATTGCTGCGAACTCGCTGAAACGTAAAAAAGATCCGCAACGCTGGCCGTTACTTTATGCGCCATCTGCTGGATGATAGCCCAAATTACACCAAAAATATTCTGGCAATATATTAAATATTGGCCTGGGAAAGAAATCAAGGGCAAGAATCTAGCCACAAAGATTTTGTACAGAGCCTTGGCCCTCTGACAGCACTCATAAATGAAGTAAATGACTAGATTCAACTTACACCACAGTTAAAGGAATACCAGCCCTCTCAGATGAGAAACAATTTTACCAATTAAAAAGTAAGAGTGTCCCCTTACCTCCAAATGAGCACATTAGCTCCCCAGCAATGGCTCTTAACCAGAGTGAAATGACAGACACAGAAATTAGAATCGGGTTGGTAAGGAAGCTCACTGAGACTCAGCAGGCTGTTGAAACCCAATCCAAGGAATCCAGTAAAATGGTCCAAGAGCTGAAAGATAAAAAAAACTTTTTTCTTTTTTCTTTTTTTTTTTTTTTGAGCTGGAATCTTACTCTGTTGCCCAGGCTACAGTGCAGGGGCACTATCTCGGCTCACTGCAATCTCTGTTTCCTGGGTTCAAGTGACTGGCCTGTCTCCGCCTCCAGACTACCCGGGATTACAGGGGCCCGCCCCCACACCTGGCTAATTTTTTTATTTTTAGAAGTGACGGGGTTTACACCATGTCGGCCACACTGGTCTCCTGACCTAAAATGTTCCGCCCTGCTCGACCTCCAGAGGTGCTGAGATCACAGGCCTCAGTCCCCAGCATGACCAGTATACAAAATTTTTTTAAAGTTAGTTTTGGCAAAGCGATGTGGCTCAGGCCTATAATCCTAGCACTTGGGAAGGCTGAGCCAGGAGGATAGCTCGACCTTAGGAGTTTGAGACCAGCCTGCAAACAATACCAAGATCCCCAGCTCAACAGAAAATTTAAAAATTACCTAAGCACAGTGGTGGTGTGTCCAGAATTCATTCCTTCTCATGGGTTCTTGGTCTCTCTGACTTAAACGAATGAAGCCATGGCCCTCACGGTGAATGTTACAGCTCTTAAAAGCAGCACGTCCGGAATTTGTTCCTTGCGGAAGGTTCGTGGTCTCGCAGAGAAGCCGCAGACCACCGCAAACCCTCGCAGTGAATACTACAGCCGTTAAAAGTGGTGCCCATCCAAAAACAAAACAGCAAGACTTGTTAGAACAACCTAAAGAACTAACCACACACACCTGGAAGAGAATCTGAAGACATTGCAGCTACCTGCGCGGGTGGCCCACTTTTATTGCCTTATTGTCCCGCCCATGTCCTGTTGATTGGTCCATTTTACAGAGTGCTGATTGGGTCATTTTACAGAGTGTTGATTGGTCCATTTTTACAGAGTTTTGGTTGGTCCATTTTTTCAGAATGCTGATTGCTGCATTTACAATCTTCTAGCTAGACACAGAGTGCTGATTGGTGCATTTACAATCTTCTAGTTAGATAGAAAAATTCTCCAAGTCCCCACCCGACCCAGAAGCTCCCCTGGCTTTACTTCTCAGTGTGTACCTGTAATCCTAGATATTCAGAAGGCTGACGTGGGAGAATCACTGCAGCCCAGGAGGTTGAGGCTGTAGTGAGCCACGATTGTGCTACTGCATTCCAACCTGGGCCACGGAGTGAGACCCTGTCTTAAAAAAAAGTTTAAAGAAACAAGTCTTTGTTTGATGCCTGAAAGGTGCTTAAGCAGTGTTGCTTGTTTGGGTTTCTTAAGCTAGGATAAAAGGATCCATGCCAGAGGATTGTTCACTGTCCCATCTTTCATTACTGAAGATTGGTTCTAGTGCTTATTTTTCTCACCATTACTGAGATCGGGAACTTAGCTGCCTAATTGCCATTCAGGATTGCAACAATGTTTACAGAAGGTGGGCTTTGAGTACTGTTTTATTTATTTGTCTTAAAAATATGTATTTTAGGCTGGGCGCAGTGGCTCACGCCTGTAATCCCAGCACTTTGGGAGGCCGAGGCGGGTGGATCAATTGAGGTCAGGAGTTGGAAAGCATCCTGGTCAACATGGTGAAACCCTATCTCTACTAAAAATGCAAAATTTAGCTGGGCATGGTGGGGCTTGCTCTAATCCCAGCTACTCAGGAGGCTGAGGCAGGAGAATCGCTTGAACTCGGGAGGCGGAGGTTGCAGTGAGACGAGATGGCAATACTGCACTCCAGCCTGGGCAACAAGAGTGAAACTCCGTCTCAAAAAAAAAT
>NW_012112030.1:4270614-4278902 GCF_000951035.1 Colobus angolensis palliatus
AAAAAAAAAAAAAGCAGGGGTTAGAATCCTAGTCTCTGAAAAAACAGACTTTAAACCAACAAAGATCAAAAGAGACAAAGAAGGGCATTACATAATGGTAAAGGGATCAATGCAACAAGAAGAGCTAACTATCCTAAATATAGATGCTCCCAATACAGGAGCACCCAGATTCATAAAGTAAGTTCTTAGAGACCTACAAAGAGAGTTAGACTCCCACACAATAATAGTGGGAGACTTTAACACTCCATTGTCAATATTAGACAAATAAATGAGAAAATTAATAAGGATATTCAGGACTTGAACTAAGCTGTGGACCAAGGAGACCTAATAGACTTCTACAAAACTCTTCACCCCAAATCAACAGAATATGCATTTTTTTTTTTTTTTGAGCTGGAATCTCACTCTGTCACTCAGGCTGGAGTACAGTGGCATGATCTCAGCTCACTACGACCTACACCTTCCAGGTTAAAGAGATTCTCCTGCCTCAGCCTCCCAAGTAGCTAGGATTATAGGCGAACACCACCATGCCTGGTTAATTGCTTGTATTTTTTGGTAGAGACAGAGTTTCGCCATGTTGGCCAGGCTGGTCTTGAACTCCTTACCTCAAGCGATCCACCTGCCTTGACCTTCCAAAGTGCTGGAATTACAGGCGTGAACCACTACATCCAGCCTGAAAAAAAAAAAAAAACTTTTAAAGAAAGAACCATACTGAACTTCTGGAATTAACAAATTTACTACAAGAATTTCATAATACATTTGGAAGCATTAATAGCAGAATAGACCAAGCTGTGAAGAAATTCGAAGACTGGTTCTTTGAATTAACTCAGTCAGACAAAAATAAAGAATTTTTTAAAAATGGACAATAGAAATATGGAATTATATAAAGAGACCAAACCTATAACTCATTGGTATTCTTAAGAGAGGAGAGAGAGTAAGCTATTTGGAAAATGTATTTGAGGATATGATCCATGACAATCTCTCTACTCTCACTAGAGATGCTAACACAAACATTTAAGAAACACAGGGCCTGGCATGGTGGCTCATGCCTGAATCCCAGCACCTTGGAGGTCAAGGCGGGAGGATCACTTGAGGTTAGGAGCTCAAGACCAGCCTGGCCAACATGGCAAACCCCATCTCTACTAAAAATATAAAACTTAGCTGGGAGTGGTGGTGCATGCCTGTAATCCCAGCTACTTGGGAGGCTGAGGTAGGAGAATCACTTGAACCTGGGAAGCAGAGGTTGCAGTGAGCCAAGATCCTGCCATTGCACTCCAGGCCAGGCAATAAGAGCGAAACTCCATCTCAAAATAAAAAAGTGCAGAGATACTAGACGCAACAGGCATTCCCAAGGCACATAGTTATCAGATTCATCAAGGTCAATGCAAAAGAAAAAATGTAAAGGCATCTAGAGAGAAGGGTCAGGTCACTTACGAAAGGAGAACCATCAGGCTAGTAGCAGACCTCTAAGCAAAAATTTTACAAGCCAGGAGAGATTGGGGCCTATTTTCAGTGCTCTTAAAGAAAAGCAATTCCAACCAAAAAATTTATGTCCTGATAAACTAAGCTTGACACGTGAAGGGGAAATAAAAATCTCAGACAAGCAAATGCTGAGGGAATTTGATATCACTAGACTAGCCTTACAAGACGTCTTTATAGGAGTGCTAAAGATGGAAATGGAAAAATGATACCTGCTATCACAAAAATACATTTAACCACATAGCCCACCAATAATATAAAGCAACTATGCGATAGAAACTACAAAGTCATCAGCTAAGAACATGATGACAGGATCAATGTCACATATCAACACTAACTCTAGGCCAGGTGCACTGGCTCATGCCTGCAATCACAGCACTTTGGGAGGTCAAGGTGGGCGGATCACTTCAGGTCAGGAGTTTACAACCAGCCTAGCCAATATGGTGAAACCCTGTCTCTACTAAAAAATACAAAAATTAGCTGAGTGTGGTGGCGTGTGCCTGTGGTCCCAGCTACTCAGGAGGCTGAGGCAGGAGAATCACTTGAACCCAGGAGGTAGAGGTTGCAGTGAGCCGAGATAGTGCCACTGCACTCCAGCCTGGGCAACAGAATGAGATTCTGTCTCAAAAAAAAAAAAAAATCATTCTGGCTTGGTGATGCGTACCTGTAATCCCAGCTACTTGGGAGGGTGAAGCATTAGAATCTCTTGAACCCAGGAGGTGGAGGTTGCAGTAAGCTGAGATCGTGCCACTGCACTCCAGCCTGGGTGACACAGTGGGACTCTGTCTCAGAAAATGAAATAAAATAAAAATACAATAAAAGAAGAACTGAATGAAATTGAGTTGGAAAACACCATATGAAAGACCAATGAAACCAGGAGCTGGTTCTTTGAATGAATAATAATGATTGATAGGCCATAAGGTAGGTTGATAAAAAAAAGAAAAGAGAAGATCTGAATAAGCACAATCAGAAATTACAAAGATGACATTACAACCAATTCCTCAGAAATACAAAGGATCCTAAGAGACGATTATGAAAACCTCTAAGCAAATTAAAAATCTAGAGGAAATGGATAAATTCCCGGAAACATGTACCTTCCCAAGATTGAACCAGGAAGAAAGCAAAAACCTGAACAGACCAATAACAAATTCCCAAATTGAAACAATAATAAAAAATCCACCAACCAATAACACTCCTCAACCAGATGGCTTCACAGCTGAGTTATAGCAGATGGACAAAGAAGAAGTAGTATCAATTCTACTGAAATTATTACAAAAAAATTGAGGAAGGGGCTCCTTCCTAATTCATTCTATGAAGATTCGGACACAACAAAAAAAGAAAACTTGAGGCCAACATCCTCAATAAACGAAGATGCAAAAATCCTCAGCAAAACACCAGCAAACCAAATCCAGTAGCTCATCAAAAAGTTAATTCACCACAATTAGTTGGGTGCAGTGGCTCATGCCTGTAATTCCAGCACTCTCGGAGTCTGAAGCAGGAGTGTTGCTTGAGCTCAGGAGCTCAAGACCAGCCTGGGCAACATAGCGAGACAGGTCTCTAAAAAGAATAAAAATTAATAATACACACAAAAAAAGTTAATTAACCACAATGAAGTAGGCTATATCTAGGATTCAAGGTTGGTTTGACATATGCAAATCAATATATGTGACTCACCACGTAAACAGAATTTAAAATAAAAATCATATGATCATGTTACCAATAGACATGGAAAAACCTTTCAATAAAATCCAACCTCTTCTTGTGGTTAAAGAAGAAAAACCTCAAAAAACTAGGCATTGAAGAAAGATAACCTCAAAATAATAAGCATCGTCTATGACAAACCCACAGACAACATTATATTGAATGGGCGAAAGCTGGAAAAATTTCCCTTGAAAACTGAAACAAGATAAGGATATCCACTTTCACCACTCCTATTCAACGTAGTACCAAAAATCCTAGCCAGAGCAATCAGGCAAGAGAAAGACATAAAAGGTATCCAAATAGGAAAAGAAGTCAGACTATCTCCCTTCACTAACAACATGATTCTATACCTAGAAAACTCTAAAGACTTCACCAACATGCTCCTAAAACTGATAAATGATGTTAGCAAAGTTTTAGGATACAAAATCAGTGTACACAAATTAGTAGCATTTCTAAACACCAGTAACATTCTTGCTGATGGCCAAATTAAGAACATAATCACACTTACAATAACCACAAATAAATTGATTATTGGGAGTACAACTTGGGAGTACAACTAAACAAGGAGGTGAAAGATCTCTGCAAGGAGAACTATAAAACACTGCTGGAAGAAATCAGAGACAGCACAAATAAATGGGAAAACATGCTATGCCCATGGATTGGAAGAATCAACATTGTTAAAATGGCACACTGCCCAAAGCAATGTACAGATTCAACGCTATTACCATCAAATTACAACCATCATTTTTCACAGAATTAGAAAAAACAATCCTAAGATTCATATAGAACCAAAAAAGAGCCTGAATAGTCAAAACAATTCAAAGCAAAAAGAACAAAACTGGAGGCATCATGTTACCCAACTTCAGCCTATATTATAACGCTACAATAACCCAAAGAGCATGATAGTAGTACAAAAACAGACACATAGACTGAGGGAACAGAATAGAGAACCCAGAAATAAAGTTGCACACCTACAGTTATCTGATCTTTGACAAAATTGACAAAAACAACCATTAGGAAAGGACTCTCTGTTCAATAAAATGTGCTGGAATATACTGGCTAGCCATATGCAGAAGATTGAAACTGGTGAAACCCTACCTTTCATCATACATAAAAATTGATTCAAGATGGATTAAAGATTTAAGATCTCAAACTATAAAATTCTAGAAATAAATCGAGGAAATACCCTACTCAGCATCAGCTATGGCAAATAATTTATGGCTGAATCCTTAAAACCAACTGCAACAAAAACAAAAATCAACAATAGGACCTAATTAAACTAAAAAGGTTTGCATAGCAAGAGAAACTATCAACAGAGAAATTAGACAGTCTACAGAATAGGAGAAAATGTTAGTAAAGTATGCATCTGACAAAGGTGTAATAATCCAGAATCTATAAGAAATTTAGTCTGGGCTTGGTGGCTTACACCTATAATCCCGTCACTTTGGGAGGCCAAGGTGGATGGATCACCTGAGGTCAGGAGTTTGAGACCAACCTGGCTAACATGATGAAACCCAATCTCTACTAAAAATACAAAAATTAGCCAGGTGTGGCGGCACGTGCCTGTAGTCCCAAGTACTCGGGAGACTGAGGCAGGAGAATCACTTAAACCTGGGAGGTAGAGACTGCAGTGAGTCGCGATTATACACCATTGCACTCCAGCCTGGGCAACAAGAGCAAAACTCCATCTCAAAAAAAAAAAAAAAAAAAAAAAAGAAGTTTAAAAAAAATCAGCAAGCAAGAAACCAATAATCCCATTAAAAAGAAGCAAAGGACATGAACAGACACTTCATGAAAGAGGACAAACAAAGCAGCCTTTAAACGTACGAAAAAATGATCATCATCACTAATCATTAGAGAAGTGCAAATTAAAACCACAATGAGACACCATCTCTCACCAGTCAGAATGGCTATTATTAAATAGTCATAAAACAACAGATGGTGGCAAGGCTGCTGAGAAAAAAGAATGCTTATACCCTGTTGGTGGGAATGTAAATTAGTTCAGCCACTATAATGAGCAGTTTGGAGATTTCTGAAAGAACTTAGAACTATGATTCAATCCGGCAATCTCATTACTGGGTGTATATCCAAAGGAAAATAAATCATTCTACCAAAAAGCACATGCACTCATATACTCATCACACCACTATTCACAATAGCAAAGACATGGAATCCTTAGGTGTCCATTGACAGTGGATTGTGTAAGGAAAATGTGGTACATATACACAATGGAATACTACACAGCCATAAAAAAGAATGAAATCATGTCATTTGTAACAACATGGAGGCAGCTGGTGGCCATTATCCTAAGTGAATTATCATAGGAACAGTGAACCAAATACTGCATGTACTCACTTATAAGTGGGAGCTAAGCATTGAGTATGCATGGACATAATAATGAGAACAATAGATACTGGGGACTATTAGAAGGGGGAGGGAGGGAGGAAGGGAAACATCAGCTGAAAAACTACCTATTGGGTACTGTGCTCACTTACTAGGTGACAGGATCCTCTGAACTCCAAACCTCAGCATCATGAAATTTACCCATGTAGGCCGGGCGCGGTGGCTCAAGCCTGTAATCCCAGCACTTTGGGAGGCCGAGACGGGCGGATCACGAGGTCAGGAGATCGAGATCATCCTGGCTAACACGGTGAAACCCCGTCTCTACTAAAAATACAAAAAACTAGCCGGGCGAGGTGGTGGGCACCTGTAGTCCCAGCTACTCCGGAGGCTGAGGCAGGAGAATGGTGTAAACCCGGGAGGCGGAGCTTGCAGTGAGCTGAGATCCGGCCACTGCACTCTAGCCTGGGAGACAGAGCCAGACTCCATCTCAAAAAAAAAAAAAAAAAAAAAAAAAGAAATTTACCCATGTAACAAACCTGCACATGTAGCCACTGAATCTAGAACAAAAGTTGAAATTGCTTTTTAAAAAAGTTCTGTTTCATTGACTTTATCTATACATTTTTGTTTCCTATTTCATTAATTTCTACTTTGCTATTGTTTCTTTTTTCTACTTAGTTGGGTTTTAATTTCCTCTTCTTTTTCTTGTTTCTTAATATGGAAGCTGAGTTCATTGATTTGAGGCATTTCTTCTTTTTTATATAGTCATGCAGTGCTTTAAACTTTCCTTTAAATATTGCTTTGGTGTTATACAACAAATTCTGATATGATGATTTTTCATATTTATCTATTTCAAAACACTTTCTAATTTCCCTTCAAATTTCTTCTTTGATTCATTGATTATTTAGAATGTGTTAATTTCCAAATACTTGGCATTTTTCCAGAAATCATTATACTATTAGTTTCCAAGTGAGAAGAAACATATTTTTATGACTTAAATCCTTAAATTTTTTGAGACATTTTATGATCAAAAATATGATCTATCTTGGCAAATTTTCCATGTACACTTACAAAGAATATATAATTTGTTGTTGTTGGATGGAATGTTGTTAAAATGTACATCAAATAAATGCAGACAATAATTTGATCCAAGTCTTTTTACTTTTCTTTACTTTTTTTTTTTTTTTTTTTGAGAGGGAGTCTTGGTCTCTGTCGGCCAGGCTGGAGTACAGTGGCTGGGGTGCAACCTCCGCCTCCCGGGTTCAAACGATTCTCCTGTCTCAGCCCCCTGCGAAGCTGGGATTACAGGCGTGTGCCACCATGCCTGGCTACATGTATGTATGTGTGTGTATATATATATATATGTGTGTGTGTATAGTTTTTTGAGACAGAGTTTCGGTTTTGTCTCCCAGGCTGGAGTGCAATGGCGCGATCTTGGTTCACTGCAACCTCCTCCTCCCGGGTTCAAGTGATTCTCCTGCCTCAGCCTCCCAAGTAGCTGGGATTACAGTACACGCATGCAACACCACGCCCCTCTAATTTTTGTATTCTTGGTTTCGTCAAGTTGGCCAGGCTGGTCATGAACTCCAGACCTCTGGTGATACACCCGACTCGCCTCCCAAAGTGCTCGAATGACAGATGTGAGTCACCATCCCCGGTCTGGTTCAAGTCTGTTATATCTTTGCTGATATTTTTTGTCTATTATCATATCAATTATTGAAAAAGGAGTATCTAACCTTTGATGATAATTATGATTTTGTCTACTTCTCCTGTAGTTCTATCAGTTTTTGCTTTGTATATTTTAAAGCTCTGGTAATCAAGCCATAAATACTATGGATTTTCATTCTCTCTTGATGAATTGACGTCTAATCAAGTAATCTTTTATTCCTGTTAGTAATGTTTGTTCTGAAATTTATTAGTCTGAAATTAGTACAGCGACTCCTGCTTTTCTTTGATTGATATTGGCATGATGTATTTTTTTAATCCATTTACTTTTAACCTATTTTTTTGTCTTTAAACAGTTTTTCTTTCAGCTGACATACATTTGGGCTTGCTGTTTTACATCATTTAACAATTTCTTTGGATGTGTAAAACATTTACATTGAATGCAATTTTGATATAATTACACCTAAGTCTGTCATCTTGATATTTGTCTTCAATTTGTCTCAACTCTCCTTTAATCTCTTTCCTGTTTTTTCTTTCTGCATTCTTTTGGATTAATTGAATTTTGATTACTGTACTATTTATCCCCTGTTGGCTTACTAGCTATGACTCTGTTTTATTTTTCATTGCATCATGATTTATAAAATATCAAACTTACTGCACTCTACATTAAAGTGGTATCATACAACTTTATGTTTAGGATAAGAAACTCACATTGGTACACTTCTATTTCTCTTCTTCCAGTCTTCATGCTAACGTTGTTACATAATTTATTTTTATGTGTATTAAAACACCAAAACTCTTTTTATTATTTTTAAGTAGTAAATTTTTTAAAGGCATTTAAATAATAAGAACAAAATCATATGTATTTACTTATATAGTTACTATTTCCAAAGTTAATCATTGCTTTTTCTAGTTCTGCTTTATCATCATTTGACATTGTCATTTTTCCTGAAGAATTTTTTTTTTTTGAGACTGAGTCTCTGTCACAAAAGCTGGAGTGTAGTGGTGCTATCTCCGCTAACTGCAAGCTCCGCCTCCCGAGTTCACGCCATTCTCCTGCTTCAGCCTCCCGAGTAGCTGGGATTACAGCCACCTGCCACCACACC
>NW_012112030.1:4278952-4279283 GCF_000951035.1 Colobus angolensis palliatus
GCCCACCATACGTGCTTCCAAATGTTTGCTGAATGACAAGGTGAACGAGTGAATGGGACTACGTGACTTCGGGCAGCAGGCAATCCTATTCCTTAGACCTCAGTTTCACTTTTTGTAAAGCAAGCCTGTCTCTCCCTCTCTGGCCTAAAAGCCTGAGTTCTGGGCTTGTGATGAGCGTGTCCTGTAGAGCAGACTCCAGGTGGACGTTGAGCTGGGTCTTCTAGTAGGCCAGGATCTGGACAGCTCTTGGCTCCTCTCGCGAGACCCCGCATGCCCAGTCCCAGCGCCGCGGGACTCAACCTCCCTCTGTTACCTAAGGCCCCGCCCTCTC
>NW_012112030.1:4279737-4280079 GCF_000951035.1 Colobus angolensis palliatus
CCCAGGCGCTGCGGCGAGGAGCTAGCGCTGGGAGGCGGCGGGCCAAGGTGAGACTGGGCGACGGGCGACGGAGTCTCCGGACCGGGCGGGGGTCTCTGTGTGTCCCGGCCGCAGCCCAGCGCCAGCTGCAGCTCCTTGATCCCAGACGGATCCTGAGCTGGGAACACGGGCTGAAGCGGCGGCGGCTGCGGCGGCCCCGCCCAAGGGCTCCCTTGTTGAGGCTGCCGCATCTCTGTGGGCTGCTCAGCTGCGCTCTAGTCGGCCCAGGCGCTGCGGCGAGGAGCTAGCGCTGGGAGGCGGCGGCCCGAGGTGAGACTGGGCGACGGGCGACGGGGTCTCCGG
>NW_012112030.1:4280151-4280766 GCF_000951035.1 Colobus angolensis palliatus
CTGTTACTGGGGGTCCAGAGGTAGGTGTACACTGCTTGTGGTATTAGGAGTAAGGATATGGTTATTACAGATCAATGATCGTTTTTAAGAATTATCAGTGGTACTAATAATAGGATATCATTGTTAATTTTAGAGAATTATTTTAAGTACCTGATTATGCACTCTTAGTATTAATTATTAATATTAATGTCATTGAACAATATTATTAGTCCCTAATACTAATCATTATTTTCTTACCAGCCTCACTTTGTGTTGATTTAAGTAACATTCATGGCTGATATTATTATTTGATTATTAATGGTGATATTAATATTAAGTACCATTCCAAATCTTTAACATTTTAATCCACTATCAATTTTTACGAATTTCATTTTAATCATTAATGTCATTTATTAGTATTAATATTTATTATAGTTATTAAAATTAATAATTAATAGACTTGTTCCTGATATCCACTGGGGAGAGGATGATATTACTTTAAACATCACAAAAGGTGCACACGCACCCAGTGTCATTGTTTCAAATTTCTGCCCGAGATGGGAGGATGAGACAGGCAATATGACTGGGAGTAGACACATACTTGGGATAATGTAATTAATATTCAGGTGAAGAGTA
>NW_012112030.1:4287245-4287836 GCF_000951035.1 Colobus angolensis palliatus
CGGGTGGCACCGGGGGCTTAGCGTCTGCTGCGATACCGTGTGGGCCAGCGGGGCTCCCGGGCGCCCTGCGGGTGCGGGCCGGTCCCCACTGCTCCCCGGCTCCTGCCGTGGAGGGGACTGCACGGACCCCAGCGCTGGCTTCTGCCCGGTCCTCCGCAGCCTGGCTGATCCCTGCGTGCGGCAGAGTGGGCCCTGCATGGACCCACTCATGGAACGGGGTCTGGGTCACCGCGTGTGGAGACTCCACCTCCCTCCCCACCCTCCCTTGCAGTGAGACTCCTTCGCCAGACTCCCTGAGGGGACTGCGCGGACCCTCAGACGAGGGAGTCCGTGACTCTGGGTGGGGGCTCTTTCCTGGCCCCGCATGACGGCTTCCTGAGTGTTTTGTCACTTAGCTAGGTGGCTGCGTGGACCCGCGCGCGTGGGTCCTGGCTGCCCTGCTAGTGGGGCTGTGCGCCGCCCCGTGAGTTGTCTGGGTCGACCCCGCCTGGGACGCGCGTGTATCGGGGGTCTGTGCGCGGTTGCTGGGGGCGCACTGCCCCTGCCCCGTGATTTATTCTCTCACTTGCTGGGCGGGAGAAAGCGAAAGGC
>NW_012112030.1:4288832-4289341 GCF_000951035.1 Colobus angolensis palliatus
GAGGTCCTTTTTCAGTACCATGAATTCAAGTGTTCATGCTATTTAAAATCTGCAATTCTTTGACTCTCCAGAGGGTTTTTAGATTAATTTTTTTTCTATTACTTACTAGTGTTTGTTGCATAGTTCAGAGTACTTGATTAAAACTTACCAGGTAGGCTGGGTGCGGTGGCTCACGCCTGTAATCTGAGGACTTTGGGATGTCTAGGCAGGCGGATCACTTAAGGTCAGGAGTTCGAGACCAACCTGGCCAACATGGTGAAACCCTGTCTCTACTAAAAATACAAAAATTAGTTGGGCGTGGTGGGGGTCTCCTGTAATCGCAGCTACTCAGGAGACTGAGGCAGGAGAATAGCTTGAACCCAGGAGGCAGGGGTTGCAGTGAGTGAAATGGCTTCACTGCACTCCAGCCTGGGCCATAGAGTGAGACTTCCTCTCAACACAAAAACAGAAACAAAGTACTGGGTCTACCTCTGGCTCTGGAATTTTCCTGGAAGGTCTTCTCTTCTGGG
>NW_012112030.1:4290321-4291144 GCF_000951035.1 Colobus angolensis palliatus
TAAATGAAAAAACCATTCCTCTGACTTGATGTGAGGCTGTTGGTGAGATTGATAGCAGTGGAGACAGGTCCATCAGAAACAGAGCTAACCTTTGTGTTTTGGAGTGTTTTGATGGCCTGCCCTGATTATGTAAGTTTTGCTAAGAAGTCATTAGAGTAATTCCTCTACTGGAAGAAACACGCATATGGGGAATTTGGGACGTTGCCTTTTCAAGTTTTACACAAAGGACTCTCCATGGGTGAAAAGTACATGACTCCAGGTCCATTTCTAGAATGGAAACAGCTGCATCAACCCAACAGCGATTCACATTCCTGAGATTGAGAGAATCCGATTGTTTCAAGGCTAAAGCCAAAAGCCCAATAAACAATGATTGTACCTTTTTTCATAGGTAGGAATTAGGTGCATCCTGTGGTCAAGAAAACAACTGATGGTGGTCACCAAGTAGTTTAAAACCAAGCAGGACCTCATTTTATCATGTGGGTGTTTTTGATTTTTTAAATGAAGTTTCTATTTTCCTGTGCAATAAATGACAAGCTCTGACTTGAAATACATTTCCTTTAATAAACCAGAATCTAGGGCCAGGCGCAGTCGCTCACACCTGTAATCCCAGACTTTGGGAGGCCGAGGAGGGCAGATCATGAGGTCAGGATATTGAGACCAACCTGGCTATAGTGAAACCCTGCCTCTACTAAAAATACAAAAAATCAGCCGGGCATGGTGGCAGGTGACTGTAGTCCTAGCTACTCGGGAGGCTGAGGCAGGAGAATGGCGTGAACCCGGGAGGCAGAGCTTGCAGTGAGCCGAGATCACGCAGTGCACTCCA
>NW_012112030.1:4296419-4296867 GCF_000951035.1 Colobus angolensis palliatus
ATATTTCAGATAATACAAGAATATATGTGTGGGGTAAAAATCTGAAATTTGCATTTCCCCTTCTCTAGAAGTAACCATTGTGAATAGTTAAATCTGTATTCCAGCTATTTTATATATTATAAATACACTGTGAATATATGAGTGTATATATACACATATGTTTTATTTTTAGAGATGGAATATTACTGTGTTGCCCATGCTAGTCTCAAACTCCTGAGCTCAAGTGACCCTCTCGCCTCAGCCTCCCAAAGTTTTGGAATTAGAGGTGTGAACCACCGCGCCTGGCCTGCATGAGTATATTTACTAATTGCTAAGTTACTCTTTTCAATACGTGTCTGTTGAACTCCCCCATGTGCCAAGCATTGTTCTAAATACCTTTTATGCACTAATTCACCTAATTTTTAGAGCAGCTCTATTATTGTGGCCCTTTTACAGTGAGGAAACTGAA
>NW_012112030.1:4296917-4297701 GCF_000951035.1 Colobus angolensis palliatus
ACTTGGGTGGAAAAGAAGGAAGGAAAAGATTCACCCATGGCGGTGACCTGGACTGCAGAAACCACACTAAACAGTCCATGTCCTGGAGCCTGGCTGCCCCATTTGCTTCTCTTCTCGTTGGGTAGAGGGTGTGGGGAGCTTTCTACCCTGAAGGCTGAGCAGCGCAGCTTCTAACTGGGGTAGGCATTTGTCTGTCCCTGAGAATACAGACAACATTCTCATAATCAGCCCAAATACTCCTGAACAGCTTTTTGTAGGGTGGGGCACGGCGGGGCAGAGGGTCATTGTGACTCATAGGTACCTTTTCCACTTTCACGGCTGATAACCGTGTTACAGATTAAAGTTTTGTTTTTTGATACTGAAGAGGGCTGAAGAGAGTGAGCTATTATAGCACATCTAAGTCTGCTGAAATAGAACCATGGGGTAGTGTAGGAAAATCTCTTCTAAATTATGGATCATATATGGTGAACGTTAGAAGCCATGTGTACCTAAGTTGAAAAATCAAAACGTGTCTTGTATTTGGGTGACCCCCGTAAGTCTGGATCCCACTGCACCTTGTGTGAACACAGGATACTGAGGTGTAGGGATCAACAGGCTTTTTCTGGATGTCTTGCGCTTCTCCCTTGGGGTAAAGTGGGGCGACAGTAGGAGTGCACAGCTGTTGGGCCCCTAATATTTGTCAGCTGTTTTAGATGTGGGATTCCATTTAATGCAATCTTGGAGGTAAAATTATTTTATTGAAGATGAAGATAGAGGCTTAGAGAAGTTAAGAAAATTGTTCAAG
>NW_012112030.1:4302991-4304090 GCF_000951035.1 Colobus angolensis palliatus
CATTGGGAACTTTTTAGATGTCTGTGTCCCCTGGAGGAAGTTTTCACGTTCACATTTAATCAGAATGAATATAAACAATTGGGCCATTTGTCTTGAAGATTTAAAATAGGAAATCTTCAACAATACTACCTCAGCGCCATTGCCTCTCTGTCCATCGTTAGGGAATGTGTTTTTATCCACTGCCGGCTCATGGTCCGCCTGATGTCAGGGGTTTGAAACCAGTCTGGCCAACATGGTGAAACCCCGTCTCTACTAAAAACACAAAAATTAGCTGGGAGTGGTGGATCACACCTGTAATCCCAGCACTGTTGGGTGGCTGAGGTGGATGGGTCACTTGAGGCCAGGAGTTCAAGACCAGCCTGGCCAAGGTGGTGAAACCCCATCTCTACTAAAAAATACAAAAATTTGCCGGGTGCAGAGGCAGGCACCTGTAATCCCAGCTACTCGGGAGGCCAAGGCATGAGAACCACTGGAACCCGGGAGGCGGATGCTACAGTGAGCAAGCCGAGATTGCACCACTGTACTCCAGCCTGGGCAACCGTGAGACTCTGTCTTAAAGAGAAAAAAGAAAAAGAGTAAGAGTAAGCTAGGGCACCCACTATGGCAAACAGTATGGAGGTTCCTCAGAAAACTGCAAATGAAATTACAGTGTGATCCAGCAGTCCCACTACAGTGTAGATACCCAAAGAAAAGGAAATCAGTGTCAGAGGGGCATCTGCACCTCTGTGTTTCCTGCAGCACTGTTCACCATAGCCAAGATATGGAATCAGCCTTGGTGTCCAACAGCAGATGATGGATAGAGAAAATGTGGTCTTGATACACAGTGGAGTACTATTCAGCCATAACACAGGATGAAGTGCTGTTATTGTCAGCAACGTGGATGGAACTGGAAGATATTATGAAATAAGCCAGGGACAGAAAGTTACACACCACATGTTCTCTTACGTGGAAGGCAAAAAAGAGTGGATCTCATGGAAGTTGAAAGTAGACAGAGGAGGCCAGGCGCGATGACTCAAGCCTGTAATCCCTGCACTTTGGGAGGCCGAGGCGGGCGGATCACGAGGTCATGGGACTACTCGGGAGGCTGAGGCAGGAGAAT
>NW_012112030.1:4304593-4304934 GCF_000951035.1 Colobus angolensis palliatus
TGTTGCAGTGAGCTGAGATCACACCACTGCACTCCAGCCTGAGCAACAGAGCAAGGCTTTGTCTCAAAAAAAAAAAAAGAATAGATAGTTCCAGATAATTGGAGGAAGGGTGTTGAATGTTACCAACATAAAGAAATGATAAATGTTTGAGATGGCGGATATGCTAATTATGCTGATCACATATATTACATGTATTATAACATCACTATGTGTACTCCATACATATGTACAGTACACAATTATGTATCAATTAAAAAAGAAAAAGCTGAACTTAGATTGGAATGGCTATGAAGTAGCTAACTTTTTCATATTTTCGATAGAGACCCTAGGCATTTATTTTA
>NW_012112030.1:4306315-4306633 GCF_000951035.1 Colobus angolensis palliatus
AAACGGGATCACTCACACTTGGCTGGTGGGAATGGAAGATGGTACAGCCATTCTGGAAAACAGCTTGACAGTTTCTTAAAAAACTAAACATGCAAATGCCATAGGATGCAGCACTCACATTCATGGGCCGTTATCCCAGAGAAATGAAGACTTATGTTCACACAAAAGCCTTTATGTATCTGTTCATAGCGGCATTGTTTATAAAGGCCAGAAACTGGAAACAGTCCAGAGACTGCTCAGCAGGTGAATGGTTAAACAAACTGGTGCACTCAGGCCCCAGATACCACTCTGCAGTAGTTAATGACATCCTTGTTCATC
>NW_012112030.1:4307550-4310212 GCF_000951035.1 Colobus angolensis palliatus
CCTTAATCCCCTTTTCTCCATCCTGGGTCTGAGTGGACTTCATTTTGCATTTCTTTCCAATGCATTTTCCCTCTGTCCTTTCTGGTTGTGCCTCATGCCTCATTTGAACTGTTGTAAGAGCCACTGAATTGTTTCTCTGTCTCATGGAATCATTTCTACACTTCATGCCCTGCTTTGCCATTGGAACAATCTTTCCAAAACATGAACAAACATAAAAGAAATATCCCAGGTAGCCTTCCAAATAAGTACAAGCTTTCTGTTAGAAGTTTTACTTCTTGTCTATAGGGAACCCCAGGACTGTAGAGAGATGAATTTACTGTCTGCATTTTAAGATCAGGCAGAAATCCCTGGAGGGGCCCATGTGGAATTCTGGTACAAATACTGGTTCTGGAATCAGAAGCCCTCATATCCTGGTTCTAACACTAGCTGGATGTTCTTGGGAAAGTTTTGGTTTCAAACCTCAGTATGAGGAAGCATACTCAAGGGATCACACAAGGCTGCTGGGAGGAGCAGATGAGGGGCGTGGTGAAAATGCTGTGTAATCCGTGAAGCACGTCGTATGTGTGAGAAGTGGAGCTGTGTGGATAGCAGTTCTGGAATCATTGTATGAAAACGATGGAAAGCACATTCGTAGTTCTGCCTGATGATACCACTGGGCACCTGTGTTGTACATGCCTGCAACATGGGCGAGGCCTGGGTCAGTACAGCTCACGGTTTGATTTTCATGCAGATAGAAAGGCCCGAGAGGACCCTGCCCCCCTCCAGCCGTAGGAAGGAGGCGACTGTCTCCTGCCTATATTTGGTGAGATTGTCTGTAGCTCCTTGGGGACAAGAATGCAGGGAGTGGGGGAAGAAAACTGGCCTGACTGCTCGCTAGTCAGCCTTCCCCCAGGGAGGAGTGGAGGGGTTATTTCGAGGTAACTTGCCATGTCTTTCTTAAGCCATCTGCTCTTAGAAATGACCAGCATGACAAGTAAAAGACCCATTAGAGACAGATGGGCTGTGTGTTCTGTGCGTTTATGGCTTTGTGGTCTCAGAGCTGCCAGGACTTCATAGCTTTCTGGGGAATGCTGGGTCAGCCAAGGGGCTGAAAATAGTGAGAGGAAGAAAATTTCCCCTCGCTGCTCTGGTCTGGGAGTGATTACTGAGGAGAGCGGCATGGAGGGCCCAGTCGTGGGGTCCCTCTCAAGCACACCCTCATCACAGTGGGAATGCGGGTCTCAACCTCCCTAGGCCTCTGTGATTTTTGTCTATCACATACTCACCTCCAGCAGGGATGTCTATGGTGATGAGATGAGGGAGCATCATAGCACATGTGGCACTTAGTAGGCTTGTAGTGAGTGGACGCTGGCATCAGTGGAACAGGAGACTGGGCGCTGCGTGTGGACGCACTCATGTGCTGGTGGCATGAGTGGACAGAGGAGAGAGGGGCGCTCTGTAGTTCTCCTGTTGGTCCGTCACCCCCGCTGTTGTGAGCAGAATCCGTGAGTGCTCACACTGATTCACTGAGTGCTCACACAGAATCACTGATTGCTCAATTTTCTGCTTCTACTTTTGATTCCTTAAGAATGGAAAAAGGAATACTTCAGTGACTTTCCTGGTTGATGGCATACATTCCTTGATATCACCTTAATGCTTTTTAATTTCTATGTATTTTGGATGTTGGAGCTTGCCTGACAGCTGTGTTTTTAATACCTCACCCTCTCGTGTAACTGTTGGCCACACCAGGACCAGAGAGAAGTGACCAGACCGATCGGTAGCAGGGCTAGGACTGGAATTCCCCAGCCTTTTGATACCCAGCTGGCTCTGTTTTCTGTATTGCACTGCTCTTCCCTATTTCGACACCTGTTAGGACAGTGGATGTGAAATGTAGCTGGGCACTTTTTGGGGTGTGCTAGGAGTGTGGCAGATGCCTCAGACTGGCATTTTCCCCTGGTTCTGAATTCTCATGGCTCAGAGTCAGTCTCTAGGCTACTGACCGGGAAGATACAGGAAGTTGTTTTGTATGGCAAACTATGCCAGGGCATTTTTTTTCACCCGGCAATTTATTTGGTTTGGACTGGAATAAATCTCTGATATTGGTTTCTTTGCCAATATTATTAGGGAGTGGAGTCTGACTTGTTAACTTAGCCTGATTCGTAGTGCTTAGAATCTCAGTGAGTGTGTGTTGAACTGAGCAGAAGTGTGAGAGCATCTTGGACAGTGGTTTGCGAACCTAGCTGCATCTGGGGGGGCTGTGAAAAAAGCATGCGTGCTTACTCCAGACCAATTGAAATAGAATCTGCAAGAATAGAGCCTGGGCAGCTATAGTGCTGTTAAAAACCCCCAGGTGGTTCGGATATACTGTAAAGGTTGAGAACCACTGCTCCACAGCAAATTGGAGGCCTGGATCATAGATGTGCCTTATGCTTTCACCAGCTTAGAATGGTTCTTGTGCTTTAGAACAGAAAAAAATGTTATGAACATAAATGTGGAAATAGGCAAATGCCACATCCTGTTACTACCTGCCATGAAGTATATTTACCAGTTATTCACTCTATTCTGATCTCTACCCATTCCACCGTTTCTTCATGGAACAATAATTTGACAGTTGGTTATGCAGAACCAGAGTAAGTCTACTTTGATTGACGGGAAACGATTTTGGGTATGAAGTACTCTTTAG
>NW_012112030.1:4310782-4313075 GCF_000951035.1 Colobus angolensis palliatus
TGTAAATATTAAGAGTTAATAAATTTGTAAAAGGTACTATACCCTTACCCCTTGAACCAAAGACTACTTTAGTTTTAAGTGGTTGGGTTAATTTATCACTTAAATATTGGCCTCTTGAATACCTTGAATTTCAATTGAACATAGCCAGAGGATTTCGTAATTGGACCGTTGCCTCTGGAAGTTGGAACTTTGTTTGGTTTCACTTCCTACACTAAGCATGTGGCTGTATGCACCTTTATGGTGACTTCTGGGACTGGGGAATCAAAGCTTCATTCGCTTCTTTGGAAGAGATAATCTTGTGCTATACGAAGCACTCAGACTTCGTTAACTCTGTACCATCCAGACAAGACCAGGTTGCTTCCCATGGCATCCTGTCCTTTTCTTAGCTCTCTCATCAATCTAGCCTGTTCCTTCTATTCTTCTTTATACTAGAACTTGTCTTTGAACAGGGAACGTTGTTTTGTCACTGCTAGGTCCCCAGCAATTAGTAATGCCTAGCACATACTAAGTGCCTCCTGAATGTGAATAGGTGATAATCTAGCAGAACACAAGATAAATCCGTGGGTTGAGATTTAAGCTGTGTGGTATGAATGCTGCATTGGCAAACTTATTAAATCAATTTTCTTAATACAAGTTTAACATGTCTTAGTAACTGACTTAGTTCAGTAATCATTTACTGAGTATCTTCTAGGCCAGACAGTGGGAACAGAAAGGTAATAATATATGATTCCTGCCTCATGCACAGAAAGTCTAGTGTGATGGATAGACACGTGCCAATGGCTGCCATGGAGTATGGTGAGTATTAAGATAAAGGGGCACCCTGTGTGCCCTTGGAGCATAGAGCAGGGCTTGTGTTCTGGGAGCATGGGCTCCATTTGAAAACACAATTTAAATTCATTTTCTTTTTTCTTTTTTTTTTTTGAGACAGAGTCTTGCTGTGTTGTCCAGGCTGGAGTACAGTGGTGTGATCTTGGCTCACTGCAACGTCCTCCCCCCAGGTTGAAGCAGTTCTCTTTCCTCAGTCTCCCGAGTAGCTGGGATAACAGGTGTGTGCCACCACACCCAGCTAATTTTTGCACTTTTAGTAGAGATGGAGTTTCACCATGCTGGCCGGGCTGGTCTTGAACTCCTGACATCAGGTGATCCTCCCGCCTTGGCCTTCCAAAATTCTGGGATTATAGGCATGTATGTGTTCACCCTTTTAAATATCTGTTGGTAGCACTTAACTTTACATGGGTACTATTTAAACTATTGAATGACTTTAGTATGGATTGAATGACTTTGCTCGGGCCTTGTTTTTAATTTCCTTCATTAGAGGCGGGGCAAAAAAATGCAGGTTGAATATCCCTCATCCAAACTGCTTGGAACCAGAAGTGTGTCAGATCTCAGATCTGAGATCAAACTGAGAGCCTGGCATATCGTGAGTGCGCACTCAATGTTATTATTTCAACATTTTAGAGGAAAAAGAATGCTAATGGGTCATTATGGCTAAACATAGTCTATCACTGGCATTACTCATGGTATTGGAAGGAACTTGAATTCCATATAGATAGTGTGATGGAGAAAGTATTTTGACATTGACAGTATTTATTCAAAGAACAAAGGACGTGTCTGTCCTGTGTGGAGAGTCGTTTCCGCTTGTTTCTTTAAATGTTATGGGAAAAGCAGTCGACCCTGTGCTCTCTGCCGGACAGCTTCAGTCTCCCCATATTGATTTGGCCAATTGTTGCTCACTCTCATCATGGCAGCAGCAATTGAAGGGACAGCTTGTCTTGATTTGCATTTTTGGGTGTTTGTGCTCTTTATAGACAATTAAGACATGGAAGCCTGTTTATGGCAAGCTGGCAAATTCAGCAAAACATGGAAAAACCTGTTAGCACAGTTTGCACGTGTGCGGGTACAGAGCAGCCAAATGAACACACACATTTTCATATATTTGAAAAACTCTCAAAAAAAAGACATTAAACCATTGCCCAGATGGTTTGTAGAGCTAGAGCTTTTTCCTTGAAGTACATGAGTGTGGCTGTCAGACATCTGAAACCCTAAGCCATCTTAAAACATCATTTTGATGCTATTCCCTACCCACCCTTTTTTTCCATTTGTAAGGGACAAGGATCCAGGAAGGACAGTATCAGCTTACAAAGGCTTTTGTTACAATTAATCGTTCATGTTCTTTCTTTTGGTATCTTATTCTCTGTTTACATTTTATTTTTATTTTTTATTTTTTGGAGACACAGTCTTGCTCTGTCACCCAGGCTGGAGTGCAGTGGTGCAATCTCAGCTCACTACAACC
>NW_012112030.1:4314095-4316335 GCF_000951035.1 Colobus angolensis palliatus
TGTAACCGTGAGGGAGAAAATGTACTCCAGGCTCAGTTTGTGGAGAAAAAACCCACACAGCTGAAAATAATGTTCACAAAGTTTGTACCAAGAAAAAGTGGCCATTTCTATCATGTCTTTAAATGTCCCTGTTTCTCATACATTTTATAAACAAGACAGTAGAAGCGGATTCGGGAACAGCAACTTTAGAACAAGGGGGGAAAAAAATCAAACCTAGAGCACTCCAGTTTCTGTTTTCTTCTCAGTTTAGGGCTGAGCCACTTTAGCTTCCTGTCTAAGGGACCACTCAAATCTAATTAGAAGCCATTGTGGGCTGGTAATTATCCATAATTTTAGGAAGAGAGATGCTGCACCAACTCTGTTCTCTAAAAGCAGGCTTATTAATTTTAAATTTGCATGGCAGGAGAAGCAGATGGCGAGGTGGGATAAGCGTTCAGATGCTTGGTCATTGATAGCTTTTTACTTCCACGTATCACATGGGGATTTGGGACCC
The DNA here is from genome assembly GCF_000951035.1 of Colobus angolensis palliatus. Taxonomy (NCBI): domain Eukaryota; kingdom Metazoa; phylum Chordata; class Mammalia; order Primates; family Cercopithecidae; genus Colobus; species Colobus angolensis. Next base: position 4,314,589 of record NW_012112030.1, read on the forward strand.
AGGAAGCCCGCTGAGAACTGATGATTATCTCTCCCCTAACCAGCTGGGATCTTTTTCATCCTGAGCTCAGAAAGATTGTTCCTACTGCAGCCAGGGAAGACAGGTTGTTGGCTGGTTAGAAATCATGGTAGGGTATTTTATCCACCCACAGTTCGCAGTTGGAAAGCAGAGCTATCAAAAAGTTGTCTTCTCTATTGTATTTCAAATCTGGGTGTTTATTAGGCATTTCTTTAATGGTAGTCGTGTGCGTTCTTGATGCGAATGAGAGGCGCATTCCGTTGTAAAATCCCTGGGACTTTATAGGAAGGATGTGAACCTTAGAACCGAAGTTGGTTTTCTAGATGATCATGTAGACATGATGCTGAGCACTAGACAAAGATGTTGATTGAAACGATTTAAAAATAATTTGTCTGAGTTCAGATTTTACACCAATATTTAGAAAATCAGCAAAAGAACTTGGAGGAATGTTCTCAGGCATGAAGTTCAGTCCCCTGTGCACATTGTCATAAAATCTGAGTGTGTGTGTACAGGGAGGTGCATTCTTTTCTGTTCTCATCACAGGTCCTTTCCTGGCTCTGCACCTGCCTGTCATGCGTGTCCTGTGAAGAGACCACCAAATAGGCTTTGTGTCAGCAATAAAGCTTTTTAATCACCTGGGTGCAGGCGGGCAGAGTCTGAAAAGAGAGTCAGCAAAGGGAGATAAGGGTGGGGCCATTTTATAGGATTTGGGTAGGTAAAGGAAAATTACAGTCAAAGGGGGGTTGTTCTCTGGTGGGCAGGAGTGGGGGGTCACAAGAAGCTCAGTGGGGGAGCTTTTTGAGCCAGGATGAGCCAGGAAAAGGAATTTCACAAGATAATATAATCACTTAAGGCAAGAACTGGCCATTTTCACTTCTTTTGTGGTAGAATGTCATCAGTTAAGGTGGGACAGGGCATTTGCACTTCTTTTGTGATTCTTCAGCTACTTCTGGCCATCTGGGCATATACGTGCAAGTCACAGGGGATGTGATGGCTTGGCTTGGACTCAGAGGCCTGACATTGCCCTCTTCCCTACCTTCCCTACCTTTTCCCTCCTGTGCGGCTCTCTCACAAAGTGAATGGCCTCAGCCACAGCTTCTCTGCAGCTGCATCAGACTGTGGCAACAGGAGTTGTGGCTGCTGCAGGGCGTGCTGTCCCCATGGAGCCCAGTCTTGCTTGACGCTGCAGCCTGGTGATCATTTTGCACGAAAAGCATGTAATTCTACAGAAGGGGAGCCAACATGCTGGGGATGGAGGCGTCTTTATCACGGTGCTCTGCATATTTTAATCTTGGATAGAAAGTTTGGAAAAGTATGTGATAACTGTGGTTTGATGTCAGAAGGACGTTGTGAACTTGACGTGGACTGAGGATGTTAAGGTGCAACCGGCCCCCCTGGCCTCACTAAATGACACTTCCCCGCCTGCCTGCCAGGCACGCACAGGCGTATGGCCACATCTTATGTGTTACCCTTATCTAGAGTGCGCCTTGTCATCATGCTTAAAGCTACATGGTGATATTCTTCCTCATAGAGTAGGTCCCAAACCGCATTCCACACAGAAATGTACTCTTGCTATTATACATAGAAAGTGCTTTCATATACCAAGTGGGAGAGCAGTCCTAAAATCTGGGCTGGAATCGCAGAAGGAAGCCATTGGAAAGCAACAGGTTCCCTAGTCCAAAGCTGGTTTTTGATGAACCTAGAAACAGGACCAAGAGAAGTGAATTTG
>NW_012112030.1:4317263-4318559 GCF_000951035.1 Colobus angolensis palliatus
TTAGTCTTAGGGAAGCACATGCCTTTGAATACTGCTGAAGCTGTGACTACCCAAATCGCACCAGAGTACTTTTGCCATATGGGGTGTTAGTCACTGATACATGTCTCAGTCAGACCTGATGGATTCTTGGCCCCTTCCTTTTTTAATTTTTTAATTTTAATTTTAATTTTTGTTTTTTAAGAGCACAACCTCTCAGATGGCCACCATGAATCTCTGGTGTTTTCAGTTGGCTGCAGCCTATTTGCCATCTCTGGTTCAAACATATTGGAAGGCTGATGATGCTTCCCTCGGTTGTTCTTCTGCTGTGTGACCTCCGCGCCCGCAGGGTTCAAGACTGTCAGAGCTGGGAGCCTCCTTCACAACTACCAGGGTTTCCGGAACCTCATTTATCTAACCCTGCGGATGGAAGAGATGTCATCAGAGGCGGAGGCTTATTAGGTTTACATGCCATTGATAACGAATGAGGAGATTTTCTTTTGTATAAGGGGAGCTTCTTATAATGTACTTTAGTAGGGTAAAGAAGCTTTTGAGGTTTGCTTTCTCTGGAAAGATAATTTGTGATCCTGCCCTTGCTTTCAACAAAAACATAATTTGCATACCAGTGCGTGTTGTGTTACTGAGCACTGGCTGACAAATGGTTCTTAACTCATCATTCACTCAGTCACACTTTCTTGAATGGCATACGTGTGCCAGCTGTAGTAGGAACTTGCTAGACTCTAGGACTAACCCTTATGAAACGGGGGTCCTGGGGGAAGAAAATACATTAACTATAAACGTTTGAGGGGATATCAGAGGGGGTGCCTATGGGTGCAAAACTTCATTCATTCATTGCCCCATCTAGGAGGTTTTGTGTCTTAGTAGCGAGTTCCATAGCAACACATCCCTCTATCAAAATATTAATCATATTATTTTGAAATTCTCTGCTTAGGTATGTGTTTTTCCGACTAAGTTTAGAACTGGTTAAGGACAGGCTATGGGGTATGTATTATATATATCTACACACACACATATATTTATATATATATACACATTACCATTGTAAATATACAACATATATTTATATATATACACATATATATTTCTCCCTCTCTATATATACACACACACCACACACATATATATATTCACACACATATATATGAAATACACACACACACACACACACACTCACTTCTGCTGCCAAGCACAGAAAGTCAAAACTAGGCAAGAGTTCTTTTAGTGTTTATGAAAAAATAGATGTTGTTAGTTAAGAGTGTCCTTAAGTTGCCAGGGGAAAGACAGGATGGATTCACAAAG
>NW_012112030.1:4322994-4324302 GCF_000951035.1 Colobus angolensis palliatus
GATCTCGGCTCACTCTAACCTCTGCCTTCTGAGTTCAAGTGATTCTCCTGCTTCAGCCTCCTGAATAGCTGGGATTACAGGCACCCACCACCATGCTCGGCTAATTTTTTGTATTTTTAGTAGAGGGGTTTCACCACGTTGGCCAGGCTGGTCTTGAACTCCTGACGTCTGATGATCCACCTGCCTTGGCCTACCAAAGTACTTGGGATTACAGGCATGAGCCACTGTGCCTGGCGATTGGGAGGCTTTTGCAGTAACCTAGAGCGCTATGATGAGGGCTGGACCTGGTTGGAAATGATGAGGAAAGTGAGAAGTGGTTAGGTCTGGCATATATTTTGAAAGGAGAGTTTAAATGGGTTGGACGACAAGAGAGAGAAAAAGAAGTTTTAAGGATGATGTCAAGGATTTTGGCCTGAGTAACTGGAAGATGAGAGATGCTGTTATTGGGATCGGGAAGACTATGGGAGGAGTGCGTTATAGCAGGGATTATCGAAAGTGTATTTTGGTCATGCTAAATTTGAGGTCTAAAAAGAGATGTCAAGAAGTGTTGGCTAGGCGTGGTGGCTCACGCCTGTAATTCCAGCACTTTGGGAGGCTGAGGTGGGCAGATCACCTGAGGTCAAGAGTTCGAGACCAGCCTGAAAATTATTAGAATTGATCATTGATGTTTACTAATTAATCATATTATTACTCCTAATACCGCAGAGGGTGTACACCTACCTGTGATGTCGTTCCTACTATCCAGGGACAGAGAACATGATTTTAGTTTTAATATTGCAGTAGGTGTACACTCACCCTGTGACACTGATCCTAATATCCAGGGAGGTAAAAGATGACATGACTCCCAACATAGCAATGAACGGACAGCCACCCGGTGATATTGCTCCTAATATTCACGGAAGAAGCCTATGCTATTACTCCCAGTATCGCAGGGTGGATACAGCTCTTCTGTGATATGGTTCCTAGTATCCAGAGGGGGAGAGGATGATAATAATTCCAGTATCGCAGGCTGTGTTCCCCTGCCCTGTGATATTGTTATTAATATCCTGGAAGGGAGAGGACGATATGACTCCCCGTAGAGCAGGAGGCAGACACCCAGCCTGGGATATTGTTCCTAATATCCATGGAGAGGAGAGACTGATATTACTCCCAATATGGCAGGGGGTGAACATCCACCCTGTGATATTCTTCCTAATATCTCAAGGCTGAGAGGTTGATATTACTCCCAGTATCGCAGACACTGTACACCCCCGTGTGATACTCTTCCTGGTATCCGGAAGGGGAGAAGATGGTATTAATCCCCATATC
>NW_012112030.1:4329937-4332695 GCF_000951035.1 Colobus angolensis palliatus
GGGCAGTTCCTGGAGACCATCAGTCAGCTCTACCTGTACCTGGGCACCGAGTGGTGAGGGCTGGCTTTGCAGTGGTGGGAGTGGGGAGCAGGAAAAGGGGGCTGGGGGGTGCAGGGCAGGGAGGAGGGCACAGGGAAGGTGGCCCAGGGCCCCATCAGCCCCTTCCCTTTTGATCATTTGGTTCCTTGGCATCAGATGCTTTGAGCTGGTGGGCCTGGGGTCGTCCCAGGGCTGCTGCTCACCCGTGAGTCCCAGCTTGAGCCTCTCTTGTTGGGTCAAAGGTCATCTCAACCCCAGCAGAGACAGTACGTGCACTCTGGGCTGTTCTTCCTACTATGGTGGCTTTTGTCATCTGACCTCTGCCTGCCCAGAGTCTTCACTCCTGGCCTTCATCTTTCCCCTTAAATGTGACCACAGCAGCCACTTGTGGCTTCTCTCCTACAGAAGACAGTGCCAGTTATGTCACCTTCTTCCCTGGGGCACAGGGTTTCAAGGTCTCATGTCCCATAGGTGGCGCACTCGGCTTCCCCCGAGCATTCTGACCTGGTGGGGTAACCATGGCCCTGGCCACCCCACACACAGCTCCCGGTGCCTTTGCTGCAGTCATACCCCCTTGAGTGTCAGACTTACCGAGAGAGCAGGGAAGGAGCCAGATTCCATGGGGACCCGGGAGACTGACTCCAGTCTTGGCCTCAGGTTCACAGAAGGAAAATGGGCCAGTGTGCTGGAGCCATGTTTCTCAAAGTGTAGTCCCTGGACCAGCAGAGCAGCATCTATGTCACCTAGGAGCTTGTGGCAAGTGGGAGTTCTAGGTCCTGCCCCAGGTCTGTGGAACCGGAGGCTCTGGGGGCAGGGCCAGCAAGCTATACAGACAGGCCTCCGAGTGACTGTGATGCCTGCACACCTTGGGAACCATCGACCTAGATAGCCTCTGAACACTAACGGCTCCTGGTGCATCTGGAGAAGACACAGGCCATGTCTGGGAGGCAGGGGAGATAGACTAGCACACTCCTCCTGCCACAGGGCAGCATGATGCTCGATTCCCTCAGAAGGATGTTCTTCATCTTTTCCATGCCGTGTGTGTTCACCCTGGCCCTCCCAGCAGCCTGGGAAGGGCAGAACACTGCACACACAAGAGGGCTGTTCCCAGTCCGCACATTCCAGATTCATCTGTCACCAGACCCACGGGAGGAGGCAGACTGGTTCCAGGAGGATGAGAGCCCTTGTTCTGACACCTGTGTCTGATTCCAGGACCTACAGATCCACTCTGGACTACACCAAACAAAGTCTGGGGATTCTCATCACCTCCAGAAGAAAGAGGAGGCGCATGCCTGGCTGCAAGCAGAGAAGATCTACTACATCCTGTGGCAGAGCGAGCTGGTGGACCTGTACATCCAGGTGAGTGGCAAGGGAGGCAGGAGGACCTCTGTGCTGTTCACTCTCTGTCCATCCATCCATCCATTCATCCTTCCAACATCTATTTACCTGTTCATCCTTCCCATCCATCCATCCATCATCCATCCATCTGTCCATTCATCCATCCGTCATACATCCATTCTTTTATCATCCATCTATTCACCCGTCTATCCATCCATTCACCTGTCCATCCACCCATCCATTCATCCTTCCATCATCTATCTGTTTACCTGTTCATCCTTCCATCCATCCATCCATTATCCATTCATCCATCCATCCATTCTTCCATCATCTTCCCATAAACCTGTGGGTCCTTCCATCCATCCATCCATCCTTCCATCATCCATCCATTCACCTGTTCGTCTTTCCACCCACCCATCCATTCATCCATCCATCCATCCTCCATCCATCCATCATCCATCCCTCCATCCATCCATCCATCTATCATCCATCCATCCTTTTATCATCCATCCATTCACCTGTCCATCCATCCATTCACCTGTTCATCCATCCATCCATCCTTCCATCTATCTTTCCGTCATCCATCCAACTGTTTATCCTTCTGTCCATCCATCATCCATCCATCCATCCATCGTTCATCTGTTCATCTCTTCATCCATCCATTCACCTGTTTGTCCATCCATCCATCCATCCTTCCATCCATCCTTCCATCCATCTTTCCATTATCCATCCATTCAGCTGTTTATCATTCTATCCATCCAACCATCTTCCATCCATCCATGATCCATCCATTCACCTGCCCATCCATCCATCCATTCATTCATCATCCATCCTTTCATCATCCATCCATTCACCCGTCCATCCATCCATTCATCTGTTCATCCATCCTCCCATCCATTCTTCCATCCATCCTTCTATCATCCATCCATTCCACTCTTCATTCTTCCATCCATCCATCATCCATCCATCCTTCCGTCATTCATCCACTCGCCTGCTCATCCTTTCATTCATCCATCATCCATCCATCCTTCTATCATCCATCCATTCACCTGTTCATCTTTCCATTCATCCATCCTCATCCATCCATCCATTCATTCGTCCATTCATCATTCATCCATTCTTTTATCATCCATCCATTCAGCCACCATCCATCCACCTGTTCGTCTGTCCATCCATTCATCCAACCATTCTTCCATCATCTATCCATTCACCTGTTCATCCTTTCATCCATCATTCATCCATTCATCTATTTATCCATCCATCCATATATCCATCCATCTATCATCCATCCATCCTTCCATCATCCATCCATTCATCAGTTCATCCATCCACCCATCCATCCATCCATTCAGTTCATCCATCCACCCATCCATCCATCCAT
>NW_012112030.1:4336635-4338981 GCF_000951035.1 Colobus angolensis palliatus
GGAAGGAGGCTGGCGAAGGTGGGTGTGGCCACCTCACCAGGTGTGGGTCCTGAGGGAACTTCTGCCTCCTTTCAGGTGGCACAGAATGTGGTCCTGTACACAGGCGACCCCAAACTGGGGTGGAGCTGTTTGAGGCAGCTGGAGACATCTTCAATGGGGCCTGGGAGCAGGAGAAAGCCGTGTCCTTCTACCAGGTGAGCTGGCCTGTGGGCTGATGTGGGTGGGCCTCAGGGAGGGCACCTGGAGGACTGAGGCACAGGTGTGGCAGGGCAGAGGCCTCGCACCTGGAGGCAGGGCCACCCAGGCACATGCTTAGTTTCCCAGTGGTCTCACCGGGAAGGCTATTGACAGTGCCCCTGCCCGGGACAAACGCTTGGGGCCTGGACATGACTATGGCCCTACCCTTGCCTAGTGATCTCACCGGGAATGGTATTGACTGTGCCCCTGCCCAGGACAAACGCTCAGGTCTGGACATGACAGTGGCTCTACCCTTTGCACATGATGATCTCAAGCAACCATGAGCGGGAAGTCCCGTACCCATCTTCCAGATGAGGACACTGAGGCCCAGAGAAGCACAGGGACATGTCAAAGGACACACAGCATGTCAGTGGGAGGCCCAGGGCCAGGGCCCAGATCTGCATGCACCCCGAAACGGGGACAGCCTCTCCCTTCCTCTGAGCTCACGGTGTGGCTCAGCTCTGGGCACAGAAAAATGTGGTGTTTTTAGCGCAGAGAGGAGTGCTGGCTCCCCCTAGTCAGACCCCCGGTGCCCCAGTGGGAGAGGCTGGTCTGAGGCTGCCAGGTGTAGCTAGATGGTCTCAGATGACTCTTGAGCCCCCAACTTCGGTGTCTGAACCGTGCGTTATCCCAGAGCACAGAGCTCTGTGGAGGTGCAGGGGGTAACTGGGGCATGGGAAGCTCCAGGCACATGTTCGAGCTCTGAGGAGGGCGCTGGGCAAGGTGGGTGCTGCGCGAAGCCTGACCCCACCTGCCTGTGTGGTAGGACCGGGTCCTGCCCCTGGCAGTGACTACGGGCAACCGCAAGGTGAGCCGCAGCTGTGCAACAAGCCGGTGGCACTGCTGGCCATGCTGGAGGAGCCCCAGGAGGGCTTGGAATTTGCCCACATGGCCCTAGATGTCAGCATCACTCTGGGTAAGTCCCCTGAGCGCCCGCCCTGTCAGGACCCACACTTTGCCAGAGCCGAGCCTCCATGTCTGCAAGGCAGGAGCTGAAACAGCTGCTGGATTTTCCTGGTCTCCTGTCCAGGCAGGCAGATCTGCCCAGCTGGCTTCCCTGTCTGGCCGTGGGGCACAGCCCGAGGTCTCTCACGTAGCACAGAGCTCCTTTTCCTGGCTGAGCTCTGCTTCCTCCGTCTCTTCCCGCTGCTGATCACAAGGGCCGCCCAGTGTGCCCTCTGCCTTCCAGATATGCCAGGCATCTCGGTCCCTGTATGTGCCAGGCTGAGTGGCACATTCCCTTTGTCTTGTGCCCTTTCCACCCTCATCAACCACACAACTCTCTGGCTGATGAAATCCCAGTTCCCCTTCCAGCAGCCTGCCCCTTAAGGCCGGGCATCCCCTGGTGCTGTGCCAGGTCGTCTGTCCTCCTCCAGAGACAGGGAACCCTGGGCGGGCCGCATGCCCCAGCGCCTTGTGCCCTGGGGCCCAGTACAGAGTAGGTGTGCAGCTGTGTGGGAATGCATTGAATGCAGGCTCCACGTCACTCGCCCTGCAAAGGGGAGGACATCTGAGACAGCCTAGCTGGGTTTGAGCAACTGTGGGGGGACCTGGAGCTCAGGCCCGCAGTGACTCCCCAAGGTAAGCGGCTCTGATCGGGACACACCCAGGAGGAGTCGGATGTCACGTTTGTGGGTTGCCTGGAGCCGGGGTGCCTGGGAGCACCTGGACTGCATGGCTTTTGGGCTCCTCTCGTTAAAACCAGTGAGCAAAGGCAGGTGGCTATGTGTAGGCACAGAACTGGGCCATCCAAGCCCGACTTTGCCAAAGCCTCACAGTAGACGGGGACAGGCCTATATTAGTTCTGCTTTACAGATGGGAAAGTGAGTCTGGGAACCCGGAAGGGACTGGCCAGAGCTGCCCAGGTGACCACAGGTGCCTGGAGGCAAGCCAGGTGCTGCCTGAGGTCTGTATACCTGCTCCTGAGGGGCCTGTGCCTGACTGCCCCAGGGAGCCACGTCCTCACACCTGCTGCTTTGGCCTACACCCCAGGGGACCGGCTGAATGAGCGCGTGGCCTACTACCGGCTGGCCGCCCTGCAGCACCGGCTGGGCCATGGCAAACTGGCGGAGCACTTCTACCTCAAGGCCCTGTAGCTCTGCAACTGGC
>NW_012112030.1:4344531-4344907 GCF_000951035.1 Colobus angolensis palliatus
GGACACCAGCCCTGCCCCAACCTTGACCCAGACAGTGGGTATCATGGGACCACCTCAGGGTGGGTGGCAGCTCAGCTCGAAGGTATCCCTGCTGCTAAAGACCAACTCTTCCTGCTAGTTTGAATCTGGCCACAGGGTCTCTGTTGGTGAGACAGGTGACCATGAGGCAGACACCCTGAAATCTAGCATGACAGAGCTCAACGCCATGGCACCATAGCATGCAGACTTTGCAGACATACTAGCGAAGGCCACAGCAGGTCCTGAGTGAAGAACAAGCTGACCAAGATCCTGGGGTCCTGCCACACAACCTTTAAACCATGGACTGGAAACTGTTTCCCTAAAGAGCCAGGAGTCAGTATTTTCAGCTTTGCCAACT
>NW_012112030.1:4345755-4346220 GCF_000951035.1 Colobus angolensis palliatus
TCCCAAGGGACCAGCAAGGCCTGGAACCCAGGGACACACCCCCTGACCCACATTCCCAGGCCTCCTGGATCAGGCAATGTCCAGTACAGGCAGGCCGTCTGGGCTTGGGGCCAGGACAGGGGTGGACGGTCCTGCTAGGCAAGCCGCCTCCTCCCTACCAGCTGGGCTGGTTGCACTGTCGTTTTGTTCTGGCAACATATTGCTACCCACTTTGGCCACACCAGTCCCTGGCTCCCTGGCTAGGCCCATTGCTGTCCAACTCACCTACACAGGCCCCACACACCTAGTGTCCACCAGGCTCCCGTCAGCCAGGAGGACCCATGCTCACCTCCTGAAGTATCCGTGGGAACCTGCATCCCACAGGGACCCACAGCTCAGGGCCAACCTCCATGGGGGCCTCTTGGTTGTGGTGGCAGGGGCGGGGGGGAGTTGACCTCCAGCCCTCCCATCCTGGCCACTGTGTTT
>NW_012112030.1:4346270-4349022 GCF_000951035.1 Colobus angolensis palliatus
TCCAGCCCTCCCATCCTGGCCACTGTGTTTTATGGGGATCATTCAGTCCTGGGAGCTTCCTGGGGACCCCAGAAGGAAGAGAACAGGGTGGTCACGGCAGCCTCAGCCCCAGACTCTGGGTCCAAGTGCAACAGTCTTCCGGTTCTGGTTTGATCTGGGCGGTAACAACAGGTCAAGTCATTCACACAAGGATTGGCTTCAATATAATGCATCAAGGGACTGTGGAGGATACAGATCAGCCTCCAGGCCGGTTACACCTGGTGACTTAGCCAGTGCAGGCTGGGGAATGGAAAAGCTGACCCATGACCTCCCCACCTACCCTGCCCACCAGATGCCAGTAGCAGCCGGGGATCCCTGACTTCAGGCAGAGGCAGGCAGCACAGTTGCTGCCTCCTTTAATCCCATCCCAGGGCCCACAGGGCTTGGAGAAACCTGGGAGGGGCTGAGTTGGGAGAATCAGGCAGGGAGATGCCAAGTGAAGAATGTGAGCGACTGGATATGAGGGACACTAGGGCACAGGGCCTGCTTCCCCTGGGGAGGTGGCAGGGAGACATATAGTAGCCAAGCCTCCGCAGGCACCACCCTGCTGCTAGGCACGTGTGGTGCCCATACCCACCCCAATGGCTGCAGGAAGGTTCTTCATCAACAAAAGGGGAGGACGCACCCACACCCACTTAGGCATTGGTGCCCACACACATCAGAGAAGAAAATTGCTGCTGTGCCCAAGGTGTGGGGAAAGGGACAATGTCCCCTTCCTCCCCATGGTGGGTCCAAAATTACCCGCTCCTGCCAGCACCCCCTCCCCCAACTGCACAAGCTGCTGACCTCCACACCAGTGCCATGCCGCATGCCAGGAACAGCTCAACAGTACATCCCAAAGGGTGCTATCCTGGAGCGGCTGTGCTGGGCAAGGGACACGTTTCCTAGTCACAGAGGTTTTCTTTCTTTACCATTCACCGGCCCTGTGCCTCGGTTTCCCCCACTGTGGCACAGTGTAAAAATCCCATCTTGAAGGCTAGGAACCCAGAAAGGTCACCGCACCTGGTGAAATGGGGAGTGAAACTCCCTGCCTTTGAGCTCTTGCTCCAGGACTGATGTCCATTGGGACATGGCCAGGCCAGCATCCTGGGGAGGGCTGCATTCCTTGTCTGGGGAACCTTGCTGCCGGTTAGGGATCACTGGGGTTGAGGCCCCTAATGGATTGGGGGAGGCACAGGGGTAGAATGGAGGTAACCCCATCTTATGGTGCTGTGTAGACCTCAGAAAACAAGCACTGAGTTCAGACTCTTGTCTGAAGCTGGCCAGCTGAAAGGATTTGGGCTTTGGGGTGTGATGAGGGCCCGGGGTCAGGGAACAAAGTGTGCTGGTTTGGATACGCAGGAGGTTGTCTGCAGCTCTCTCAGCTACAGGGTATGTTGCTAAGTATATGCTTTTAAAAACTCTAGGAGGAGGGGACACCCAGAAGGGGCCCTGAAATCAAGAGCAAAGTCCACCTTTCTACCTCCCCAGCTGAAGACAGGCTGGAGGACAATTCTCCAGAGTTTCATAACAAAGAAGAGAAAAAAATCAAAAAGACCTGGAGGATAGGCAAGCTAATGAGGGCTGACTGGGATTACCCTGCCTTAGCTTCAAAACAAGCCTTCCCTATCTGTCCTCTGGGCCAGGTGAGGAAACAGGTCACAGTAGGACATTCAGACCCTGGGCAGGCAGCTGGCAGCCTGGAGTCCAGGAGGTGCAAACACATTTTCACTAAGGCACATCCTGCACAGCCCTAAATCCATTAAAACTTGAGTCAATACAGCACATGCTTCTGTGAGCACAGGGTTGGGTCTAGGGTTACAGATTGGCAGCATCTCAAGGCAGAAGAATTTTTCCTAGTACAGATCAAAATGGACTTTCTTATGTCTTCATCTTTCTCCATAGACACAATAACATTCTGATCTCTCTTTCTTTCCCCCACACAGGGAGTGTCACCGCTGTATGTCAGCCATCGGGGTACAGGCTTCAGCTTACACTCACCTTCCAAATTCCACCCTCTCACCTTGGCAGAAGCTGGCCAGGAATTGGGGCCAATGGATGGGTGGGGTCTGCACAGGACACCGTATTCAGGTCCCCATGACGGCCTCACACAAAGGTGGTGGCCCTGCGGTTCCGGGTGCCACACACATGCCAGCCTCTGCTCGGGCCCTGATCTTTGAGGAGGGGGAGCAGCAGAACCTGGGCACTGACCCCACAGTGCCACTCACAGCCACAGACGATTCTCCACAGAGGCATCAGGTCTCGGTCCTGGCCACCTCCTCCTGCAGGGCCTCAGCTGTTTCCTGGGACTCACGTGGTCCTTCCTCACATGCAGCTCTGGTAAGATGCATTGATCTGTACCCAGGGGCTCTGAGGTGACAACGGTCATGCTCATGCAGAGTGCAAGGGCAGAGGCTGGGTGTCCATTGTGGGGACCCTGACTGCAGCACTCCTAGACTATCATCGGGCCTGTTGGCCCCCAGTCTTAGCCTGGGCACCAGCGGTAGGAGTGCACTGCTCTGGACTCTGCAGGAGGAGGACAACTGTCACCGCATCTTTATGTTCTCCTGCTGGTGTCACTATGTGCTTCTCATCTCCTGGTTGTAGGATTCAGGGCAGACTCTCTGAAGACCTTGTGGGAAACAGCAGAGTCCAGCAGAGAAGACAAGAAAAGCCCAGCTGCAAAGATGAAAAAATGGCAGGTGTGACATGGGCCCCCCATTCTGATTCTGTA
>NW_012112030.1:4350858-4353695 GCF_000951035.1 Colobus angolensis palliatus
AAACTGTACTTCATAAAAAGCTAGGCACGCCCCTCTGTGGCCTTACACTTGCCTTTTCAGGCACGTCTGCCCCAGAAATGCCCTTGCACTATCTTCTCCAAGAGACACATACGGGGCAAGAATATTTAGGCAGTGATTGTAGAAATAGAAAACACTTGAAAGCCATCCAAATACACCTGTATCAAAGAAAAAAACTGCCATAGTCACATTGTGGAATATAATACAGCTGTGAAAACTGCAGTTAGAAGCATCAACAATGAAAAATTACAGTGAACAAAGGAAATTGCTGAAAAATACACTGCTATTCCATATACAGTTCACAAACCATTATATATGACATTGCTTAATAATATACACAGAAATGATCAACCTTATGAAAAGCAAGACAAACATGAACACATTAGTCCTATGTCTGGGTGGAGAAGGGAGACCCAGGTGATCAAGGAGGGGCATATTGTAGCCTTTCAAGACACTCGATGCTAATGGATGATGACATCAGTGCAATTATTAATCTATCAGATTCTGCATTCAGTTTTGTTTATTTTTTTGTTTTTGAGGTGGAGTTTTGCTCAGGTAGCCCAGGCTAGAGTGTAACGGCATGATCTCGGCTCACTGCAACTTCTGTCTCCTGGATTCAAACAACTCTCCCACCTCAGCCTCCTGAGTGGCTGGGATCACAGGGACCTGTCATGATGCTCAGCTCACTTTTTGTATTTTTTTAGTAGGGACGGGTTTCACCATATTGGCCAGGCTGGTCTTGAACACCTGACCTCAAATGATCCACCCGCCTCAGCCTCTGAAAATGCTGGGATTACAGGCATGAGCCACCGTGCCCACCCAAATTTTATAGACACTTATGTGTCATATATTTTATAATTAAATATAAAAAATATTTACTGTAGTTTGTAAATGAAAGAGTAATAAAAAATGTTGCAAACTTGTAAACATCAAACCTGTTGTATAGCTCATATTGACCCTCGTATTAAGCTGTGGTAAGTTCCAAGTTGTATTTCATTGTCATTTTCTAAAAACTAGGTGAACAGATGAAAAGCAGAATTCAGTTTTAAAACAAGATATTAAGATAATGTTACTGGTTGAAGGTGTCCCAGTTCTTGATGCCTTGAACCAAGAATTGGACACAACACAAAAATGGAGCAAGGAAAGAATGAAGCAGCAAAGCAGAGATTGACAGAAAATGAAAGCACACTCCACAGGGTGGGAGCGCCTGAGCACAGGGAGCCTGTTACTGAAGTTTCTGGGGTTCAAATCCCCTCTAGAGGTTTCCATTGGTTACTTGGTGTGCACCCTATATAAATGAAGAGGATGAAGTCAAATTACGAAGTCATGTACTCGGTGTATGCTTTGTGTAAATGGAGAGGATATTTCCTGTCATAGCCCAAGAGTTTCCATTTGATTTAGTTCTCCAAAGTCAGGGTGAATCAGCCTTATGTTTCTGCCTCCAGACCCCTTTCTCCTGCCTCCGTGGAATGGATGGCAGAACATGGAAAAGTGTTTTGTCCAAATGACATGTCCCAGGGCACTGGCAGATGAGGACAAGAGGGAACCAGTTGGTGCCACTGAGGAGCGCTCACCCACGTCTCCACACCGCACAGAACAAAGTGAGTGTCCTTGTCTTGAACCCTCTGAAGTGAATATCTCGCCTCAGGGCTTTCATGTAACCCCTTTTTGGAGAGGCTCCTTCTCTCTCCTTCTGCAGCCACAAGGCAGCAGGGATAGCCCCTCTCACGCTGAAGTTCTTCTAAAAAATACAAAGAGAATAAAATAATAGAATTAATGTAATGAAAAATAAAATAATGAAAATGAAACTATTTTTTACAGAAACAGTTCTGGACTTTCATGTATTGGTGGCATTAAAAGCAGAAAATGGGCCTATAGGCCTGGCAGGGTGGCTCACGCCTGTAACCCCAGCACTTTGGGAGGCCGAGGCAGGCGGATCATGAGGTCAGGAGATCGAGACCATCCTGGCTAACACAGTGAAACCCCGTCTCTACTAAAAATACAAAAAATTAGCCAGGCATGGTGGCGGGCCCCTGTAGTCCCAGCTACTCGGGAGGCTGAGGCAGGACGATGGCATGAACCCGGGAGGTGGAGCTTGCAGTGAGCCAAGATCACGTCACTGCACTCCAGCCTGGGCAACACAGCAAGACTCTCTCTAAAAAAATAAAAAATAAAAAGAAAATGGGCATATTGAGCTCAATTTAATGACAAAAAATTAAGGAAAGAATAAAAAGATTCTGCTAATAATCGTGACATGAGTTGTTCATATTGTCATTTTCTCTGGGACCTAATATTAGGGAGGAGGTAGGAACACCTGCCACCAGGCTCCAGGTGATTTTCAGGCTGTTCCCCCAAATGACTGCAGCCTCTACCCTGCTGGTCCCTTGATCTTGCTGCTGTGCCGGGCATCCTGTGTGGCAGGAGGCACCTCGGCAGCTTCCAGTGGGATAGGCCTGCACCATTCTGAGCCTGAATGCCGTGATCACTAGGAATTGAGGAGACACAAGCAGGAAGGGTTCAGGGATGGAGCGGCCGCTTCTCAGGGATCAGTCTCAGGCCTGAGCTGGGAAGAATCCCCTTTCAGGACAATGGCTCCAGGCTGAGGTCAACGCTGTTTCTGTGCGTTATGATGACTGACCTGCATCCACAGGGAAGTGCATTTGGGCTCCTTTTTCCCAGGTGATGTTGGGAACACCTTGAAATGGGCCCTGGTGGATTTCAATACCAGCCTTCCAGAAGCCACTTCAAATGGAAATTGAGCTAAGGGATGTAGCTGGAGTAAGTAAACAACTTTAGATCCCGAACAACAATTTTCACAT
>NW_012112030.1:4354265-4354571 GCF_000951035.1 Colobus angolensis palliatus
TAAGGGATGTAGCTGGAGTAAGTAAACAACTTTAGATCCCGAACAACAATTTTCACATACAATATAGTTTGCAGGGAAGAATAAAGCCTCAGGAGTCCAATTCTCAGCCAAAAAGAAAAAAACATTAAGCTGGAAGCTGAATCATGCAAAAAACTGCCTTTCCTTTTGTTCCTAAGCAGATAGCTACAGATAAAGGGTTACATATCTCCACAGGAAGCTGTTCTATGTTCACCTTATCTTATGTAAAGGACTGATTTACCACATGTGAGATGAAGACGTAACTGATGATTCCCCATCTGCTCTCTC
>NW_012112030.1:4355021-4356428 GCF_000951035.1 Colobus angolensis palliatus
CCCTCAAAATCATCTTGGGAGGAAGGCATAGATCACAGACTGTTTCTGTGATTCCGTGTTTTTTTCTTCCAAGCATGGCCTTAACCTTGGCAGAATTAACTTTTACATGGATTGAGATCAGTCTCAGGTACCTTTTGGTTTACAATTGCATGCCTTAGCAATCACACAGCTCTCTGGCTTTTGTCCTCTTGTACCGAAGGAGGAAGGTGGATTCCATGATACTAAAACCCCTTCAGCTCTCCATAGGTTTCTAGGGGGACACAATTACCTAAGAGATTAGAGAGAGCATCATAAAATATAAGTAGATGGTGTGTGGCAGTTAAGGTTAAGTTTGGCTGCATAAAACAGAAGACACAAGCTAACAGAGGCTCACACATATAAAGGTCTGTCTTTTCACATGAAATGAATCTGAAGGCAGGGAATCCTCCCCTGTGCACTGGATCTGTGATCTTATCAGAGAGTCCAGCTTCTATCATTCCCTCAGGAACTTTGACTGAAGGTGGTTGTATCTTCTAGATCACCTCATGCCCCAAGAGAGTAGCTTTGTTCCTGCAATCACAGCTGCATTCAAAGCAGCAGGAAAAAGAAAGAAAGAAAAAAAGCCATACTCAGTAGTTTGACTCCTTTTAAGGAGTCCTTTTGGACGTCCTGATGCTCAACAATTCTACTTATATCACATGGGCCAGAATGGACCCACTTGGCCACATGGGTGTACAAAGACAGCTGGGGAATGAAACATTTAGTGCGGAGCCTTGGTCAGAAGAGGAGGAGGAGATAGATGTTGAACAGACTGTTTCTGTCACATGGCGTTTTAGTTGAGCTTGGAAGGACGAGTGGGTTATTCACAGACAGGCTTGGAGAGAGACACAAGCAAGGATCGTGTGTGGAAGGACCACGCCGGGAATTTGCAACATAAAAAGAGTCCCCCCCGCACTGCAGAGTTTTCTCGCTAAAAACTCAAGGGCTTATGAATTATTTCCATACTCTTTCTTTCTGAATTTAGAAGATTTACAATTCAATTATATATAATGATAAGACATCATCTTCCTGGGGATTGTTTAAAAACAAGTTTGTTTGGGTTTGGAAAGAGAAACCAAAGACCCACGTGGAGGGAGAGGGAGTTTCAAGGTTCCTGGAGCACAATGCTGGAAGGAATTCAGGCAAAATATTCCATGGCCTTCTGACTGCTCTCTGGTGCCTGTTGTGAAGTCTAAACGCTGTGAGGCTCCCCAGGAATGGCTATGTTCTGAAACCTTTTCCAGGAAAGTGTCTTGAGCTGGGCTACATTGTTAGCTCTCTGGTTCACAGAAAGAGCCTTCTCGAAGTCCAGAGGGCACTTAGATAAGACAGACTACGTGGCACTTGATTGATTGAAAATCCTCCGTGATTTTCTTCGAGACATCTGTG
>NW_012112030.1:4364549-4366037 GCF_000951035.1 Colobus angolensis palliatus
GGCTTCACTCCTCTTCCTGTAGGTGGACGCGGCTGTAGGCTCAGGAGTTCTCTAAACCAGTCAACAGGTGGTTGGGGGTGGGTGTTCTTACAGGCAGAAGAAGAGGTCTGTGGCTTACATCAGAATCTCAAAGTTGACACCCAAAAAAGGTAAAAGCTCCTGAGAGATGCTGGAGTATACAACTAACAAGATAACTCTCTGAGGCCGGGCGCGGTGGCTCACACCTGTAATCCCAGCACTTTAGGAGACCGAGACGGGTGGATCACAAGGTCAGGAAATCGAGACTATCTTGGTTCACACGGTGAAACCCCGTCTCTACTAAAAATACAAAAATTAGCCAGATACTGTGTCCGGCGCCTGTAGTCCCAGCTACACGGGAGGCTGAGGCAGGAGAATGGCATGAACCGGGGAGGCGGAGCTTGCAGTGAGTGGAGATCGCACCATTGCACTCCAGCCTGGGAGACAGAGTGAGACTCCATCTCCAAAAAAAAAAGAAAGAAAGAAAATAAAAGAAGATAACGCTCTGCGTGTACATCCTGGCACACAGGAAGAGCATTCTTGTTGATGGCGGTAGTTTCAAATATTTCAGGGAGTTTTCCCTTGAATACCTCAGTCGGGAGCCACTTCAGTCCAGCGTGGGCAGCAAGGGCGCTTCAAGGACTGGTAGTTATGAATTCAAGCTTGTACACAGCGACAGGTCACAGGCTGTGGAAGATACCTGTCAATCACTATTCAGAGGTAACATTCCATAACTGAAGCATAGGGCATATCTGACCTCATCTGACATGGCTAAAATCATGATTGTTTTTCTAACTGGGAAATTTAGGTAACTTATTTGCCAGTAAAGAACTATCTCTCTCCGCTTATTTTCTGACATAACGCTAGTCATTAGGGAAATGTTCCGATGACGTTTGTGAAAGAACAAACCAATGTCTTCCGCTGTAATACCACCTATTTCACACAGATGACTCTTGGTGCTTCCATGTGACACTAAAAGTATCGAGAGTGCCAGCAAGTCTCTTTAATCATCGTTCTCCAACGTGCTTAGGAGATTAAGTCATTCTGTGAAGTGGACTTCAGTTGACACCACGGAGAAAATGTCCTAGAGAAAGTAAAACTTGTAATGGCCTCATACTTTACAGAAATAATTCAACTTTCTTCTTTCGTTTCTTTCCAGTTTTTAGATATTAATTTTAATTGGTTCAGGGCAACCTGTTTCTGCATCAAAGTCTTGGGAAGCTTCCACCTGTTTTTATTTAATTTAATTAATTAATTAATTAATTTAGTTAGTTAGTTACTTACTTACTTATTTAGAAATAGAGTCTTACTGTGTCACCCAGGCCAAAATGTAGTGGTATGATCACAGCTCACTGCAGTCTCAACCTTCCAGAGTCGAACCAATCCTCAGGCTTCCACCACCTGAGTAGCTGGGACTACAGGTGTGCCATGTCCTGCTAATGTTTTATTTTATTTTTTTATTTTTTGTAG
>NW_012112030.1:4370457-4370933 GCF_000951035.1 Colobus angolensis palliatus
ACCCATTCACTCACTCACCCATTCACTCGCTCATTCACTAACCCATTCACTCAGTCAATCACTCATTCCCTAAGCTATTCACTCTCATTCACTCACCCATTCACTCACTCATTCATTCCCTCATTCACTCGCTCAGCCATTCACTCACTCACCCATTCACTCATTCACTCACTCATTTCCTCATTAATTCACTCATTCACTCACTCAATCATTCACTCACTCATTCACCTCTTCACTCATTCACTCACCCTTTACTCACACACTCACTCATTTATTGACTCATTCACTCACTCATTCGTTCATTCACTCACTCTTCACTTGTTTGCTCACTGACTCATTCACTCACTCTTTCCCTCACCCATTCACTCACTCACCCACTCATTTGTTCAGTCACTCATTCACCCACTCATCCATTCACTAAGTCATTCATTCACTCACTCATCACTCATTTATTCCCTCGGTCACTCACTCACTCA
>NW_012112030.1:4377045-4378154 GCF_000951035.1 Colobus angolensis palliatus
TATACTAAACAAAAGAAAGGAAATAAAATGCTCAGAAACATTTACACATGTATGCAGACTCATACACACACACACTCGCATGCACAGGCTCGAACTGTGCCTAGGCCTGCCTTTTCACTTATTTGCATGTCCTGAACATATTTCTATGTCAGTAGACACTTATCTTCGTAGCGGTAACAGCACTAAATATTATTGTAGCGTCTATCTTTACCATTATTTATTTAACTCATCATGTTTGAACTGTTAGGTTGTGTCTATCGTTTTCTGTAGTATAGACAATCTGATGACAAATGACCCATCCCCTAATGTTCAATATAAAAATATCAATTGTATAAGGAGATAAGGGGTATTTGGTTGAAATAAAACTAAGTGTGCCCCACCTTCTCCACATGTCATATGCTCTAAAAAGGCATGAATAATTAAATTAGCCCTTCTATTCTCCAGCGGAGATCCTGAGCCCAGTGGTGGGTGCAGGTGCTTAGAGCCTCGGTCTGCTTTTCCGCCCGCCAGAAGGCAAAGGCCACTCAACTGCCACCTTAAGACACCCAGGATACTCCTCTCCTTTTTTATTAATAGAATAATACTCAGGCTCAGTACATGAGAGCAGCGCTCTCTGACTTTGCACTCATCAGAGTAACCTAGGTGGTTTGATTAAAAATACACATTCCCTGGCTGCGCTCCCAGAAACAGGACTTCAGTGGTTTAGTGGGGGTGTGCATAGGACAGGTGATTCTGAGGACCATGAGGGGTTAGGAATTTCCCCATTAATTCTGGCCATGGGGGAGAGCAGACATCCAGCATTGTCTGCAGCATATTTTTTTTTCCTCTTTTGCAATGAATATTTGATGCTCAGCGGGATGAGCCCCAGGACGAGGCACACATCCAAGAAAAATCCATGCCTCTCCATCTTTTCCCCAGGATTGCCCTTTGGCGAAACTCTCCTCTGTGATTGCTTCACTTTCAATGCTTCATAGAACAAACCTCTTTTTAGTCTCTTTTGTCATTTCTTATCTGTTCAACAAACACCCACTGCGCAGGACCATCCTCCGGTAAGCCCTCGAGTGGGGCCGTTTGGCAGCCCTACTTCGTGGGGTGAGCACTGAAGGAAC
>NW_012112030.1:4380126-4381621 GCF_000951035.1 Colobus angolensis palliatus
GTACCTGCGGGGCAGCGTGAGCCAGCAAGGCAGCCCCGGGGTCCTTGCCGGGTGGGGCGGAGGAGGAAGGGACATGGCGGTAGGAACCTCCATCCGGAAGATACTGAGCTTTTCATCCCCTCCGGTTTATGTTTTAAATGGAGCCTGGCAGAGGGGGTCGCCTGGAGCGCCCTCGGGGGTCGTTCTGCCTCTGAGCTGTAGGACCGGGCAGGGCTTCCCCTCCGAAGCGAGGGTACAGCGCGATCACTTCCTAAGTGGCCCCCCAGCCCCCAACTCGAGAAAGAAAAACGGCCGGGTTCCCGCACGCCTCCTGTCACCTCGTGCCCCGCGTGGTGTGGGCGGTGTCCCGGCCCCTGCAATGCAGGATGCGGCGGGGCTGCTCTGGGTTCCCACCTGGCGTCTCCGAGGTGGTCCGGCAGCCCCTCGCGTTTCCGCTGGAAGATTTACAAAAAGGGTTTCTTGCGCTGGCATGTGCTGTCACCTTCCCGCTCGTGACAAAACTGAAAACTAAAATGGGTCCCAGGCCCTCTCCGCCAGCCTCCGTGGACGGGAAGGACCAGAAAGCGGGAACTCCAGGATGTAAGCTGTGCTGCAGCGCAGGCTCTGGGTTTCCCCTGCCTGCAATGTGGAAACGGCTCTCCAGGAGTGGCCCGAGCCTGGGCCCACGACGCGGGCGCCCCGGGAGGACATTTAACATTGAAGAGTGGGAGGTGATGGAGAGTGCGCGCCCCAAGCCCCAGGGGCACATAGGGGCGCCTGTGCCCGGGATCAGGAGGGTGAGGCCTTGGCCAGGTAGCCTTGTGAAATCTATCTGAAAGTCACAGATAACTAAGTGTCAAGTCGTCACAGATATTTAAGTATCCTGAATGAGATGGCTACGGAAAACATGAAAACATCGTTACTGGTTACGTGCATGATGCATCATAAACATTGTTACCTGCACAGTGGCAGCACTGACATTTGTGGGCTTTTGAACGTGTGGACGTTCCAAGTGTGGAGTGTTAAGAGTCCTTCAGTTATGACAGTAGTTTGATTTGAATGTTCTTTTCTTGGCGAATAAAGGCTATACATTGAATGTACCCAGGAAACTAGGAAGGTGAACCCACACGAAGGACACAGGCCTGTGGGCTGCTCCAGGCACCATTAGGGTGTTGTGGGGACTGAGCCATGGGCTTCCTGCTCAGCCCCCTGAGAGCCGTGACAGCATCTCTGTTCTGCCTCACACTGGACCCGCTAGTTTCATATACTTGTTATGGTTCCGAGGCTACAAGCAGTTGGATTCTGAGAGTCACTCTCTGTCGTCCTCCTCCAGCTGCTTTCAAATGGGTCATCTCTTTTTTTTAGAACTGCTTTTTTAAGCAGTGATTTATGGGGTGAGTTGTAGTGCTGTCCTGAACTGCAGAGGGAGCGCATTGAGGAACCCGGGTTTTGATGCTGTGCACATCAACTGAGTCACCAGCCTAGGGCCCTGTCAGTCCCATTATTAAGCTCATTT
>NW_012112030.1:4383165-4383513 GCF_000951035.1 Colobus angolensis palliatus
CCCTAGTTTGAGGAGGGAGGTGGCAATCTGCCCTTTCTTCTAAAATTGATATGTTAAATCACAACGGACATTTACTTGATTTTGAGCACTTGGGATTCCCCTGGGGTTCACTGGTATTGCAAGGTCAGGACTGGGGATCTCCTGCTGGAGAGGCCCCCAGCGTGCCCAGTGCAGGGTCCTGAGCATGTTTCTGCAGGACAGAAGCCCTGTATTTTGTCCAAACTCCAGCAGCACTCACTCTGGGAAGAACTGGCTGCTCCAGGAATGAGGTCTATGCTCTGAAGCCCACAGTCAGCAGACCAGCAAAGGTCAGCACAGACGACCTTACATGAATCATTCATTTAACAA
>NW_012112030.1:4384620-4386981 GCF_000951035.1 Colobus angolensis palliatus
GCATCTGTTTTGGATCCTTGTTTTATTTCCCCATCATCTTTGTCATCAAAGGGAAATTCACATCCCTATGAAGCTGAAAATGGTGTGGGGCCCCCGATGGTCTTTCCAAGGCATTATCAGCAGGTAAACTAGACCCTATGGGCCAGTGTACCTGCAATGAAAACAGAAAGATAAGTCGTGTCACTAAGCTTTGCTGTGAGATTTAGGGTCTTTGTCAGTGACAGAATCATCCAAAATAAGTTGTTTGTTCACTGCAGATCGACACGGTTAGCTGTGTTGGGATTAAACTTACCCAGTGTCGACAGTGTAGCTTAATCCTCACGGAAGGGTGTCAAGTACGTTGAAGAACTGCTATTGTTGGGAGAGGGGCAGGTGCGTCTCTCGCTTAGCCCAGTGCTGAAGGAGGCCGAGCTCACGTCAGGCCGTTCATGTGAGCGAGCTGGAGTTTTAGCACGCTGGGACGATAAAGCACAAACATCTATTTTTAACTTGTGGGTGACCTTCTTCTGTGCTGCTTGAGTCTCTGTGGATCTTTCTCTGTTTCCTTCCTGAGGAGTCTGTGCCAGGGTCCCAAGCGTTCTCTGGGCTGCACCTCCACGCCTGCCCACTGAGGAGCCTCCTCCTGGTGGCTGTGTGACTGGGCTGGGCCCACACTGTCAGCATCGTCCGGGGTAAGCAAGCCCGTCCCTCTGCACCTCAGTGTCCCCAGCTGCTGAACAGGGCTAATCAACTGACCGTCAGGATTAATGGGGTTCAGATGCGCTCATCCCATAGTCCTGCTTGGTAAACAGCCACCTCCACTCTGTCCTCCAATGTGCTACTCTAGACTTTTTCTTTACCTCCATTTAGCCAGGTGATTCCAGGTGACAGTGACTATCAAGAGGCATGTACAGAGGAAATCAGTGGAAGAGACCTCGAGGAGCAGACATGGGCACAGGGAACACAGTGCGGGGAGCACAGATGCAGGGAGCATAGGCATGGGGAGCACAGATAGGTGTGGGGAGCATGGGCGTGGGGAGGACGGGTGCGGGGACCACGAGTGCCCGGAGCACGGGTGCGGAGAGCATTGATTCGGGGAGCACAGGGTATGGAGAGCATGTGTGTGCTTGCTCTGCTCTGACAGATGCTGCCTAGCACATACTTTGTGCTCAGATGGGTCAGAGCCTCAGTGTCTCTTTCTTAAAAAAATTCTTTCTTTTTTTAAAGATAGGACTTCCCTCTTCCTGGTGGCCCCTTTTAGTTGATACTGTTTTAAGCCTGCTTTTCCAGAGGAAAGCTAGGAAGGATGGCCTCTATAGATTCCAGTCTGGGCATATCTGGAAGAATGGCCTGTTTTAGGTTTGAGTCTGGCATATCTGGGGACATCTTTGAACCTCTGCTCAGAGTCCCAGAGCCACCTGTAGAGGCTCCCCAAATGTCTGCTGGGACTTTCCCCTCTGCTCGGGGATGATGAAGAGCAGAACCTCACCCTGCCACGACCTCTGGGGTCCTCCTTCCTGGAGGGCAATGTCTTGGTGGCCAGTGTGTGTTGGAGGCTGGGCTGGCACCTCCGGGCTATGCTCTGCAGTGGGGGTTCGTGACATGGGACATTCTTGTGCTCTGCTTCGGGACTGATGACGTGGGGCATCGTCGTGCACTGTGGACCACATGGGGGTGCACAAGAGCCAGACAACTCCTGGAATTCGGAGCCTGGCTCTGTCTCAGGTCACCCACATGTCTGTGGCACTTCTGGGGGATTGTGGGGACCGTATGAGTCTGTGTCCCCACCCTCACTGGCTGGACACCTGTGCCAGGCTGGAGCTTTATGTGTCACCATCCCCTGTTTCGAGTTGTGTGAATATTTATTTTCATTACCTACTCTCATAAGCTTTCCTTTTTTAAAAAAAATTCAAAGACAGATTTTGAAGTCCCCTGGCCCCACCCTTTGTGGACCTAATGGTATTGCAGAAATTATGGCTTCAATTATGTGTAATAACTGGGGTTACTTTAAAAGTCATGTAAAGGAACAAGGGGGAGTGGCCATTTCAAGTGCTACATCGTGCTGGATTCTTAAGTGAACCTTATCAGGCTTTCAACACATTTTCTCTTTTTATTGACTTTGGAGAATATAATGGATACTCAGAAGCTGTTGGAGTTTAGTAACAGGAAGTCATCCTTAAGGAACTATTTAAGCAAGGGGACAGTTGGAGTAAATGTAAGTTATGAACACACACTTATTCCAAACCAGAGAAATAAAAGCATCAACTGTGCTGGGGTTGAAACTTGGTTGCTAGTGTGTTTTTCCTGCCCACAGTGACTGTGGCAGTGCTGTGGGCAGGAAATTCTGGAAAGAAGACTTGGTGCCAGTGGTAGTTTTTGTGA
>NW_012112030.1:4391991-4392347 GCF_000951035.1 Colobus angolensis palliatus
CATATGTATACATGTTCCAAGTTGGCGTGCTGCACCCATTAACTCGTCATTTACATTAGGTATATCTCGTAATGCTATCCTTTCCCCCTCCCCTCGCACAACAGGCCCCGGTGTGTGATGTTCCCCTTCCTGTGTCCAAGTGATCTCACTATTCATTTCCCAACTATGAGTGAGAATGTGCGGTGTTTGGTTTTCTGTCCTTGTGATAGTTTGCTGGGAATGATGGTTTCCAGCTGCATCCATGTCCCTACAAAGGACATGAACTCATCCTTTTTTATGGCTGCATAGTATGCCGTGGTGTATATGTGCCACATTTTCTTAATCCAGTCTGTCATTGATGGACATTTGGGTTGTTC
>NW_012112030.1:4394875-4396879 GCF_000951035.1 Colobus angolensis palliatus
CCTTGGTTCTAACCAGGTAGAGGTTTACACTGCACATTTCCTTAGCTGGAAACCCTTAGAACTTTACATTTAACATCTAATCTGTGATCCAGGAGGTAGATACATGGGTACTCACTGTACAATTCCTACATTTTTTGTATATTAAAATTTTTTTGTGTGTGTCATGGATGACAAAAGAAATGCAACCCCTTAGAGTTAGTTTTTCTGTATGGCATCTTCTAGAATCAGGAGGCTGGCCAGGGTTTAGTTTCATCAGAAATCTTAATCTTTCTGGTCAAGAGATGGCATTATTAAACTCTTGGTTGTGTGGTTTCCGGGAAAGAAATATTCTAAATGAGTTCCAGGAATCACCTCTGTGGCGTTTCTACAGGAAAAGCGACCACTCTTGAAGCTTCACTGTCACTAACAAGAATGATTGTGATGGTTTCTAAGCAGTCTCCGGCCAATCTTGAGTTCTTTTATGCAGAGTGCTTTTATTCCAAGTGAGGTGCCCTTCTGTTTAATGGTGACCTCCAGTTACTACAGGGATTGCAGCCGCATTTGATGGACGTACACCTGCTCATCTCTGGCTCCCCAGCCTCACCTCTCGGGTGGGTGGCAGGAGATCCACAGCCATCCTGAGTGCTCTGGGGTGGGAAGTCCCTAGTGGGAGTGGACAGTGCATGGCCGGGACGTTCCTGTCCCATGTTCCACACTGGTGTGTGCTCGTCTCTGCCTTGTTTCCTCCGTTCGTGCGTCTGTGGCGTTTCCTCCCTTCGTGCGTCTGTGGCCTGTTTTCTCCGTGCGTGCCTCAGTGGCGCGTTTCCTCCATTCGTGAGTCTCTGGCATGTTTTCTCCAAGCGTGCCTCTGTCGCGTTTCCTCCATCCATGCGTCTGTGGCGTTTCTTTCATCCGCGCGTCAGTGGCGTTTCCTTCGTCCGTGCGTCTGTGGCGTTTTCTCCATGTGTGTGTCTGTGGCGCTTTTCCTCCCTCCGTGCGTCTGTGGCGCTTTTCTTCCCTCCGTGCTTCTGTGGTCTGTTTCCTCCGTCCATGCGTCTGTTGTTTTCTCCGTCTGTGATTCTGTGATGTTTCCTCTGTGAGTCTGTGGCCTGTTTTCTCCGTCCACGCTGAAGGCCGTCGCTTCTCTCTAGTCACCACTTACTGATCGCTCCCTGTGTGCTGAACCTGTGTCAGGCGTGTGGCGTGTGTCATCTGTGTGGCAGGGGTTTGCGTGACACACAGGGACACACGCTTGGGGAGCCGTAGTGATGGGGTCATAGCCACGCAGCTCAGCCCTCGGTCTGAGGGGCTTGGTGCCCATCCAGCTCTTTCCAAAGCAGCCTTGGGGCAGATCCCAGCTCTGCTTTCTCTCCTCGAGGCACCTCATGAAGCAAATTAAGCAAATCTAAAGTAGGAAACAGTTGTGAAATGAGACCTGGTTTCGGGTGTGTGTGGTCATTTCTCTTTACGTGTTTACTTCATGTACCCCAAATGGTATACTTTTCCACCTGGTATAACAATTAATTACCAGCCATTACTGGTACAAAATTCCATAAAGGATATTTGAGGAGGGCATAGCCTCAAAAACAGGCTTTATTTTCACAGCTGTGATTTGCATGATAAAACTGTCAGGACTGTGACTTTCTTTTGTTATTTTTATTTTTAGACCCTTGAGGGAAAGTTATTTAGTGATTACTTATCATTGTGAAAATAATCTAATGGTTAGAGAATCTCATTAGAACAAGTATTATATTTTCTGTTCCTTGTGTCAATGAAATCATCTTAATCCAGGCCGATGTTGGCAGGAATGGTCACGTTTAAAACGGGTAAGATGTTTATGTGATGTGTGGACCTTCCCCATATCGTCTCTGGAACATTCCAGAACTTCCATCTCAATTCTCACTTGTTGACACCCTACCTTGTTTTGTGATTATTCTTGTTTGCATCAGAATTTTGAATCCACATACCTGAGATGATACTTACGTATGCATGTACACATGCGTGTGTGTGCATGTGTGTATGTGC
>NW_012112030.1:4400204-4401605 GCF_000951035.1 Colobus angolensis palliatus
TAGTGTTGCTATGAATGTCCTTTACGATTAGGAGACTGGGCTGGCTGCCCACTGGAGAGTGGTATCACTGGGTCATGGTCACCATCTGCCCCAGCAGGGTCCAGAGTGTTTAGAGTCTTTCCTGGGCGTAGATACTCTTTTGTCTGATGTTCAGATAAAACCAATCACCATATTCAGTGAATCAAAGAGATCAGAGCTGGGAACGGTTAGAGCACATCCACCTCCCCCGAGAGTGCTCACGCCTCTTCCACGCGGGGCTAGGCTGCTGCTGAGCGTGGTTTTACTGGCTGTGGGTGTGGCCTCTTTCCTCAACCAAAGCCATCGCAGGCCTGCCACAGTTTTGATTCTTCTAGAAGAGAATGGGCAGGCAACACAAGAGAAACAAGATATGTTAGATTTGAAACCTTTACAAATTATTTCCTCAAGCATTGTGTCTATTTTTTGCCCATACCTAATTTGATAGCAATTTAGAAAAGATGAAAATGAAAAAAAATTTCCCTTATATTAAGTCTTTGAAAGACATCCAACTTAGTTTTCATACAATGATTGTCTCTTTGGAGTCATACTTTATTGGTTTCAGTAATGTGTAACAAGTACACCGGCATAAACAGATTTAGGAGCAAACAGCTGCTTCATGATTATAGTTCAGCTCATGGGGCCCAGCTGTGGGGGTGCAGCCTGCGCCTGTCTGTGCGCCAATGGGGCTGGTCACCTTGAGCATCTGGGAGTGTCTGGGTAAGTGAGGTCTGGGCAAGGCAGCATCCACACATCTGTGTAGTTCTCACTTTGTCCACGTTATCCAGCAATGCCACAAATTCTCAAGTAAGTGTTCTCCAAGTGCATATTCAGTTAGTGTTTGGAAAGTGCATAGGTACCTCATACAGCACCTTCAGGAGGAGCTAGGAGCCCAGGAATGAGAGCAGGTGTGAGGCCTGTACTCTCTTTGCATAGATAAAATATACATGTGTATATCTGAGGCCAGAAAGTTAGATTGGGGCCAGAATGTGGAAGTCCTTACCTGTCGGATACTAGGGAGCCACTGAGGGTTTCGGAGAGAATCGCGCCTCTGATGTGCGGCATGCTGTAGGGGACAGAGCAGTCTCATACAGGGCACTCGCCCTGGTGAGAGGAGGAGAGAAGGCAGCCAGTGAGCTGAGGGATTCGGTGTCTGGGTCAGGAGGGGAAGAGGGAGTGCAGGAAGGCGGATGAAGCTGCGAGTCTGCACCCTGTGGTCAGCGTTGTGCTTTGCCGGAAATCAGGAGGAGAAGCAAGTGTGTATCTGACTCGGAGATACTTAGAGACACCACTGCAAGCTGCGAGTTTGGAAATACAGGAGGAGGCTTGGGGAAAATCTGGAGCAGGGTGCATTTGGGAGCCTCTTAGGTAGAAGTGCAGGTCAAG
>NW_012112030.1:4403016-4403909 GCF_000951035.1 Colobus angolensis palliatus
GACTAGAATCTGTTTCATACACAGAGCTGAACTGCGCTGAGCGACCTGCTTTGCCGACGTTTGTTTCTGTCTTGAGAGGGAACCCAGGCCTCTTGACTTTTCCTTTTGTACATTTTCCAAAAGAATATTTTTTCCTCTCTCGAGTCCATTCCACTGTGGGATTCTCTCCTAAGGCTGTTTCTTTGCCTTCCATTTTGACAACTATGATTTAGTTTCCGAGATGATATAAGAGTAGTGGAAAGGCCTGGGAAAGAGAAAGCAGGAAGGGAAGAAATTATCTCATGATTTTAGTCAGAAGGAAATCACTCAGACAGGAATGCTATTACAAGTGGGTCAGATCCCAGGAAGTGGGATTGAGTAAGTGGCATCGTATCACACACCTCTGTTTTACGTTGTTGCTGTTGCCAGGGGTAACGAAAAGAACGAGTATATTCATTCTGTGGTCAAACATATATCTTTCCTGACTCTGACTATAATTAGCAGAATTCGTTCAGTTCAAGTTTGAGAATACCTTTACAGAAGAGGGTCTTTGTGCACGTGTGCCTATTTCTATTTCTATGTTCACACGTATTGGAGTATAAATGTGTGTGTGTTGTGTGTGAGACCTCAGTATTTGAAAGAAGAAATGTGCAGTAGAGCTTATTAATCATGAGAAGGTACATTTGGGGGATAAACCACTTTGTTTAGAATTTAATAATGGGGCCTTTGAGGGGTGTATATATGTATGTGTGTTTGCATTTCTGTGTATGAAAGTGTGTATTGCATGTATATGTGTTGTGCATGTATGTGTGCCTTTGTGTGTAATGTACATGTGCATGCATGTGTATATGTATGCATGTGTATTTGTGCTGCATGTATGTGTGTGCATGTGTTACATGTTTAGGCACGACTGC
>NW_012112030.1:4404982-4405235 GCF_000951035.1 Colobus angolensis palliatus
CATGTGTTATGTGTTGGTATTATGTGATTATGTGAATTTCCTGTACATGGGACATAACACACCACACAGAATTACAGTGGGTCAATGGTATTTGCCAGGAGGTCTGGCTTACGATAGGTATTTCTAGTTGCAGACATGCAGGTTGAGCTTTGCTGGACTTAGAGGAGGGTCATTGACTCTGCCCACTGAATGATACCAGCGTCTCTGCTGCTTCCTTTTTCTGCCGGCTTCATCCAGAGCTGGGACAGCTGCT
>NW_012112030.1:4405435-4406581 GCF_000951035.1 Colobus angolensis palliatus
CAGGTCCAGCCACAGGTCCAGCCAACTTTCCACATGGCCCATGTGAAAATGTACCCTCTCCCTTCCATTTTTATTTAATTAATTAATTATTTATTTTTTGAGCAACGTGGCTGTTTATTTCACCTGGGTGCAGGCGGGCTGAGTCCAAAAAGAGAGTCAGCAAAGGGAGACAAGGGTGGGGCCGTTTTATAGGATTTGGGTAGGTAAAGGAAAATTACCATCGAAGCGGAGTTGTTCTCTGGCGGGCATGAGTGGGGGTCACAAGATGCTCAGTGGGAGAGCTTTTTGAGCCAGGATGAGCCAGGAAAAGGAATTTCACAAGATAATGTCATCACTTAAGACAAGGACCGGTCATTTACACTTCTTTTGTGGTGGAATGTCATCAGTTAAGGCGGGGCAGGGCATTTGCACTTCTTGTGATTCTTCAGTTACTTCAGGCCATCTGGGCATATACCCTCCATTGTAAGAGTTATCCAAAGCATCTGTGATGGTCCAGGAAGCTTCCAAGGCAATGGGACAGCATTAATCTTCAGCCACTAAGCCGAGGTGTCAGAGAGCCTTGGGCCAGAGCTGCAGGGGCTCTGGGAGTGGCTGCTGGGTGAGTTGGACAGTCCAACTTCCAGTGGGGTCCCACAGAGATGGGACACAGCTTAGGAGGAATCCCGAGCTGCGGGCATTCCTTGGCCCAGTGGCCAGATTTCTGGCACTTGTAGCAAGCTCCTGGGTGTGGAGGTTCTGGAGGAAGCCCTGGCAGCTGTGGTTCAGGCATTTGGAAGTTCTTGTGTGCTGGAAATGTGGCTGGGGTTTGTCTCACAGTGGGGACAAGGAATTGCAACTTAGAAATAAGTTGGCACTTGGCTGCCTCTGCTGTATTATTGTACACTTTGAAGGCGAGGTTCATTAAGTCCTGTTGTGGGGTTTGAGGGCTGGAATTTAATTTTTGGAGCTTTATCTAATGTCGGGAGCAGATTGTGTAATAAAATAAAATATATATTAAGAATAAGACAGCCGGCCGGGCGCGGTGGCTCAAGCCTGTAATCCCAGCACTTTGGGAGGCCGAGATGGGTGGATCACAAGGTCAGGAGATCGAGACCATCCTGGCTAACCCGGTGAAACCCCGTCTCTACTAAAAATACAAAAAACTAG
>NW_012112030.1:4407542-4408026 GCF_000951035.1 Colobus angolensis palliatus
GACAGGGAGAGAAGGGTGTCGAGGTGCTTGCCCCTCCCCTAGAAAAGCGGGGCTTGCCACTAAGGGTGAAGGACCAAGGGAGGCGTCCCTGCAGCGTGGTCAGACACCTCTGAAATGTGGGTGAGTAATCAGAGAGGCGTCCCTGCAATGATTAAACACCCAGGGAAGGCTGCCTTCCCGTCTATGACACGGCGCCGGCGTTTTGGGTTCATGGATAAAACGTGTTTCCTTTGTCTCTACCAGAAAATGAAAGGAACTGAAATTAACAGAAGGGAGAGATTGAAGGCTGAGGCAAAGATTGAAAGGAGAAAGAGGTCGAGTGATAGTGAGAGAGGTTGGAGAAGATGGTAAAAAGAGGCTGCTTAACCAATTTAAAATTGGTGAGATGTTCCTTGGGCTGGTTGGTCTCCACCAGAGGTTGTAAGTAGATCCTTCTCACAGAGCAAAGAGCAGGAGGACAGGGGATTGATCTCCCAAGGGAGGT
>NW_012112030.1:4408076-4409160 GCF_000951035.1 Colobus angolensis palliatus
AAAGGAATAAGACAGCCTTCTGACCTTTCAGGGTCTAGGGCTGAAAAGTGTCTCAGGGTTGCTGCTAAACAGGCCATGAACTGGGCTAAGTTTTTATATTTGATTAAAAAGAGCCTAAATACTAACTGATTTGGGAGAGGTCGGATAAAGAAAAAGGAGCATTAACCTTGACTATGCCTTCAGCCCTAGCAACTTTTTTAAGAGGAAATTGCTGGGTATGTGGGGGAGGGTTAGTCAAGGAATGAAACTGTAAGCCAGACCGGGTGTGAGGAAGGCAGGTGATAAAAGGATTATCGTGGAGGCTGAGGAAAAATTGGGACCTAACTTGGCCTGGCGAGGAGGACAGAGGTCAGATGGGTCTGTCGAAAAGGAAGACTGGAAAGACTCAGCGAAGCTTGGGGTTGGGACTGAGGGGACAGGCAGGAGGGAAAGAAGGAAGATTTGAGACGAGTTGCATTGGGAACAGAGACTAGGGAGGGACCGATGTGTAAAAGAATGCCTGGACGTCAGGTACCTCAGAGCAGTTGCCCATTTTAGGACAAGAATTATTTAGATTTTGTAGGATGGAAAAATCGAAAGTGCCATTTTCTGGCTCTTTGGAACTACTGTTGAATTTGTATTGGGGTTAAGTGGCATCGTAGAAGAAAATAAGGCATTTAGGTTTTAGGTCTGGTGTGAGTTGAAGAGGTTTTAAGTTCTTGAGAACACAGGCTAAGGGAGAAGAAGGAGGAACGGAGGGTGGAAGGTTGCCCATAGTGAAGGAGGCAAGCCCAGAGAAAAGAGAGAGTAGAGACACAGAAGGAGTTCAGGGGTTCTTGCCCTCCAGAAAAGCAGGAGAGGGGTCGGAGGGTGGAAGTAATGGACTGGGGCGCAAAAGTAAGAGGTCGGGGTTCTTGCCCCTCCCCCAGAAAAGCAGAGAAGGGGCAGAAACAGAGAGAGAAGGGTTTGGGGTGCTTGTCCGTCCCCCAGAAAAGCAGAGAAGGGGTAGAGACAGGGAGAGAAGGGTGTCGAGGTGCTTGCCCCTCCCCTAGAAAAGCGGGGCTTGCCACTAAGGGTGAAGGACCAAGGGAGGCGTCCCTGCAGC
>NW_012112030.1:4409210-4410387 GCF_000951035.1 Colobus angolensis palliatus
CACTTTGGGAGGCCGAGACGGGTGGATCACGAGGTCAGGAGATTGAGACCATCCTGGCTAACACGGTGAAACCCCGTCTCTACTAATAAAATACAAAAAATTAGCCGGGCGAGGTGGCAGGCGCCTGTAGTCCCAGCTACTCTGGAGGCTGAGGCAGGAGAATGGTGTGAAGCCAGGAGACGGAGCTGCAGTGAGCCGAGATCCGGCCACTGCACTCCAGCCTGGGCGACAGAGTGAGACTCCGTCTCAAAAAAAAAGAAAGCAAAGTTCCATGCTCTTTGTGCTAAGTCTCCTCTGCCTTTCTGTGAGAGGCTAGAATTGGGATCGACCCTCAGCTGTGCCAGAGCCTTGGTACATGTCTCAGTTCTGGAATCTACTCTGTGCTTGTTGCCTTCCATCCACCGACAGCCGTGTGTCTTCCTGTCATTCCTTCAACACGGAGTCCAGCAGTGTGCGCACAGGTGACCCTGTGTGAATGCTGGTTTTGTAGGATCTTATCGGGACCTTAGTCATCTTTTCACTAGGAAACTAGGAAACCAGACACTGCAGAAAACTTACAGAAAAGCCCAAAGAAGCCGTATCAATAGAATCATAGAGACAGAATTCTCTAACCATAGGAAATGGCATTGATTATCATGAAATGTGCATTTATGTGAGGCAGAGTAAAACATCACATTTCTTACTGGGTAAGAGCTTGGAAAAGAGATTATGAAAGTATAACTGACTCTACTCTTGTATCGTGGAACATGGTAAAATGATGCAAGGTATTGTATAGAATGGAACAAACAGAATGGAATTATATAGAGTAGCGCAGAGTAGAACAAGTAGTATAATGGTATATAGGGTAGCATAGAATAGAAGAAACAGTGTAACATTATGTAGTATAGTATACAATAGCACAAATAGTATTACATGGTCTAGAATAGAACAAGTGGGATAGTATTGGAGAGTATACAGTTGAACTAATGACGTAGTATTGCATAGCATAATACAGTCTAGATTAGAACACACAGCATAGTATTAATATTACGTAGTGTGGTGTGGAATAGTAGAGTCGCATGGCACAGAACAGAGAGGATAGTGTTCTGTAGCACTGATGCAGGAATTTTGCTCTTTAGCTCAGCTGGGTCCAGGTTCTTGTCTCATGACCAGGAAGAAACAGGCACAGGGACATCGA
>NW_012112030.1:4416797-4417180 GCF_000951035.1 Colobus angolensis palliatus
GTATTACATTTCTTTCTTAAATTAGCCTCCCTTGAACACTGCTATAGGGTACAGACGCATGAAGGGCTGAAAGGGTGGTTGCGTCCCAGTAAGTGTGAGCATGGAGCTGGTCTGTGAGACCCCGGTGCCGGTGAAGGCACGCGTATGAGATGGCCTGGGATGGGGGTGTGCAGAGCCCTAACCGTGGCACACACCCTTCAGCTTTGAAGTTTCAGGCCATTGCTCTGTTCATCAGTGAGCAGAAGGTCTAACAGCAGTGATATTTATCACTAGCTGTGTTGGCCAGTGTGTTAGGAGGGTGAACCTGTTTGATTTAAGCTGTTTGACGGGTTTGCATTTAAATAGACAACTGGTGACCTGGTGCCTGGACGCTTGCTCTGTGA
>NW_012112030.1:4417487-4419782 GCF_000951035.1 Colobus angolensis palliatus
TCTCAAATTCAAGCATTTCTCCTGCCTCAGTCTCCCAAAATGCTTCTGTACCCCAGACCCTACAAGGAAGGACAAGAGGTGTGAGCCACACTCCCGGCCTCCTGTCTTTCCTTGTTGGAGCAGGGATGTAGAAGCACTTGCCACAGCTGACTTGAGTATATCTCGTTTTGGTTTTTTTTTCTCACGTGTAACCTGGCAGTGCTGTGCACCAGTGCTGCTGGCCAGCTGTTTTTTCGATGGACTGGCAGAAAAATCAAACTGAGACCCGGGTTCCTTTCTCCCTGGGTACTGACCAGGTGGGAGAGGAAGGACATTATCTGAGTATCATCTTAATGAGGGCTGGTGGGGAAACGTCAACTTTAAGGTGCCTGGGATCTAAGGCATGGAACCCAGAGTGCAGCGGAACAAAGGGGATGTAGCCTTGGGAGCAGAGACATGCGGGCCGGTGCCCTCATTCCTGGCGGGTTCTGAGTGCAAGAAAAGGTTAGTGAACCAGCCGAGGTCACGGAGCAACCTGCCAAGACCTGCCTGGATGTATGGCTGGCATCCGTGCTGGCCCCAAAACTGCCCATTTGGGGATTCCTTGCAGTTTCAGACCCACCTAGGGGTCCGGAGAGCGTCCAAACCATGACCTCAAAGAACGAGGTGTTGCCTTGAGATCCTCCAAGGTGAGGGTAGAAATTTTTTGTTGTTGTTGTTGCAATTAGCAATAATTTGTTGTGAATGATCTTGGACCTATTTTCCACTTCTTTGTATAGGAAGAGAGACAGAATGAAAAGTCTCAATGTGCCAGATGCCATGTAATGAAGTCGTGGGGTTAACATTGTTGATTATTACATAACATCACGTTAATTGGAACATATTCACACGTGTCCACAGTGTGTGTGTGTGCCCAGTCCGATGAGCACGTTGGGTTGAGGTCGCTGCTGGTTCATGCAGTGCCTCTGGGTGGTGCTTACTCTGTGACTTGCCCAACATCGTTGCTGCTGCCTCTGTTGGAGTTCAGCCTTGACCGGCCTTGCTGCCACCAGGTTCTCGGGGCCTGTGCACCCTCTTCCCCACGCGCACCCTCTACCCCGCGTGCACCTTTTTCTTGGGGCACACCCTCGTCTCCGCGAGCACCCTCGTCCTCCGTCCTGTCCACCCAGGGTTTGCTGTGTGTTTCTACTCAGCCCATGCCCGCCTCTTGCTGTGAGCTCAGTTTATTGAGGTGCAGTGAGAAACCAACAGAGGGGAGCAGTGTCCCAGCTTGTTAGGGCAGGAGGGAGCCTTGGGGATCTCTTCCCCAGCTCTGGCGACCCACCCTTCGCGATGTAGTGCTGGGGAGAGAGGTGAGTTCTAAAGGTAAGAGTGCCGTGATTTTCTGAGTCTTAATTACCTAACACTGGGTCATCTGCCGTGTCGCCTCATCGAAGGGCACCTCTAGAGACAAAGCAAAGCCTCTGCTGGCCATGGGCGGGGTGGCCATGCCTGTCTGTGGGTTCTGTAGAACCTATCTGGAGCCCCTCCAGTCGTGGGGATGTTCAGGCACTTGCCGCCTGTGGGAGGTGTGCGTTACCCGCGTGGTAGGTGCGGACGCCTGGAGGGACAGGCACAGGCCCACAGGCGTGGTGAGTGTGGGAGATGTAGCCGCGTGGGGACGTGTGGAAGGACAGGCACAGGACCACAGGCGTGGCGGGTGTGGGAGAAAGTGCACAGAGTGCCCAGCAGATGCCATGTGGTCAGCGGAAGCTGTGAACACAGGCCGGGCTCGGGAGACACATTTGGAAATACACTTTAAGCAACATCAATGGCTAATGCTGTGATTTGGTTTCCTCCCGTGGTCCAAAACACATTCTAGAGATGCCGCTGCTTTGTGTGTCCCTGGACAAGGGTCTAATTGTATTAGGGTTTTGATGTAATCTGTAAGAGAGGCACAAAATGCCTATTTCAAAGAGGCACTGAACAAGAAAGCATGCTCTATTCAGTGCAATGAGAATGCTTCATTGTCATAAGCAAAGTAAAATGCCTCCAAGGCGAGCTTGCCATGTGTTTAATGACCTTGGACATGAGCCTCCGAAACCTGCCAGAAAGTGCTTCCAGCGTGGCTTCATGCAGTGGTTTCATGCAGTGGCTTCAGTGGAGAATTTGCATATGTGGCTGATACTGAGAGCTGGGCAGCACCCTCCTGACCTGACGGGTGCCCGTGTGTGGACCGTGAGCCGGGCAGCACCCTGCCGACCTGACACATCCCCATGTGTGGACCATGAGCCGGGCATCCTGACCTGACAGGTCCCCATGTGTGGACCATGAGCC
>NW_012112030.1:4419832-4420655 GCF_000951035.1 Colobus angolensis palliatus
ACCTGACGGGTCTCCTTGTGCCCATTGTGGGACCTCCGTCAGTCAAACAAGTGACACGCGTCAAACTGAATGCAGGGAGGAGGGTCCAGGATTGCCCACAGGCTCCGTGTCTCATCCTTCTGAGGCCTTCTGGGAAGCCAGAAGGGCAGTGGGGTCTTTTGTGTGTTTCCTCCTGGTGGCTGTGAATTTGTAGAAATGGCTTTTTGCAAAAGGGCCTGGAGGCGGAATCAGAGCCTGTCTTGGAAAGGATGACGTCTTCACGGGCACCTCTTTCCACGACTCCAGTGCTCCTGTGATTTTCAATATGTGCACCCTGCAGACTTCAGCCTGTTGGTGTCTTGGGGGAATAGATACCAGGATTGCTCCAATGTCTGCAAACCTGAAACAGGAATTTCTCTGCATTAAGTTGGTCACCAAAATGGGAGGTAAGGGGAGAGGGCAAGGAACTTCTTGGGTTCGTGAGCCCTTTTCTTGAAACTCACAGTCAAACTTTGTCAAATTCTAGATGATGGTGCTTCAGGCGATGCATTTATGCATGTTATGTCTTGTTTTCTGAGTATGGTGCTTCGAGAATTTAAATATTAAGGTGAAATTGCCATGCACAGTTGAATTGGAACCATAATTTGACTCTCTGCAAAGCCTTTTGATTTCCTGTTAGAGTGACTTGCCATTTTTTGAGTTAACTGAAACAAACTCTGCTGTCAGCACGAAGAAGCCACTGTATAGTTAGGACATCCAATTAAATAGAATTCTCCTAAATAGAGCGTGTTCTTTTCATAAATTTTAAAAATTCATTTATTCATCAAACACATATTGAGTACTT
>NW_012112030.1:4420705-4422669 GCF_000951035.1 Colobus angolensis palliatus
GTTAGAGTGACTTGCCATTTTTTGAGTTAACTGAAACAAACTCTGCTGTCAGCACGAAGAAGCCACTGTATAGTTAGGACATCCAATTAAATAGAATTCTCCTAAATAGAGCGTGTTCTTTTCATAAATTTTAAAAATTCATTTATTCATCAAACACATATTGAGTACTTATCACCCTGTTTACTAGTCACTGTTCATATATATTTTTAAGGAATTACTTCCACCTAGCTCTGAAATAACATTGCATTTAAAATTTAGCACAGACGTGATTAAGCATGAACTTTTCTCCGCAGTCTTGTTTTCATTTTCACTTGAGAACATGTTCTCAGACTCGGTGCCCAGCTGACATTACCGTGCATTGCCCGAGGCACACACCTGGTGGGGCTGTGTCTCTGGGGCTTTAGAGCAGGAAGGAAAGGCTGCCAGGTGTCTGGCCCTTCCATGTTTCCCTGGGGGAAGGATTAGGCCTTGGGCAGGAGTCTTGGCTTGTCTTACTGGATTAGCTGGTGTCATTCAGTCAGCTCTGCCTTGGTGTGAAGCTCTGGACTGACTTTGACCTCTGAGTGGCAGAGGAGAGGATAGCGATTTAGAATCAGTCATGCAGACCAGGGCACCCAGCGGGTCTCGGAAGAAAAGTGGTGGCAATTGATCACTTCCCTTTTTGGGAGAACTGTGTGGATTGACTCAGACCTCTTTCTTTTGATTTTATCTTGAGACTTTGTAGAAGCAAAAATGCCTTTTAAAACAATTAAATGGTGGGCTTTTGTAATGTTTGTGTCTCCCCAAGATTCACAAGTTGGAATCGTCACCCGCGAGGAGATAGTGCTAGGAGGGGGAGCTTTGGGCAGTGAGGAGGTCGTGAGGGTCTCATAAATGGGATTTGTGCCCTCAAAAAAGGGACTACAGAGAGCTCCCTCACTCCTTCCACGGTGTGCGGACCCAGTGAGAAGGCGCCGTCTATGAACCAGGAAGCCCTCACCAGGCAAACCTGTCAGGCCTTGACTATGGACTTCCCAGCCTGAGACTGAGACTGAGAGCTGTGAGAAATGAACTTGTGTCGTTCGCCAGCCCCCGCCCAGCCTGTGGTGTGTTGTGAGAGCAGCCTGGGTGAACGAAGGCAGGTCGTGAATTTTCTGTCATACTTTCTGGCTTCAGATACTTGCTAGGGAGATGTCACCATCTTACCCAGGTGGGACTGTCTGGAATCAGACGTTCCGCTATGATTTGACCTTATTCTTGCCCCACACCTGTGCCGTTCACACCTCCAGGTGCCCGCGACCCCTCCAGACGTTTCTGATTTGGGGTGCGGTGCTGGTCGCGGCCGCGCTGTCAGTGACCAGGAGTAGGAGCTCGCGCCTCTCGGGGGTGAACCAGCAGCCTCACCCGGAAGCTGCCGAGAAGCGTTTGACAGAAGGTGATCGCGCCGCGAGACTGAAACTTCCTGTTTACAGGGAATGGAGGTGCATAGTAGGGAATTTAATGATGGCCCTAGAAACAGATGCCTCTGGGGTAGGGGATATTCTGCAGGACAATGGCCCCGGACTCTCGAAAAGTGAAGATCACAGATAAAAGGGGTGAGAGGCTGTCCCTGACGAAGACGGGGAAGGAGAGTCACTCGGCGCAGTGTGTGGCCTGGATAGAAAAGACGTTTTCGGGACGATTGTGCTACCTGAACATAACCTGGACAGCGATGCTCTGCAATCGTTCCTATCTGCCGATGGTGGTACTGCGGCTGCAGAGGGGCCCTTATTCCTAGGGAATGTGTGCCTGAGGACTCGCTGAGGCAGCAGGAGCCTCTCACCTTCAAGTGGCTCCAGAGGAGAAACAAATCTGTCTCTCTGATCCATAGAGAGAGTGAGAAAACAAATCTAACGAAATGTTAGCAGTTGTTGGAGCTCCACGTGGAGAAAACTTGACCACTCATTGTACTGTTCTTCCACTTTTAAAATATGTTAGAACATTTT
>NW_012112030.1:4428977-4431101 GCF_000951035.1 Colobus angolensis palliatus
AAGTAGAGCTGTAATTTCAACTGTTTATAAAGCATATGGAAGAATGTTTAAATGTTTAATTAGAACCACTTTTTTTAGTTTCATAGAGAATTTGTTTTCTTGTCAATGAGGATCTTTAATTATTTAAACCAAAAGAGAAAAACAGACCAGAAAAGAAAAACAACTAGTAAAGCTCGGAACTGAGAAGGTGGCATCGTTCCATTAGTCTTGGGTTTTGCTTCCTGGGTTTGTGACATGGTCAGAGTCCTTGTCTTTGATTTCCTAACACAAGCTGTTAAAGTTGGAAGTGAGTGTGAAATTGAGTTAGTCTAGCTTTATTCTTTCAAGGATGAAAAGTGAATTAGCTTCAGCAAGGTGGGTGCGGGTGTGGTCCCCGGGGGTCACTGTGTTGAACACGACGCCCTTGTGGGGAGCCAAGTTCGTCATCACTGGGACAGAGCCCAGAACACTTCCCCGGCTGGCCAGCCTCTTCCTAAAACCCCACACATTGCAAAGGATGGAGTCCAGATCTATACCATAAAGAAACGAGGGTGGTTACAGAAAGCACCACGATCTCAGCTGAGTGGCTCTGAGCACCCCAACGTTGGGGCACCTCAGCATCCTGTGTGGCTCAGGCTGCGCCCAGCAGGGAGGCCGGCCCGTTTGAGCTGTGGTCTCCACCCTGAGAGTGAGGGCTCCTTCCCCCAGTGCAGGTTAAAGCACCGTGTGTCCACCTGTGCAGTGGCTGGTCCCAGTGGCCCTGGAGGGCTGAAACCCTGGGTCCTGCCACTGGTCCAGGGCATCCGTTTCCCCTTCCTGCAGTTCCTGAGTCTGTGTGTCCAGGGGGCTCCGATCCCTGTCTCAGAACCATGGATGAGGGGTCAAGTTCACCCGCTTTGGAGCTGGCCCGGATCTTGGTTTTGTGGATCCTCGCTGTGTGGCTCTGGAACAGTTCTGTCCTCAGGAGAGGGATCCTCACAGCCGCCTCTTTGGGCCATGAGGAGAATTAATAGGATGACCCCTGGGTAGCTGCTCAAAGCCCTGTGCGGGGCCAGCCCTGTGTCTCCACCAGTTCCTTCGCTCTGTGCTCCCCCCCTCCACTGTCACATCGCCAACCTTTGTTTCCTTTTCCTTGGACCCAGACAGTGAATGCTCCGCTGGTCTTGGCAGCCCCTTCTCTAGTCTGTCCTCAAATCACTTCCTGACGGACAGCCGTGACTAGCCATCAGCAAGACCAAAACCCCAGAAAATAGAACACAACTTTCCTATTAAGCTGTACAGAGCTGTCCCAGACCCACTTCCCACAGGCTGGCCTCATTCGCCATGGGATCCGTGGTTCTCACCTGGGGCTGGGGGTGCCCTGGCATCTGGTGGGGAGTCACTGTACAGCCTCCAGGCCCGGTACAGTCCCCCAGCCGGTGGCCGGCAGACAGCAGCACCCAACCTGATGTCCCTGTGGCTTCTGATTCCCCGAGGCTGGCTGTGCTTTGCTGCCTCTTCATGCTCTCAGACGGGTGCCCTCTCTCCGCCTTCACTGGTTAGCAGTGTTCCATCCATTAGAGCTCAAAGCACTGCCTCCCGGCAATGCAGCCCCTTCTCCTGGCCTGCCGTCTGCCTGTGCCCCGCGGTCTGTACCGTGTCCTCACGGACCCATCAGAGCGAGGCTCAGAGGGATGGAGAGGTTCCTGCTTGTGACTCTGTCCCACCTTCTCTGGACCTGGCACCGTGCCCTTTGCCGACAGAGGTCTTGGGTTGATTGTCAGCGAAGCAGACAATCTATATGGCTCTAAATGGCTATGAACATGCTTGATTGGGTTATTTTAAAAATAATTGGATATGTAAACATTTGAGTGTGACACAGGTGGATTTTTGGGCTAATGGTCTTGTTCTTCAGGGAGTAACCACAGGCCCAGCCACAAGGACCATTTCCAGCTGATCTATGGAACGCTGTTCTACCTGGTTAATTTTCAACGTAGGTCAGCATGTGAAGAAGATCACTGGTTTGAATTCTAATCTGCTTCTTAGAAGCTGCACCTTCCATGCCTTCGTTTCTTCCTTGGTTAGGTAGGGAAGGTATGAGCTACCTCAGAGTTGTGAGTGAGGACTGCATCAAGTGACCACATTAAAGTGACAAGGACTGCACCC
>NW_012112030.1:4436713-4437075 GCF_000951035.1 Colobus angolensis palliatus
CCACGTGTGGCCCTGATCGCAATCACTACTCTGAATTGTGATCCAGAATGTTCTTGGGGGCCGATGCCTGGACTGTGCCAGCAGCTGAGTCTGATTGGGCGTCACGGTGGTGATGTGCTTAGCGCGGCCAGCTGGGCTGAGGGGTGGCCACCCGTGCACTCGCCACGTGCAGCCGTTATTCTGGTGATGGGGTTGCACGGGGCGCGGCTTGTCCACCTGGGCTACTTAAAGTACTGGGAACCCAACCGCGGGCGGGTGCCTCCCGATATGGGAGCTGTCTTTTTTGTGTAGGGCCCTCTGGCGCTGCAGACCCCTGCCACCAGTCTGAGCTCACAAGGAGGTACCGGAGGGCTCTGCTAGGG
>NW_012112030.1:4437811-4438367 GCF_000951035.1 Colobus angolensis palliatus
GGTGGCCACCCGTGCACTCGCCACGTGCAGCCATTATTCTGGTGATGGGGTTGCATGGGGCGCGGCTTGTCCACCTGGGCTACTTAAAGTACTGGGAACCCAACCGCGGGCGGGTGCCTCCCGACACGGGAGCTGTCTTTCTTATGTAGGGCCCTCTGGCGCTGCAGACCCCTGCCGCCAGTCTGAGCTCACAAGGAGGTACCAGAGGGCTCTGCTAGGGCCTGGAGGTTCCTGAGCAGGTGGTTACTTATTGCTTGTGGAGTGGTCCATGGCCTGTGAGTTTATTCCCGGGGTCTGTGTGGGCGAGGTTAACCAGTTCATAGCTGGGCACTGACCCCTTACACAGGTGACACTAGTTAAAGTGGAATCTGTATTAGCTCGCACGGGAGTGCGTGAGGAGCTGGGAGGGTGGGGAGGCTTAGGCCCTAGTGCTGGAGCCCGGGCTCCTGACATTCTGCGTCTTCCTGTTGGGGGGCCGTTAGGGCCGCTGTGGGTCCTGAAGACAGTGGGTGCCATATGGACCAGGGGATGCAGAAGCCTCTGGAGGCTGTGGGGG
>NW_012112030.1:4444327-4445711 GCF_000951035.1 Colobus angolensis palliatus
ACCCCAGGAGGAAGCGGGGTAGGGGGGCAGTTACCCACCAGAACCTGGATGGTGGACCGTGTTTGCTGGTGGCCCTGCTTGGCAGGCCATTACGTGCAATAAGAAACAGGTTAGTGCCCTTGAGCGAGGTTTCTAGGCCCCTTTCAGAACCGCAAGTGCAAGATGCCCCAAGGTCGTGGGGGTGGGAGTTCGGTTATCCACAGGAGCCTGGATGATGATGGAGCTGGGTTTGCTGGTGGTCCTGCGTGGCAGGTCATTACATTCAATAAGGAACAGGTGACTGCCCTTGAGGGCGTTTTCTCGGCCTGCTTCGGAACTGCAAGTGGAAGACGCCCCAAAGTGAGGGGGGTGGTGGTGGCCCATTATCCAGTGAGGCCGGATTTGCTGGTGGCTGCTGCATGGCAGGTCACTGCGTGGAGCGATGGGAGGTGAGTGGAGTGGGAATAGAGGACGTACCCTCCACAGCTACTGCTGGGAGTTGGCTCTGGTAGCAGAGGGGGCATAGAGGGATTCCCATCAGGGGCAACACGACTGGGGTCCCACGTATGCTGGACGCCGAGGTCTGGCTATATGTGATCTCAGTCTGCACAGCCGTCCTGGTGAGTGGGTTCAGTTACCTTCCCATCTCACATTTGAGAAATCTTGGGGGCTCACATCACAGCTGGGTGGGTTGGAACTAATGTCTCAGGCAGGACGTTGGCCCCAGAGCCCAGCTTTTACCCCCCCCATCTTTTGAGTCCACCAAGCTTGTAGAGAGTGGTGAGTGGTGGCTGAGAAACCAACACAGAAGAGGGGAAGGAAATAAACCAGGCAGGAAACACAGGCAGTGCTTCAGAGGTCTGCACGGGGTCTGGGTGTGGGGGAGCACCTCTGGGCCTGTGAACCCCGTGCTGTGCTCCTGGCTTGCCCAACCTTGGCCCTCAGCCACATGCTGCCCGCTTTAGGTGAAATCTCAGTCCTACGTGTGGTGGAGGCATCTTTTCTCCCTGGCTTTGTCACTCCGTAAATCACAGAGTCTCAGTGGGGATGGCGGGGTGGTTGGTGGTCCATGGAATTTGCCCTCCACCTCCCTATCCTTTTCCTGTCCTGTCGGGCCTGTTACCTGAATCTGTGTCTCCTCAGAGCCTGCAAATGAGTGGCGGCCACGGCAGCCTCTTGCTGACCGACCTCTCAAACGTTTTGATTCATCAGAATTGTGTTAAATGCTGATTCCTAGGCACCCCCATCAGACTCTATGCCTGCCTGGCATGGGTACTTTGGGGAAGGTACAGAGGGTTGCTGGGCTGTTCCAGGAGGGAATTTGCATTTGTAGAATGTCCACTGTGGTCTTTCCAGCACTCTACTTTCCACACACATGTGGCATTAAACCTGGAAGACCTCTGGG
>NW_012112030.1:4445761-4447473 GCF_000951035.1 Colobus angolensis palliatus
ATCGGGGTTCTGGGAACTGTGCAGTTTTACTGAAGGAAGGGGGCTCACCACGCCTTTCCTCATATAACAAGGTATGTATGCCTGCCACACTGCCCAAGAGACAGGGACTAGAATTCTGACTTTGTTTCTTATGGGAACCAAGCCACAGTCAGAACACGGTGAGGGCTGAAATGAGCTTCCTACAGCCTGAACTGGGAAGCGGAATCGCAAGTAGCTTGTTTTTTTCTACACAGACCTGTCCTTTCAGGGTTTAAGTTCTGGAAAAAGGGAGAAGCCAGGCACACCTCGGTGAGGGACAGTGTTTCTGGAGGTGGCGCAGCTTCAGCCTTAATGTGGCCGTGTGGCTGGGAGGCTCAGAAACCGCCCTCCAAGGGCACTCATCTGTTCCTTATTGCACTAATACCTCGTTTACAGAAATCCACAGAAATTACAGTGCGGGAGGCTTCTGGTCTGGATGGGTTTGTGTGGACCGAGGTCATGGGGTGTTGTCCCAAGTGCTTATCCTGACCTGGCAGAGGCTCTGTTCCCAAATAATTATTGCACAGTTTCAGAGCCTATATCTGAGTGATAGTCTTTTAACTTTGCATAAAAGTAAACAAAGTATGTCTTGAGAGTCTAAAAATCCATTTAGTAGTCATGGCTGTAAACTCACACATGGGGCTTTGGGATGGAGTGAAAACTATCACCTGCCATTGACGCTGCCTGGTATTTTTAGCGCGGTGGTCTGCTCGTGCCTTGAGCTCCATCTGCAGTGTGAGCAACAGCTGTGCATTTGAGAAATGTGGGCAGGTCAGCTTGCTCCTCCAGGGGCATGCGGGCATCCGGGTGAGGGGCCTAGGATGACGCCACATCAGTGGGAAGGAGCTTGGTTGTGTCAGCAGATATGTCTGCCTCTACAGGCCTGAAAGCCAGCCAGAACCCAGTTTTCCTTTGGTCATCTAATGCCAGAAAAAAACCTGTTTCTTAGAGACTCTCGTAATTTATATTAATGAACCATTTGACCATAAATAAAATGTTATAAATGCATGAGGCTTTACAATTTGGCAGATGTGTAACTCACCTGTCATTATATCAAACTTA
This sequence comes from Colobus angolensis palliatus, assembly GCF_000951035.1. Taxonomy (NCBI): domain Eukaryota; kingdom Metazoa; phylum Chordata; class Mammalia; order Primates; family Cercopithecidae; genus Colobus; species Colobus angolensis. The sequence continues at coordinate 4,446,842 of NW_012112030.1, forward strand.
AAGATATTTGTTTCACTTGTAGGTTTTTTAGCATTTTATGTGCAAACCAAATGCCAGTAGCATTTTGAAGGAGTATTTTGGAATTTTAAACACAGTGGGACAGTGCTGGGTCTCTGGGATGCTGGTGAGGTGGACGTGACCTCAACCTCTTGGAGCTTGCAAGCAGGATTGCTAAATTGTCACACCTGCAGTGCTGGAAGTCAAAGTGGCTTTCTGTAAATGAGGTATTAGTGCAATAAGGAACAGATGAGTGCCCTTGGAGGGCAGTTTGAGCCTCCCAGACACCCCAGGAGGAAGCGGGGTAGGGGGGCAGTTACCCACCAGAACCTGGATGGTGGACCGTGTTTGCTGGTGGCCCTGCTTGGCAGGCCATTACGTGCAATAAGAAACAGGTTAGTGCCCTTGAGCGAGGTTTCTAGGCCCCTTTCAGAACCGCAAGTGCAAGATGCCCCAAGGTCGTGGGGGTGGGAGTTCGGTTATCCACAGGAGCCTGGATGATGATGGAGCTGGGTTTGCTGGTGGTCCTGCGTGGCAGGTCATTACATTCAATAAGGAACAGGTGACTGCCCTTGAGGGCGTTTTCTCGGCCTGCTTCGGAACTGCAAGTGGAAGACGCCCCAAAGTGAGGGTGG
>NW_012112030.1:4450391-4452570 GCF_000951035.1 Colobus angolensis palliatus
TGATGCCCGACAAGGGAGCCCATAGCCAGAGGCTCCTTTAAATTTAATTAGAATAAAGATTTGATTACATAGCTAAACACATTTGAAAAGAACTTCACAGATGAAATTCCAGATTCAACCCTTCAGGCCCAGTGGCCACGTTTCAGGGCTCAGCAGCTGTAGGTGGCTGTTGTCTTTCTGTGTTGGCTGAGCAGATTGAACCATTTCCAGCTCAACAGGCAATTCTCTTGCATGACTCTGCCTGTGGTGAGGGCACCTAGGCTGGAGAGCCTCGTGGGGATCCCTTAGGCCTCTGGCTGCAGCCAGGCTGCAAGGTTCCTGTGCCCTGGGTCCTCTGCAGGCCCAGATGGATCCCACCACAGAGCCAGCACTGCTAGACTTGGGTACTGGGTGCAGACAGCAGAGGGGCACGTCCAGGCCTTGCAGGGGCTTCAGTGACTGGCCTCCTTGGCCAGGCTCCTGTTTCCGAGTCTTCAGGGGAAATGCATCCACCATCCACCATCCACACCGTGCACCAGAAGAAAACTGCAGGCTTCTCTGTAGATGGTGAATTGAGATCATGCAGAGTGACTAGGTTTGGGCTCCTGGCCAGCATGGAACCTGATACCTTTAGGTGGAACCTGACATGCCTCCATGTGTACATGGCAAAGAGAATGCAACATTGTCAACTTGAATCCAGATGTGCTCACACTTTGAGGTGGAAGGTTCTGGGAGTATTGGCCATTGGTGATTGTGCTGCTGTGGAAGACTTTGAATGCAGGCACTGGTTTGGGATAACCCTGGTTTCCTGGTCCTGGATGTGGGCATCCATGAATATCCCAGAACGGAGGAATGCAGGGGAGATGGGAGGGTGAGAAGAGGTCAGGTGTTTCCAGCTTTGGGGACTGATGCCATCAGATGGCCGAGATCAGGATGGTGGTGGCCAGGGACCAAAGCACGGGTGCGTGGAAGTGCCATGTTTCCCAGAGGATGGGGAGGACCTCTTGAACTCTCTTCCTGGGCAACAGTTCTTCCATTCTCAGGAATCTGTGCCATTGTAATTGAGTAGCAAATTCTGTAATTTCTCTAATTACTTACTGTTAAGTCCCCATCCCATGTACCATGAATTAGCAACAGTGATAACAGTTTGCCTGGTCAAACCTTACCAAGAAACACCAGTGGAACTAGTTTTAATTGCCTCCAGTTGCCTCCAAATCAGATTCCTTAGCGGCTTGTGTCCCCACACTTGCTGCAGTTTCTCCTGGGCCTGGCAGGCACATTCCAGACATTCACATCTCAGCTCAGATGCAGGCATGCACATTACTTATAGAAAATCGCACTGCGCTATGATCAGCTTGAGCTGACGTTCTCTAGGTGGGAGGCGGAGGTTCAAAAGTTCTAATGGGATGAAATTAGAAATATGAATTTTAAAAATTTACGTGTTATGAACTCTGTTCAGTGATTTCCTCTGAAATGAGAGACTATTTGCAGATGAGGCAGTCAGCCTGCAGCTCTTCTTAGATCTGTCCTAGACCTCGATGCCGCCCTTTGGCCTCTTCCTGGGTGTGGGGTGCTCTGCTTGAAGCAAAACCAAAGGCAAGAACGTGGTCTGCATCACTACTGCAGCCAGCTCAACGCACACACCCACTGGGAGGGGGGTTTGATCACTTAACATTTTAAATGCATTTAACATTAAACCAGCAAGTCAGCCAGTGCTTTCTGTAAGCAAGCTGCCTGGCTCATGGGAACCTGACACTTGACTTTTCGGAAGAGAGTACTTCTGTGGAGTGTCAATATTTGTCTCATTTCTTGAGACTGCTCAAAGTGATGAACATGAGTAAATTAGGACCTTTTTTTTGTAAATGGGGCCACAGAGCTCTCTAGGCACAGTGAGGGGAGTAAACGGCTGTGAAAGATGCCGCCTGATGTGAGCCATGGCCAGGCACTTTGGGACCTGGGATCCCATCTCCAGCCTTTCAAAGGACACAGGGGACTATAAAATGCAGATGAGAGAGTTCATATTTTGGGCATCTCTGTTCTTTTGAAATCAAAGTGCAAACAAAAAGTTTTGCCTTGAGGTCTTGCCCCATACTTGTTTTTCTCCTGAGGTTGTAAGATTTTCTTAACTGCTGTTTTCACCCCCAATCCTTGGGGAACTTCTATCTTCACATCTTCTTAAAATATATGATTAAATTCAACA
>NW_012112030.1:4453010-4454168 GCF_000951035.1 Colobus angolensis palliatus
TAGAGGCCGGGTTTCAACATGTTGGCCAGGCTGGTCTTGAACTCCTGACCTCAGGTGATTCGCTCACCTTGGCCTCCCAAAGTGCTGGGATTACAGGCATGAACCACCACACTCGGCCTGGGATATTCTTGATTATAACTGTAACATATCCCTTTAATAAAAGCAAAACAGAACAACAACAACAACAAAAACAGCTGTCTGAAAAGTCTCGAAATTAAAGAGCTTACTTAGACAGGGATTTGGACACCAGTTGAATGGCCCAGCACACCATAGTTACATGGGCCACTTGGTCTGTTGGATCCTTAGGGTATTTGAAGTCATGTGGATATTTGCATTTCTGGCTCTGGATATCGTGTCAGTATTCGGGTAGGGTTTGAGGACCAGGCTCAGATCCGGGAAAACAAGAGCCCCTGCCCTCATGGCACTTCTCTTCCGTGTGTGTGTTAGGAAAATAGAAAGCATAAGATATTTTTTTCAATGAGCTGGGAAGATGGAAAAACAAGCTTAAGATGTTTACTTGTTCAGAAGAAGGGAAGTGCAAGGACCACTCAGCTTTGCTGCTGCTGAAGGAGGCCCCTGGTGGAGGCTGTTTCAGAGGTGGGGTTTCTCTGAGAAAGGTGGTAAGAGGCAAATAGGATACCCCATCTGGTTTGCCAGAGATGGGGAAAGTTAGTATCCCCAAAACAGCCTCAGCATTCTGGCAAAGCTTTGGGAAACCAGCTAGGGTGTGGGACCTTGTTGGCCGCTGGGTAGAAGGAAAACATTGCTGGTAATGAGGACTGTACTGTTCTTCCACTGCTATAAAGAACTATCTGAGGCTGGGTAATAAGGAAAAAAAGGTTTAATTGGTGTACAGTTCTGTGGGTTGTACAGGCTTCTATATCTGGGGAAACTTACAATCAGAGTGGAAGGTGAAGGGGAGGCAGGCATGTATTCACGTGGCTGGAAGGGGAGAGAGAGTGAAGGGGAAGGTGCCAGGCACCTCCAAACAACCAGATCTCAGGAGAACTATCATGAGGACAGCATTTGGGGGATTGTACTAAACCATTAGAAACCACCCCCATGAGTCAATCACCTCCCACCAGGGCCCACCTCCAACACAGGGTTAGAGTTCAGCATGAGATTTGGGTGGGGACACACAGCCACACCTTGTCAGGC
>NW_012112030.1:4458583-4460920 GCF_000951035.1 Colobus angolensis palliatus
CAGCCCTGACAGAATGTGGCTAATATTTAAAGCTTGCTCCAGTATTGCTTGATAGATTGTAAGTTAATGTAAAGATCTGTTTGATGCTTTTATTTTACAAAATATGATTGAGAAAAAGTTTGACAGCCAAGGAACAGCCTTCAACCAATTCCTTCCTAATTTCTATCACCAGAAAAATTTGTTCTGTTAATTCCAGAATTTACTTTTGGAAAGTTCCCGTAAGGAGAGCAGAGGTATTGGTGGTTGAATGGTGACTTGAATTTAGGTGAAGATCGTTAAATATTTCATAGTTATGTTTGTCTTGGTGGTTTTAGCAATTTTATATTAAATTTAGAACTGTGAGTCAAACCAAATGTGTTCTTTTGCTTTTGTGATACTCCTTTGTATGACTATACTGGTAAAGAATGATAAAATGTGTATAGGGTATTTTTTCTGCGTAGATATTAGGATTTTGAGGGGAAAAAGTTAATCATTCTTCTAATATACACTGTGCTGTGTGTTGGGTCCTTTTTATATTAGTTGAATCACTATAATGAGGACCACTTGAAAGTCTGTTTCTATACAAGATCTTTTATATGTTGACTTGTGTTATGCAAAATCCTGCATCCTCTAAGAAGACTAAGCAATGGGTTGGAGGAGAGATTTAATCACCCATTAGGTCTATTCCGAATGCCCAGAATTGAATGAAAGTACTAATTATGTTTATGTAGTGGTGTGTGTGTGGGGGGGGGAGTAGACTCCTTTTTAGGTCATGGGAGGGAGGTAAAGCAAAGATCAGATTTGCTGATGAACATTTGTGCATATTCTAGTGAAGAAGTCATATGACTGGACTGCACCTGCGTACTCTGATTTTGGTTTCGTTAGTGTCCGTAGCCACAAGCCTCAGCTGCCTCTGGGACCCACCCTGAGGGGCTGTGGTGAGGGTTATTACAGAGTCGTGTGTCTTAGTGAATGGCACAAACGGCCTTGTGAGCCTACTTTGGCTTTGTTTGAACCTCTAGATTGTTAAACTAAGTTTAACATTTTGAGGATTATAAATTGTGATTCTTGTAAGAAGAGGTTTCTGTCGTCTGTGAAGACAGGAGCCCCAATACAGATGGTCCCTGGCTCACAATGGTTACATTTGTGATTTTTTTTTCAACCTTGTGATGGTGTGAACTGGTCACACTCAGTGCATTGTTTGGCCCAAGATGGGCTGCCTCTGGATGAACCTGTTGTAAGTTGAAACTATTATGTCAAATGCACTTTCTATTTAGGATATTTTCAGCTTACGCTGGGTTTATTGGAACAGATTCATCCCATGGTAAGTCAGAGAGCATATGTGCTCATAAAAGTAGAGATGATCTCATAGATACCGCGAGATATAGTGTGTCTGATGTTATAGAGATATGATGAAAACAATCAAGTGGGACTTGGAAGCCTTGGAGGGACTCACATGGGCGGCTCCTGGAATGCAAACGAGCGCCACTAGCTTCTGGATGTGACGTCTGTGCCTTCTGCTTAGCCCAGTGTGTTATCGGCTGCTCTCGAGGGCAGAGAGGTCCAGCATTCCTGTGTTTAGGTGTTTGAGCTGCCTTAAGAGGCTGAGTCAATTCTCACTGGTGTCTTCAGTGCTTTAGGCCTTCTGAACAAGCAGGAGGAAGGACGACTTTGTAGAGCTTTGGGAATCTCAACGGACTTCAGGGCCATCCCCCTTGGCAGGAGAGAGCCCCACTGGAGGCGAGCAGGGTGCAGTGCAGGCCTGTGCTGGGCCCAGACGTGTACAGACATTGTGAGGGCCACAGGACACAGATTGGTCTTGGTGCACAACTGGTGTCGATGGCCACGCAGCATTTCTGCCAGGTACATGAGTGCGGGGACTTGCGTTTTGGGGTATGCGTCCTGGTTGCCTAGTTGCTTGGAAGACCCCTATTCAGACCCCAGCCTGAGTCACCGTGACAGGCCTCCTGCTTCACACGCCACACGGAAGCCGTAGCGTCGGTCACTGACGTCCACCAGGTGTCAGATGTGTGTGTGTATCTTCCCTGGTCTTGTTTTGAGGTTATAGTAAACGTTCTTTAAGAGGGGTTTTGGATTTTTTATGTTGTTTGCAAGGAGGCAGCAGGGAGTGCTTGAGCTGTGAGATCCCCTTTCCAACCAATGCAATTTCAGATCCCAGCAGGTAATGAAGGCAGCATAGCTGTGGGATCACCTTTCCAACCAATGAGAATTCAGATCACAGGAGGTAATTACGGCAGCGGGACGGGTGGCAGAACCCTGAACTGTGGCTGTTTCTGGTGTCTTGCCCCATGGACAGAGTGTGCTGGGGCCTCCGTGGTCCTCTGTGGGGTGAGTGGA
>NW_012112030.1:4463392-4466233 GCF_000951035.1 Colobus angolensis palliatus
TTTTTTTTTTTTTGAGACAGTTTCACTCTGTCACCCAGGCTGGAGTGCTGTGGTGCAATCTCAGCTCAGTGCAAGCACCGCCTCCTGGGTTCATGCCATTCTCCTGCCTCAGCCTCCCGAGTACCTGGGACTACAGGCGCTCACCACTATGCTTGGCTAATTGTTCGTATTTTTAGTAGAGATGGGGTTTCACCATGTTAGCTAGGATGGTCTCAATCTCCTGACCTCTTGATCCGCCCGCCTCGGCCTCCCAAAGTGCTGGAATTATAGGCATGAGCCAACGCACCGGGCCGTATATGTGTACCTCTTTACAAGTCTTGCCCAACCTTTGCATTTAAAAATTATTGAAAAACTTAAGGATGTAACTGAAAAGAACTTTAAACTTTTGTCCAAATAAAAATTTGGAAAATTTAAGTGAACCCATAATGTGTTTTATTTCTAGGAGTCCCACACTTGGATTTTTAAATGTGGGCAAAACAGCTCTAAGTTCTTCACCCTGATTTCCATGGAATCATGAATGAAACGTGCTGAAGTTGCCGTGCGGATTTTGTTATATGGAGGTGACAAAATATATAGTGGGGCTGGTCATTAAACAATTGGAGGGATCCCTGTCTTTTCTGTGCTCCTGTTGGACACTAGGCACGTGCTTGTTTTCTGTGTGTGTGGACAAGATGAGGACAGAATTTCTGGATGATCCACACGGTGGTATCTTCTCCCTTTTCTGTTAAAACGTGTCTTCTGCTGCTTCTACATAGACCAAGTGTTTCTCTCTCTTGCCTGTCTACATAAACGCTGTTTAACAAAAACTGTATTGTAGACATGAGAAGCTGAATTCTACATTATAAAGCAGATGAAGATGACTGAGTATACTGTTTTGTGGAAGGAAGGTTTAAGATGATTTTTAGCTTTTTCCCTGAAATAGGGAATAATTTTAACTTTTTCCCTGAGATAGGGAATAATGAAATGGGAAAATAATTAAATTTTCCCATTTAAAGGTTAGATTATATTTAATTATTAGATTATTCATGTATTGCAAGGGGAAAAAGAACTAGATCACCCCATGTACCCAAATGAAAATTTAAAGGATATGGGCGAATTCATTTGAACTCGTTTAATTTTTTTTTGTTTGTTTTTTGACAGTCTCACTCTGTTTCTCAGGCTGGGTGCAGTAGTGCAATGACAGCTCACTGCTACACCAACCTTCCAGGCTCAAGTGATTTTCCTGCCTCAGCCTCCCCAACTGCTGGCATTTACAGGCGTTAACCACCACACACAGTTTATCACCTCTTGGAGACTAGCTTTGAGTTTGGGCATTCAGTGAACCCCAAAGTTTCTCACTGTTTATCTTTAATTTGCTAAAAATCTAAATGTATTGTGAAATGCGTTACATTTCCTTAGCATTCACGGATTCCCTGTTAGTGGGGCAGAGACACAGAAGGGCAGAAGGCATTCGGACATCATCAGGGTTGCAGTTGAGTGCTTGCCCCGAACACACTGGAGCTCTGGGCTCTGTGGCCCCACGGGGGTCCTCTGTCCACTGAGGGGGTCGGGTTACCTGGAAGGTTTCTCCAGTCTCTGCGATTTTGCCCTTTTCAGGTTGACATCTCATCGTTGTCCTGGACAGCATCGCCTTTCGTTCACTGACCCATGAGTGAACAGCTGGTCAGTGGCCAGTGCTGCTTCCTTCAGCTGGGAGGTGGTGATGTGATTACACTTCCTTGGAACTTGGTTCTTAGTGTATTAGGGTTCAGTTGTATCTTGATTTTTAATCTGCACCTCCAAATTGGTCTTTTGATTGCAAAGAGATTGCTTGCTGGATTTGTTTCTGAATATTTCATGGATAACAAGAGAACCTCGCTTATCTGTGTGTTCATTTAATGTGTTTTTGGGCATTTAAATGAGTGTGTTAGCCCTTAGCCCACTTTCTGTGTGTGGTGGATTCATTGAAATCATTTATATGAAGTCTCCCTTCTATTAAGGCCAGAGGACATGGGGTGTTGTCTCCCTAAACTCGGGGGAAATGGCATTGTTATGCCGTCCTCCCTGGGAACGCTGGGGTTTCCAGGTCTCTGGACTTGGCTCCCACAGTGGGAGAGTGGCTGTGACTTCTGGAGCCTGTTTTGTGCGGGACTGAATCCTTCACTTGCTTTATTTCCCACCGTCTTTGCTGCTTTATGACTCAGGGATGAGGGAGTTGAGCCCGGGGGCCAGGCCTGTGCCTGAAAGGCCCGATGCAGAAACTCCTTGTGGGAAGGATGTTCCTTGAGGGCAACTTTTTGGAGTCTTTTCCTACTTTTAACTGAGAAGTAGCTATTCACATGGTTCTATTCTGCTAGTGTGTTTGAAAATAATTGGTGTAGAGTTACGAAGATGTCCTAGACGCCCATGATCCACTCCGGGCCAGTGCTGGGCATTGTACTCAGATGCCTTCAGACCACATTCAGATGCCAACGATTCTTGCTTGGTTATTCTCAAACATATGAGAATCTTAAACGTGAACCACGATGTGGATTTTCTCTTGAGCCCCCATGACTTTGCTTTGTATTTTGGGGATGAATGACTTCATCAAGGGGAGAGAATTTGAGTAAGGAGCCTCTGAGCCTAGGAGGGGGTGGGGAGGGGCGGGGGGCAGAGGGAAAAGGAGCTGTAGGGGGAGGAGCCAGGCTGGAATGTCTCCCCATGATGCTCCCCACCCCTGGCACGACGCCCCAGGGACTGACTGACTTTCCCACAGGAAATGTGTATGATTGTGTCTGTTTTGGGGGCGGGCCAGTTGGATTGAGGGAATGTCCGTGTTGTAATTCCTTATTGATTCAAAGGTTGAAAAGGTTTGTGCTCAAT
>NW_012112030.1:4466288-4469017 GCF_000951035.1 Colobus angolensis palliatus
GGGTGGGCTGCCCTCCGGGTGGGAAGGGAGGTCCTCGGTGGTGGCCGCTGCTAGCCTTCGCCTCCCTGGGTGAGTGCTGCTCCATCCTCGGCTCTGCGACTCCTTGCCTGGCACCTTCCTCGTTGGAGGCCGTGATCCATCAGCTTTGTCCACGAGTGTCCTGCAGACTAGTGCTGACTGCAGGTTCAGTGGTGGTCAGGGGAGGCCAGAGGAGTCCCTCGTGATGTGAAGCTAAATGTTTAATGATGGCGCTGCTGAGTGCATGAGCCACGTCAGCCCAAGAGTCCGGGTAGGAGAGAACCGCGGGGTGAAGGGAAGACTGGACAGATGGGTGCTTTCTTCAGCCCCTGGGAGCACAGCCAGGTAAATGCTCAGATCTGGTTTCTCCCGTATTTCCATGAATAGCATGGGAAGACTCGGGCACCCAGGGACCTGATGGGTATAAGCCATGTCCTCGCGTGGCCCCAGCTGTGGTCAGTGACGTTATTCTCTTTAACATCAGGCTTATTTTGTATAAAAACACAAGGGACAGAAGTATTTTAAGGGCCTCTAAAGACTTATGTAATTGTTAATAAGCCTACTTTTATGATTTCTTATGTATTAAGAACAAATCATGAAAAAAACTCATTTCTGTTTGAAGAAATCTTTACTGTTCTCATTTTTGTGGCAAGCAACATTGATCCTTTGTTTAGTGACCATTAGTGCCCTCCTGCCCAATACTGCTGACTGGCGTGTCCTCAGCACACACCTCTGTCTACCGGTCCCCCTTCATCTTTCCGTTTAGAATTGTAGGAGGGGCACTGGGATCTTAGGGCTAGAAAGAAACTCTGAAGACCACTTGTAGGGGCAGCTTTTAGTCAGGGCTCTCCAGAGAGATAGCCAGCTGCGTGTGCGTGTGTCTCCAGGAGGAGGCTTTCTGGAGGGGTTACGGAGTCCAAGAAGCCCCAGGACCCACAGCCTGCAAGCTAGAGTCCTGGGAGGGTATGGCTTGAAGACTTGAGAAGTGGAGGGTGCAGATCCCACCCGGGTCCGAGGAGCTGAGACCCAGGAGCACAGGCGGCAGAAGACGGATGTCACTGGCCCATCAGCCAGACAGGTGGAGTGAGCCCAGTCTTCCCCGCCTTGCTGTTTGACTCGAGCCCTGGGTGGATAGGGTGGTGCCTCCCACACTGGTGAGGATGGGTCTCCACTCAGTCCAGAGGCAAACATGCATCTCACACAGAAACAATGCAGAACCAGCCATCTGGGCACCCCGGGCACGCTCAAGTCAATGCGCAAAACCAACGCCGCACGTGGCCCTGACGTCTGCGTGTTCGCATCACTCCACGCACATTGCTCGGTCATCACCTCGGTGAGTTTGTAAGTTAGTTGTGTGGTTCTGGGGGTCTTTGCCCTGGGTGGTGGTGGTGGTGATGATAGGCTCCCCACAGCCCCAGCTCAGGTGCGGAAGGTGATGCCACCAACCGCTCCTTATTTCTCAGACACTTGAGCGGGTGCTCTGTGTAGCCAGTTCCACCTGCATCAGCATCTGTTCCCTATGCCGATTCCATTCGGAGTGTGTGCCTCCCTTCTGTTGGGGTGCAGCCTTCTTTCAGGGAGGATCTGTGTCCTGTTCGCCTATGTCTTCTGTGGTGTATCTCATGGCTGAATAAGTAGCTACAGGATACCTCGGTGGCTGAATGATAGGTTCATTGGAAGGAAAACTTGATACTTTTTTTTCCTTTTGGGATGGAGTTTTACACTCAGCGCCCAGGCTGAAGTGCAATGGCACGATCTCAGTTCATTGCAAACTCTCCCTCCTGGGTTCAAGTGATTCTCCTCCCTCAGCCTCCCAAGTAACTGGGGTTACAGGCGTCTGCCACCATGCCTGGCTAATTTTCATATTTTCGTTAGAGACGGGGTTTCACCATGTTGACCAGGCTGGTCTTAAACTCTTGACCTCAGGTGATGCACCCATCTTGGCCACCCAAACGGCCATGAGCCACCGCACCCAGGAACTTAATACCTTTTTTTTAATTTTTAAATCATAATGGGCTTGTTAAATGCTTACGTTAATGTTTATTTTTAAAAATGTTATCTGTGACCTTTCAGCTTTTGATAGCACTTCTCATGTGAACATTTAAAAAAGGCCCTTTAGTCATGGGGGAGAAGCGGTTATCCCTTTCTGCAGAGGGAGATGGAGGAACAGGCCCTGATGGGTCTGAGCACAGGCAGTCACCCCAGCCTTGGTGCTTGCTTAGGTCTGTTCTCCGTTCACCATAGCCGCTTCCACTCTCATTGTCAGCTTAAAAATAAGTTTTTTCCTCTTTCTAACCAGAACACTTAGTTTGTTAACCATCACATTAAGATATCGAGAATGTTGGCTTTCAGGCCTCAGATATGAGACAAGTAATAAATGCAGCTGACCTTGAAGAACATGGGTTTTGAGCTTCGAAGGATCACTTATGTTAATTTTTTTTCCAACCAAACCCTTACTGAAAAAACCTGGCTTTGTGGAGGGCCAACTTTTCCTACATGCGGTTCCAAAGGGTGGCCACGGGGTCCTGTGGATACGTAGATTTGGGTAAACTCGGGGCGTTTTCTGGATTGCATGTCCCTGTGTATACAGAGGGACAACTGCAGCTTTTTAAAAGTTTGTGTCTTGCCTCCTAAAAAGGCTCCAAGGTGGATGCAAAATTATTTCATTCTTTTGGTTTTCTTGGTGGGATATTGATGTTTATTCTTCAGTG
>NW_012112030.1:4472832-4473307 GCF_000951035.1 Colobus angolensis palliatus
TGTGCAGTATTCTTAGGTGTCAGGTGCAAGAGTTGAATTTGTAGAAGTTTTGCAGATAGGAAAGGGCCTGACAGGGAGTACTGTTTACACGGAGCTGATTTAATGAGAGGTCTGTGCTCTGCCTGGGTCCGTGTTTGACCGGTGTCTCCCAGTCTTCAACAGGACGTTGACGTGACTCGGCGTCATTGTCCCACTCTGCATAGATGTCTGAGGATCTGTGCGCAGCTGTTCTGTTAGAATGAGTTGTGATAATGAACTGAGAAACAGTGAACAAACCCTGATATTTGTTAGCACTGGTTCCACGACCACTTCTGCCATGGTTGGAGTCATTCATAAAAAAGTGTGCTGGACTCCTTTGCAGAGCTCTGAATTTCAGAGGACCTTTAACTTGGCAGCTAACCAGCTGCTTCCTTCAGAAGACATTTGAGTCCCCTTTACCTGCCAGGGTGACCCTGGGAGTTTGAAGATGAGTGAG
>NW_012112030.1:4473357-4473771 GCF_000951035.1 Colobus angolensis palliatus
AAAGGGCCTGACAGGGAGTACTGTTTACACGGAGCCGATTTAATGCGAGGTCTGTGCTCTGCCTGGGTCCGTGTTTGACCGGTGTCTCCTAGTCTGCAACAGGACGTTGACGTGACTCGGCGTCATTGTCCCACTCTGTGTAGACGTCTGAGGATCTGTGCGCAGCTGCTCTGTTAGAATTAGTTGTGATAATGAACTGAGAAACAGTGAACAAACCCTGAATTGGTTAGCACTGGTTCCAAGGCCACTTCTGCCGTGGTTGGAGTCATTCATAAAAAAGTGTGCTGGACTCCTTTGCAGAGCTCTGAATTTCAGAGGCCCTTTAACTTGGCAGCTAACCAGCTGCTTCCTTCAGAAGACATTTGAGTCCCCTTTACCTGCCAGGGTGACCCTGGGAGTTTGAAGATGAGTGAG
>NW_012112030.1:4480153-4481416 GCF_000951035.1 Colobus angolensis palliatus
CAGTAGCAGAACCTGAAGCCATGTGAACGGGTCCTCCGATCTTACCCTTGGAATTCACTTTTTATTACTATGTCTGCTAATTAGGAAGCATATCAATTATACAGAAATCTGAGAATGTAAAATTATACATTTATAACAGAAAAAAAGGTTATTTAATAGCCCAGAACACATGGCTATGTTTTTCCCTCATGCACCACCACTGTTTTCTTTGCTTGAAATGGGAAATGACACTTGAATGCGGTTTTCTAGCGACTGTTAGACTGGCACAGTTCTTCAGAGACAGAGGATGTAAAGCACATGGAGAATTTCTGTCTGTGGAATGTGATTTCCCGGTCGCCTCATTCAGGCTGCCACCGCCTTCCCCTCTGGCAGCCTGCACCGTGGGACGTCTGAGGAGGTCCCTGTTTCATCCTCTGGAAATTCTGAAAAGGAAGGAGAGGAGGGCGCACAGCGTGTGGTGCATCTGTGTTGGTCCTTCCAGCTTTTATTTGGAGTCTCGGCTATCTTGGTGGTTTATGCCTTTATGTCCCTAGCTCGTGGCTTCGTCCTTGTGTCTAACTCACAGGCAGACAGATGGAAAGGGAAGTTGTATTCAACCAACAGCTTGATCTTATTCTGAAGGCTTAAATCGATTGGGTATTTGGAGACTTCTGTGCAAATGGGCATTTTTGGTTTTTAAACATGGTGTCTTATTTGTACTTCAAATGGGTAACTGGTTCTCTTGGAAAAAATATAGGCATAAAGCTGGTTCTTTAAAAAAAAAAAAATGGGAGTGGGTGTGAGAGAGTGGCTTAGAAATTACACCAGTAATGGTCGGGAGTGGTGGCTTACCCCTGTAATTCCAGCACTTTGAGAGGAGGAGACAGGTGGATCCCCTGAGGTTAGGAGTTCGAGACCAGCCTGGTCAACATGGTGAAATCCCGTCTGTAGTGAAAAGATGAAAATTAGCTGGGCTTGGTGGCAGGCACCTGTAATCCCAGCTACTTGGGAGGCTGAGGCAGGAGAATCACTTGTACCCGGGAGGCAGGCAGAGGTTGCAGTGAGCCGAGATAGCACCACTGCACTCCACCCTGGGCGACAGAGCAGAAACTCCATCTCAAAATAGAAAAAAAAAAAAGAAAAAAAAAACCAAACCTGGTAATGGAAGCCTGATTGCATCATCTGTGATGGAGATGGCGGATTATTTCATTTTTGGTGACAAGATGAATTGGATATGTTTGCAGTATTGATCTTGACAAGGGAAATGGTGAGAACCAAATGTGC
>NW_012112030.1:4482386-4482862 GCF_000951035.1 Colobus angolensis palliatus
TGAGCCCAGAACGTGGGACAGGAGAGGCTGCACTTGCCGGCAGGCGTCTGCTCCAGCAGCTGGGGGTTTCCGCAAGGGGGCGGGGTGTTGGTTTTCCTCCTTGAATTTGGGTGGGGAGGGTGTTCTGGGGTGCTATGTCTGCACTTGTGTTGCTCTGAGGTCAAGCTGTGGCCCCGAGTCCCTGTCCCTCTACCAAAGTGAGGGTTTGCCCATTTTCAGGTCAGATTTCCCTGGGTCTGGGCCTCTAGGAGTGGGGAGCATTCGAAGGGGGCGTGAGCACGGTGGTCGCGCGTGGGCCTCATCCTCTCCCCTCAGCTCCTGGGCTGTGTGTGAAGAGCTGCCCAGCGGAATCACCCTCCTGCCTGGTGTTTCATTCACCACAAATCGTTCTCACTGTGACTCTTGAGTCAAATGTAATCCAGGAATGGAACGTGCTGTTGCTGGATGCCACACACAGCATCGGGAGCCTAGTTGGG
>NW_012112030.1:4483722-4487027 GCF_000951035.1 Colobus angolensis palliatus
AAATCGTTCTCACTGTGACTCTTGAGTCAAATGTAATCCAGGAATGGAACGTGCTGTTGCTGGATGCCACACACAGCATCGGGAGCCTAGTTGGGGATTATATGATCTTACCCCACACCTTAAAAGTAAAGACTATAGTTGTCAGGCCTGTGAGCCCAAGCTAAGCCATCGCATCCCCTGTGACTTGCACGTATATATGCCCAGATGGCCTGAAGTAACTGAAGAATCACAAAAGTGGAAATGCCCTGCCTGGACTTAACTGATAACGTTCTACCAGAAATAAGTGAAAATGGCCGGTCCTTGCCTTAAGCGATGATTTTTTTGTGTGTGTGAAATTCCTTTTCCAGGCTCATCCTGGCTCAAAATCTCCCCCACTGAGCACCTTGTGACCCCCAATCCTGCCCGCCAGAGAACAACCCCCCTTTGACTGTAATTTTCCTTTACCTATCCAAATCCTATAAAACGGCCGCACACTTACCTCCCTTCGCTGATTCTTTTTGGACTCAGCCCGCCTGCACCCAGGTGAAATAAACAGCCACGTTGCACTCACAAAGCCTGTTTGGTGGTCTCTTCACACGGATGTGCATGACAATAGTTAAGGGGATACTGAAGTCATTGGCAGCTCCAAGAGCTTTTTCAGTTTGTGTCGGGCCATTTTAGGCAGAAGGAAATGCTTGCTTAGAGAATCTTACAGAAATGTTTGGTGCAGTGCCATTCACTCATGGAATAAATGTGTAACTTTCCATGGTGGCCCTCTGGAAAGAGATGCACTTTGAGTGCACCCTGGCCTGCTCGCTACAAGAATCGGCCGTGTCATCCCACTTTCCGTGGGTCTGCAGGAGTGCTTGGTCCATCGCCCTGCACTGTGACCATGGAAGGGAAGATGATCTGGAATGCTGGCGACACTTACCGGTGCGTGTTGATGTGTGCTGCTTTCTACAGGGGAGAACATTTCTGTTTAATAAACATCTCATCACGATGATGACTGCAAGATATTTGAGTCTCATTCAATAGTGTTTCTGGCTTCCTCCTAGTTTTATTCTGCTTTCTAGCACTAGGCAAGTGAAGACATGGAAAGTAAAAACCCATCAAACTTGTAGAGACATGGTGTTGTGTAGGAGCAGACTGTAGCCTCTGGCTCTGTTTAAAGAAGGTAGTAAACCTCTTACCTGGCATGGTCAGGGTGTAAATTATCTTGTTTAATCGAAATGTGTATGAGTCAAAGCTGTTGCCTGCATTGTTGATGAAACACCAGATTTTAAGGGAACATGTCAATGTGCCGTAAGATACCAACAAAGTTCCTTACTGAGGTTCGGCGCGGGTTCGGAGGAGCTGGGCCTTAGGTCACCGGGGTCGTCTCTGGGAGCAGATGCTCAGTGTGGGCATTAGTCACTTAGCCTTTCCGGAGCCGAGGAACAGCTCTCTGTGATGGTTTTTGGAACCTGTATTTAGAGTCAGTTTGTCCCACTTGACTCGAAGTTGCTGTGCAATTTCAGACCTTTGCCTCCACCGTGCGCTCCTTTGCTTGTCCCCTGATAAGTGCCTGGGTTGCTCCGGCCTGACATTTGAGCCTCGTCGTTCATGGACACAGGTGGGGCAAAGGCCGCGACTCCGGTTTGCAAAAGTTCCGTGCCTCTCACCATGGTTTATCACATCACTCCCGGGATCTCCCGTTTAGAGGAAGAGTGTCCGTTTCCTGCAGGCCCTGTGTGGTGTGGAAACCACCCCTACCTACCTTTCTCCTGTGTGAACTGTACCGTGAGGCTATTTGTTCTAGTCAACCGTCAGAATTTAAGGAACGGTGATTCATGTAACTTATCACACGCTTCTCAGCAGTTCTTCATGAATTTCATTCTGTTGTGAAATGAATGCAGTTTTCACGGCTATGCTGGTCTCACACTGAGGCCCTTGAAATGAATTCCCTTCCCCATTGTGTGTTAAGGTTGTGCCTGGGAGCTGTTGAGGCCTCACCTCTGCTTAGGGCGGTGGCTTTGCTCTCCGGACAAGAGGAAGAATCTTATTTAGAGCATTTCTAATGTGGTTTTTGCTTCCAGACAGAATTACTTTTTTCACAAAGAGACAGCTCCTCAAGTCGTAAATTATGCTCAGGATGGTCACACAGGTCAGCTGACAGAGGGGAGTCCAGAACAGACCCAAAGACGCCAAAGCAGTTCAGTGGAATTTGAGTCTTTCAACAAATGGTGCTGGAATTATGGGATAGCCATATGCAAAAGAGTGAAAACGGAGAAATTCTTGTATGAAAATTAAGGTGGACCATAGCCCTGAATGTAAAAGACCAAACTACAAAACCTGTAGAAGAAACGGAAATTGTCGAGACCTAGGGTGAGAGCTCTTAGCCATACCATGATCCATAGTCAAGGAAGAAAACAAGTAGGTAAGACTCATCAAAATTAAACTTCTAATATAAAAGATACCCCTAGGGAATTGAAGAGACACATTTTTGATAGATGGGGAGAAGATGTCTATGAACCATGCAGCCAGCAAAGGACTCGTATCCAGAATGCACAGGACTCCCATGGCTCACGACAGAGAACAAACCACCTGACTTAAAAGCAGAAGAGACCTGAACAGATGCTTCGCTGAGAAGGACGGGAGGATGGCCCCGAAAGCATCTGAAATGACCTTCAACGTGACTGGTTGCACCGAAATGTGCACCAAAGCCACAGTGAATTTGTTCACGCCCCTGCTGGAGCACCTGACTAAGGTCTTCCGACAGCCCCAGGTGCTGGTGAGGACAGGCAGTCGGGACTCCTATGCGATGCTGGGGTTCAGCATGGTGCAGACAGCTTTGGGGTTTCTTACAAAACTGAACTCACACAAACGTGGGTCCCGGTGACCCCAATCCTGGGTATTTACCCTAGAGAAACAGAAGCTGATGTTTAAGAAAAACTGTGCCCAGATGTTAATAGCGCCGTCTATAGTTGCCCAAAACAGGTTACAATGTGCCACAGCCATATGTGGAGTAATAAATACCCAGCAGCCCCGAGGCCTGGCTGTTGATCACAGGACACCCCAGGTGCACCTCCAAGCACGACGCCCAGGAAATGGTGATTTTGCGAGTGTTTGCCACAACACTTGCAAAAGACAGACCCGGGGGGTGGGAGAACAAGGAGACAGTGGTTGCTGGGAATGGGAGGGTATGCTTATGAGGCTCCGTGAGTGGGTTTTGGGCTGTTGGACTGTTCTGCTTGTGTGATGATGATTATGGGAATATTTGTGCCGAAATTCACAGAACTGAACACTGTCCACTTTACAGTAATTTTTAAAAAGTGGTAATATGCTCA
>NW_012112030.1:4487756-4488853 GCF_000951035.1 Colobus angolensis palliatus
AAGAATTTTAAAGATTTTCAACAGCAATAGCTCTAGGAAGTCACCCTGGAAATGTTTTTAAAGATGTTCAGTAGCAATAGCTCTAGGAAGAGTCACCCTGGAGTTGCTTCTTGAGCATTGGTTTCCTGGCTGTATCTTCCGACTTTCATTTTTAAGTTTTGCTGTGAGTTGGGGATGTGTGGGAATAGCCATCCCCAGGTGTTGTGTAGGAGTGGCCCTGCAGGGGGGTGCATGTGCCCCGAAGCCTGAGGCACTGTTTCAACCTAGCTTGGAACATGGGGACTCTTGTCAGTGGCTGGAGTAAGAGTACCAGCCTGGCAGGCTGGGGGAATCCTGGGGTGGTCTGGGCACTGTCCTCCCTGCCTGCAGGATGGCAGCTGGAGGAGCTCGAAGGCTGCCTGCCTCGTGGCTGTCAGTGCAGCAGCTCCTCCTGGCCCTGGAGGAATCTTTGTGTCCATGAGTCTCTGAGCTGGTACTTCCCTGCTGGGACTTCCGCCACTGTCCTGAGAGCCCTGGTGCCACTTTCCCGGTGGGACCCAAGCCTCAGGCAGCTGCGACCCCAGATTCGGTTGCTTTCCCTGCCATCTCATTCCAGCACTAGTGCTCACCTCACTCAATGTAGAGCCTCAAGTTCCTTCAAGAGATGGAATCTCCCAATTTAACAAGAGAGTTGGTGACAAGATTTGAGCGGCACTGATATAACTCAGCTTCCAGAGTTTAAGTTCCCAAGACACAGTCCTGCTCCTTCCCTGGCCTCACCCTGTGTGGCTGGTGTGGATGCGGGGTTTCTGGAGGATGGGGCTGAGGCAGGTCAGCAGCAAGGGGGATGGCTCATTATTGATGGCTCAATGCCTTGAGGATAACTAGGATTAATGACCTTTATAGGGCTGTAGATTTGGGGTATATATATACACACACACATACATATACATATATATATACATATATATGTATATATTTAAACGAGGTGGACACGGTTATCACTGCAATTTTTCTGACATGAAACTTGGAGAGCAGAGGGTTTAGGAAACTCCTGAAGCCACACTGTCAGCGGGACCCGGGCGGTCTGGCCTTAGACCCTGCACTGTTTGCCCCTC
>NW_012112030.1:4493107-4496312 GCF_000951035.1 Colobus angolensis palliatus
GTCGGTGGTCCCCGAGGAAGCCCCTAGCAAGGCCGGTTGCCATGGGATGGAAAACTGCCATTCAGTGGCTGTAATCCTGGCTTCACGGGTCTGATGTACAATCCTGCACTTGGATACTTGGATCCCAGCCAGGTCAGATGGCCCCGAAAGGACATTCGGACTGTGACGGCTGCACCCATTCTCAGCATCTGCAGGGTCTCCTATGTATGTGTGTGTTTCCATTTTCTTTCAGCACAATTTCTGCCAGTGAAGTCGTGAGAAATAGAAGGAAACGTGGAATGAAGATGTGATTGAGGAAAGTGTGGTGTGGTCTTCGACCTTATTTTGCCTGCCTTTTCCTTTTACAGCAGTTGGATATATTTGCAGCAAAGCAAAGGAATAACCCCCCAATATGGTGATTAAATGCATTTAAGCATAGATAACATTCAGTCTTTAAGGGCCTGGGATTTTAATCATCTTTGGGTCATGTAACAAGTGGTGTTGGTGATTAAAATCTCCTGACAGCTTTGTTCTGCCACCTTCCTCAGTTTTGAATGATGATCTTCCTGGTGTTGTACCTTGGAGGGTCGTTTGTGTCAGTAGAGAGCAAAGTGGTGGTTCCCAGAGGCTGGGAAAGGACAGAGATGAGGCCCCTGAAGGACGCTGGTCTTCCTGGTTTAGGGGTTTGGGGCTCAGCCACCTTCCTGTGTCCGTGTAAATTATACCCAGGATCATTTTCACTCGCCCCACTTTAGTTGAGCATTGGAGCTTCAGGATGTGTGTGCCCACATCACCTGGGCCGTGATCCTGGGGTTCGGTGAGACTGATTCCCGGGTTTATAGAATTACTCCGGGATTATTGAAAACAGAAGCACTTGAGGCATTCATAATGCTATTTCCTGAATATAATTTATGTTCAGTTCTTCAGAAACATTTCTCTGAGGAAGCATCTATAATTTTTGTTTTCTGCCACTCAGTGCTAGAAAGAATTGTGCAACACTCAAGTGAGTGGCATTATTCCCCTCCCTCCACCATGCAAGCCAGATTAAAGGTCCTTCTGGCTCCCTTCAATCTTCTCATCTGCAGGGCGCCTGGCGTGGCAGTGTGCTGCCTTCCGTCTTCTTTCCGGGGAGAATTAGTCGTGTTTGTGTGTGCTGCTCAGCTCAGCCTGTGCCGGTTGTGTGGGTGAGGAGCTTGGATGCTAGGTGACCCTCCCAGGCCTGCCTCCCACCTCCCTAGGCCTTGTTCTAAACTGACAGATAACCAGTGTGTTTTGGAAGAGGACAGCAGCAGGGCAGGAGAGAGTTTGTTCAGACTTTCTCCTTGCACTGACGTTTGAGTCTTCATCCAGCCTGGGCCCTTCTACAGAGCTGCCTTTGTGTGTTGCAAACCATTCCCTCCCAATAACCGTGCTTTCAGAGGTTTGGAAATGTGACATAACTCATCTTCAATTTAAAGCATACTATTAAATTTTAATGTTGAAACTGATGCATTTTATGGCCTTCATTTGATTTCTCTTGATTTTTTTTCCCCCATAGGAGACATGGCATCTTAAGGGAGACAGCCTGGTGTTGGCCCCCTTTCCTAAGGATGGAAGTGAATTCTGAAAGCCCTTTATGTAGGCAGCGAAATAGTCAGGGAACCGTTATTATAGCTATGCCTGTCCATGTAAAGCGAGCATGATTCATAAGCAGAAAAAAGTACAGCCCAGGGGCAAGGTGAGCGCTAATGCTGCCTGTGCCTCACCTCCCTGCCATGAGGAACGGAAGTGCAAGCGCAGGTGGTTGAGTTAACCTCAAAGCCCAGCCTGTGCCCCCCTCACATCCCTCTGCATCTACAGGGGCACAGGCCGTGCTGCCATCCCTCGCTCAGTGCCAGGGCTGATGCCTCAGGAACAGGGGGTACTGTCCGCTCCTTGCTCGGTGCCAGGGATGATCTGTCAGAATCCCTCGTGCTCAACTGGTCCTCACATCTTCATCACTAGCCTTCTGCTGGTAACAGGCTTGTTATTACCTTGGTATGGGTAATAACATACCCATACCAAGGTGTTGTGGGGCGGTGCTCAGGCCTCTGAGGGAGGGAATCTGCCCTTAGCCGATTCACATTCAACAGGACTGGGGAATGGGTTCTTGTTCCATGCCCTGAATCCCAAGAAGCCCTTGTCCTGGACCCTGTAATGCCCGGGGTCTTCCTGAGAAATGCTGGTGCCACTGGAGCACAGCCCGGCCCCCTCCAGTTTCTCTGCTTTGTAACTGCGCTTGTGTTCAGCAGGTCTTCCAGGACTTAGACCCTGCTTGGTGTGAGCCAGGTTTTGTGTGGAAAGAGGACAGGTCCAAGCTGGCAACCAACTAGCCCAGGACCATCTTTTATGCTTCCAGATTCTGTGTCCAAAAACTTACCTGTGGACATTGAGGCTGATACATTTTTGCTCCAAGATGTCTGTGAACTCAGCTGGAGGGATGGAAAGGATGTGGAGCCTCTTCACTCCTGGCCTGGGCTTGGATCTGCCGTGCAGCCTCTCAGTGACACCAGGGCTCTCTTGTGTCACGGCAGTCTCGGGTTGGTGGCACTGCCTCAGGATGTCCCAGACTTCATGATGTCCAGGCTCCCCTGGCATGGCGACCTCAGGTGGGTGGCACTGCTCTGACGGACGTCCCAGGCTTCATGATGGTAGGGCCTCCTTGTACCATGGTGGTCTCGGGATGGTGGCACTGCCCCAGGGTGTCCCAGGCTCCAAGGTCAGTGTTCTGTCCCGCGAAGGGAAGTTGTACTGTAAGGTCTAGTCTCGGAAGGTGCCTGGGGTCCTATCCTAGAGAGCGGTCCTACACTCACCATAAATCAAGCCAGGGGAGGCGCTGCCAGAATTTGCAGCTGTGTTTCAGGTCGTTCCACAAGGCCTCTTTTATTTTGGCTGAGTCAGGTATATAATTCTTTTTCTCTGTGGTTTTTTTGAGACAGGCAAAAAAAACCTTTTTGTTGCCCAGGCAGTGGTGTGAGCACAGCTTACTACAGCCTCAACCTCCCAGGCTCAAGCAATCCCCCTGACTCAGTCTCCTGAGTAGCCAGGACCCACAGGCACATGTACCACATGTCCCCATGCCTGACTTACTTTTGTATTTTTTGTAGAGATGGAGTTTTGCAATGTTGCCCAGGCTGGACTCGAACTCCTGGACTTAAGCAGTCCAGCTGCCTCAGCCTCCCAAAGTACTGAGATCACAGGCATGAGC
>NW_012112030.1:4497121-4497375 GCF_000951035.1 Colobus angolensis palliatus
TTGCGTGTGAGTTTGTGACTTGTGGTTATTTTTGAAGAAAGAAAATCTGTTGCTGAGGACTTCAGAGGGTGTGCTGGGATTGTGTATGGTGGACATTGGGGGCTTCAGTGTGTGGCTTCCTTGAAGAGGTTTAAATTAAGGTTGAGAGTCCCTACTTCAAAATGCTCTGAAACCTGAAACATTCCAAGCTTCCTCATGACACCCGAAGGAAATGCTCTTCGGAGCACTTTGGATTTCAGGCTGGGGATGCTCAA
>NW_012112030.1:4497425-4498065 GCF_000951035.1 Colobus angolensis palliatus
GGAAATGCTCTTCGGAGCACTTTGGATTTCAGGCTGGGGATGCTCAATTGGAAAGTGAAATATTGCAAGACCCTTCTGGTCCCAGAAGCTTGGATGAGGTCATGGAGGGGGCCTGTGCTGGGTGACCCTGGAGTGTGAGGCAGCCTGGGCTCACTGGACTGGTTTTTATAGGAGTCACAAAAGGGAAAGCGGTCAAAGTGGCCATGCCTGGCTCCTGAGAAGGCTGGACCAGAAGGAGGTAGGCGCGGAGGGCAGCAGTTGAGTCCCCAGCGTCCGGGGCTCCTTTCCCTGGTGGAGTTGAGAGCCTCCTCTAGTTGTGGCCTCTCCCCTGTCAGCAGCCACTGAGGCCTGAAGGGAGAGGGGGCTGAGGAGAGGAGGAAGGATAAGCCTGCTTCTGGAGAGGGCCAGCATCGGCCTGTGCTAGCCTCGTGTGTTACTCCTGAGTCCAGGGTGCATGGCCGTGCCTCGTGGTGTAGCGGTTCCCGGAATTCACAGCACCCTTGTCTGCAGTAACGGCTTTGTCTTGACGCTTGGAGGCAAGTTAACTGTTTCCCCAGTGAAAGGAGGTAGAAAATCTTACAGAAATATATTTGCTCTGATGTCTATTTTCCGATAAGACACGGTTGCTTAGGCGAAATCT
>NW_012112030.1:4498459-4498787 GCF_000951035.1 Colobus angolensis palliatus
AAATGTCATTTTCTTTTTAAATCATTCCAAAAGAAAAATCGTTTTTTTCTAAGAATGTAAAGGGAAACTGATATGATTGTTTCCTTGCATTGTTTCTCCTTTTCAAATATTTACAGTAGTCCGTCCACATCATCTCTCATCTCATTACAAAGCAGCAGGTGTCTTTGAGGTTAGTGGTGTTTCTCCCTGTCGCACCTTGGAGAACAGCCAGCATGAAACCTCTTACCACGATCGTGCGCATCGTTTGTAGTCCCAATTAAAATCCTCTTCAGACACGTCTGTGCTGCTTATTATAGCAGAACTTTGGTTGTGCTGAAATGTGCATTCA
>NW_012112030.1:4498837-4499944 GCF_000951035.1 Colobus angolensis palliatus
ATTATAGCAGAACTTTGATTGTGCTGAAATGTGCATTCAGCTAATGGTTTTAAGTTCATATCTGAGATGATGCTGTATAATTCATGAAGCATATGGGATCAGTAATGATTGAAGATAATTCTGGCTGATGTCATTTAGAGGATGTTTTTCACTTCAAGTTAAAGCTTCCTTCACGATAGTCATTTTGGGATTCATTTAACTATGTGCTTTATTTTATAGCTCAAATTTTCATTAGTCATTTTATAACATAGGATTTTGAAAGCAAATTTGGAAATTCTTTCTAACAAAATGTTTGCTTATGATGTCCCAAGGAACAGCACTCAGAATTGCTGGTAACTGTGGTACATTTTAAGGCTGATGATAGAAGCCACTTGAACGGTAAGGGCTGCTTTGTGAGGCAGATGGGGTTTGAACCCCGACTCTCCTGATACACCAGTCCTGACCCTGGCCTTCTCTCCACTGGGAGATGAGAAGGGTGGCAGCATCCACCTCACAGGCCGTCCTGAGAGCCCGAGACTAAGGGCTTGTGTTCCTCTTGCAGGTGGGGCAGATGTGGGGGCTTGATGATATGTACACACTGCAGGCTGCCAGTGTCGGGGTAATCCAGTTTTATTCATAAAGGTGGGATTTGCTTTGCTCCCCTGCTGACCAGGTGCGGTGCTGCTGTTGTAGCAGGTGTGTGGATCCTCTTGGGTGGTCCTCAGGTGGACAAGGAGTCACCGATTCGGATTCCCAGTGTTAGATGTGAGGGGACCATGGACCTCATGTGTTCAGAGGGGAGGAGTAAAAAGTTTTGCTTGTAATTCCAGGACTGTCTATCCCAGGAATGCCAAACCACTGGCTTTCACCTGACGCTGTCGTAGGTGACACTGTACGGAAATGAGGACTCATGTTCCGCATACCTGAGCCCAGTACCCATCTCCCTCCAGGGCCATGGCAGAGCCCTCCTGATTTCGCTGGGTTGCCAGCCTGGGGATCTGTAAGCCCAGTGATGTCTCCGGTCTGGGCCCCCACTCCCCGTGGGGACAGGAGGTGGCTTCAGGAGGCTGGTGATGAATGCCTGAATGAAGCCGACTTGTGACTGCAGTTCTGTCTAAGGGCCTCCCC
>NW_012112030.1:4500137-4505037 GCF_000951035.1 Colobus angolensis palliatus
GCAGTGAGCATGTTCATGTGTGTTGTATGTATTTGAGGGTGTGTGTGGAGTGTGTACACGCATCACATTTGGTGAGTGTATTTGAGGGTGTGTATGGAGTGCATACATACATTTCCGTGTATAGTATTGGGTGAAGGGGTGGCATGTGTGGAGCAAGCATGCACACGTGTATGCTGTGTGGGGGGTTTCTACCCGGTCCTCCCCTGAGCCTGCTCCTGGGCCCTGCTGTCCTGGCAGCTTTACAGTTTGGTGTGTCTTTGATTCCGGAAGATTCTGGAACCAAATTATGAAGCTGTGATCACAAACTTGCAGCCCTGGAGGACGCTGGCTCGTGGAGCCGGCTCGAGGGTCTCTGTGCTGGTCCCTCCCTGGGCTCTGTCCACAGAAGAGCATGTCTGATGACTGAGCTGTGCGGGTCTGTGGCTCCCCAGCCTCGAATCAGCCCTCGGTTCTGTCCCGCCTCTGGTTTTCTTGCTGAGGGGCTCCGGGAAGTGGAGCCTGGGATGGCGTTTTCACCCTGGGGTTGCTTCACCAGCTGCCCAGGTGCTGGCTGCCTGAGCCCTGCTGCCGTCCTGGGTGGACGGGGCTGTTGCAGGGACATCCCTGAGCACATGCGGGAAGGCAGGTTTAGGAAGTGCCAGAGGTGAGTGGCTTCCTCCCACACTTCATTTTCTGGAAAGTTCTGGGTCTCATATTTTTCCCTAAGAGAAGTTAGAAACTGAGTTTCTCTTTAGGGGAACGTCTTTGCAGCGTCTGTTGTTAGAATGTTCTCCAGGTGTGGAATACCCAGGGCCGTGTGTGTTTGGGAACATCCGTGTCCTGAGCGAATTCAGGAGGACATGGAGAGAGGCCTCCTGTCAGCTTGGCCTCTGTTTCCAGCTTGTTGAGGGTTGACGGCTGCTGGTATCCCAGGGAGAGGTAAACACTGGGCGGTGTGGGATGGGAACGTTTGCTCTGACAAGGTTAGTGGGAAAGCATCTAAACAAACGTCGCTGTTCTCCAGGCTCCTCGGGGTAGAGCTTGTTTTGTGGGGTTGAGGGAAAGCTACCCTTGTTCCTGTTCCTCATCATTTGAAAGGTGTCCAGGACACGTTCCTCTGGAGAGGTGATGCGCGTGAGTGGGGGTCAAGTCGTAAGCTCCAAGGTTATTTGGAATCTGTCAACTGATTTCCTGAACACACAGGTGCTTGGTAAAGGTGTTCCTGATTAGCTAAAACATTTCAACAGGACGTGATAACTGGTGGTTGTTTAAAGACTATCACAATTTTCCTGATACTTTTTAAATACCTGTTGAATAAGGGAGGATTCACATATTTTTCTTTTCCAGTCTGCATACTTGATATTTTGTTTTTTGTTTTTTATGTGGATGTGCAGCTAACAGGATTTAGAAGCTGTCTCAGCCCTGGGGAGACTTCAGGACCGCCTCAGTCAGTGCTGAAGGGAGGCAGGGATTTAGGGGCTACCTCTTCCATAGGATGGACACCAAGGGCCAGAGGTCAGCAATCTCAGTGAGGTCACAAAGACCGGCACACCCAGCACCCTGGCCCCTGTGCCTCTCCTTCACGTTGGTCTCTGCTCAAAGCTGCTCTCCTGGGTCATCACGGGTGATCTTTAGGCACATGCTTGCTTCTTGCAGAAGTGGTGTCTGGCTGTGGTCAGTGTGGGCCCTCAGGACTTCCATGTTTTTGGCTCACATCAATATTGGGCAGTGGTGTATGTTTGTTTTGGAGTGGTAGATCGGGTGGATTTTGGCTTTGCCAACTCATTTAATACCTGTTCTCCTAGGTGCGGGGACCCTCTCGTAAGCCGCATGTTCTCCTAGGCGCTGGGACCCTATCATAAGCTGTGTGTTCTCCTAGGCGCTGGGGCCCTATTGTAAACTGCATGTGAGGGATCTCGGAGGTGCTCCTTATGAGGATCTGATGCCTGACCTGAGGTGGAACAGTTGCAATTCAAAACCACCCCCCAGAAAAATTGTCTTCCATGAAACCCATCCCTGGTGCCAAAAAGGCTGGGGGACAGCTGGCCTAACAGGTTCTAAGATGTCAGTAGATTTTTGGACTCGGGCCTCAGTTGAAGAGGATTAGATTTTGAAAGGCGGAGATTGAAGGCTTCTAAAGGGCAGGTTTTCATCTCCAGTGGGGCCTGGGCAAAACTGGGTAGAACTGACCCAGAAGCTGACAAGTAGTCAGGCTGGCTCACTGCCTGTGTCCTGTGTTTGCAGCCTTGCTGTTTATTCCATTGTCTGGTGGTGGTGTGGATTCCATCCACAGCCTCAGAGCAGTGGAACCCATTACTTCAAGGCTGACCTTATTTAACTTTATCAAAAAGACATGAAAATCATTTAGTAGAAATCTTCCAGATACCTGTATCCTTTCTTTTCCCAGAGGCTTTTCAGTATTGTAACTTAAAAATCTTCAAAAATAACTTGAAAGGAAAGCCTCTAAGCACACTTTTGATGAGCACCCTTGACAGCTTTAATATGTGAAGTAAATTCCCTTGACTTTTGTATTCCTAGAAACTCGCTCTTGTTTGTAGAAGACTTTGTATTTTGTCAACAGTGGCCACTGTTCGGTGACCATAATACCTGCCGTGACTCATTTAGAAAGTTGGATGTGGATGTATTGACTTTTCAGACACACAAACACTTGGGCTGTTTGATTTTGGTTTTGATTTTTTGTTCCCTCCCCCCCAGCTGAATTCAAAAAAGGGAAACAAGCAGACAGAGTAAGTACCCAAAAGTGTCTAAGTGGCTGGCTGGGGGATCCTACTCTGGTGTTGGATTGTGTTCTGCCAGACATCGCTCCTCGAATAGCTGACCCTGAAAGGGCTGGCATTGCCTTCACCCTGGGACATTCTTCTGTCTCACCAGAAAATGAGGAATCTGTGAGAGCACTGTGAGTCAAATTCAGTCAGAACTCGATTAAATAAGAGGCTTTGTCTCAAAGGCCAAAACATCAGGACACATTTCTAATTTTTAAGGAGCACTTCGTCGTGAGTCAGTCCTGATGTGTACTGCATTAGGAAACCTCTGAACTTCCAAGGTCAGGCCAGATCTCTGAGGGAAAGTGGTTGTGCCCTTCCCACTGTTTTTGTTTGAACAAAAATTCACTTAGGTAGAACTGGAAGCCTTTCCGCAGTGTTAATACTCATGACCCGTTCTGGGTCTCGGTGTATGTGTACTGTATAAATGTACATGTTTGTATGTGGTGTACGCATACTACGTGTATTTCCACTGTGCATGTATTTACAATGTATAGGTATGTACACTTCATAAGTGTCCTATACACGTGCATGCTGTAGGCATGCATGTACACGTGTATATGTGTATGGGCACTATGGTTATAAGCACACTACTCGGACACCTATCTGTTCTGCATGTGTACATACATGTATTTAATGCCATATACATACCTATGTACGTACACTGTGTGGGTATGTGCACATTATTTCTGCAGATGTATATATACATATGTGCACACAAGCATGCGTGTACACTATGCACACTGAATAAACTTCTGGATATATACACACTAATACATATACATGCTGCATATGTATGTACACTATTGCATATGTGTATATGCTTTATACGTTAGTGTACTGATGTACATTGTATACATGTGCCTATGTGTACACTGCGCATGTGTATGCATGCTGTAGTGCACCTACGTACATTTGATAAGAATGTATGCTATATGCATGTGTATACATATAGCAAATAGCATACCTGTGTACGTACGGATGTGCATGTGTATGCCATATGCATGTACATACAGGTTAGAGTATACCTGTGTACACTGTATGTATATAGATGGGTGTACACGCTATGCCTGTGCATACATGTTAGCGTACCTATGTACATTTGCTATATGGATGTGTGTATGGTCTATGCTTGTACACACGTAGTGAACTTGTTTATACACTATATATATATTTGGATGTGTGTACACTCTATACATGTACACCACATGGATCTGGATGTGTGTGCACTCTGTATGCACGTAGTGCACTTATGTACACTATACATATTCGGATGTGTGTACTCTCTATGCACGTACACATGTTACAGTGTACCATATACGTACACCATGTGGATGTAAATGTGTGTGCGCTCTATGGCACCAGGAATAGGGCTCCCGCAGGAATCCCAGAACGCACCATCTCGCTGGCACTGGAGAGTGTAGGATGGAAACAGTTGTTTGTTGCAACCTAGTTGAAATTTGGCAGGTCCCTATACCCTTTGCAACGATTTAGGAACAATCACTTCATTGATGTGTGTATTCCTGAAATCATAAACAGCTCTGTGAGGTGTGTCTCATCCCCAGATGAGAGAGGGAACCGAAACAACAAGAACTCGGTTGCTTAAGTGAGGTAGAGCTAACAGAGCAGCTGTCTAGCTTTCCGTATTATAACTTTGTCAGCAGCTCAATGAGAAATCGCCACTCATCAGGAAATGTGTGCACTTTCTACTGTTCTTTCTTCGTGGCGTATTTACTGCCTCGTGTTATTCCTCACGATGTAGCAAAATCCCTCCTAGAGTTGTGACTAGAAACAGTTCATGACAATTGTAGTATCTTCTTTGTTAACATTGAAAACGATATGTAAGTTCATCTTCAGATACTGTTTGGAAGGATGAGAAAGAAAATGTTTAGGACAAAAGAATAGAGAGCTTTCAAGTCAACAGGGAAAATAAGGTCTTTGTGCAAAATATTTCCAAATTTGGAATTTGAGAATACTAAATCTCACAACTAAGATCATAGATAGTTTTTTTGGGGGTTTCAAATTAGTACTTGGTTTTCCATGCCTTTGGGAATTTCAGTCCTGATGGAGGATTGCAAGAATAATCTGATTTTTCAGAACAGAAGGACAGTCTGTCTCAAAGGTAAATTCCAGGTTCT
>NW_012112030.1:4513323-4515790 GCF_000951035.1 Colobus angolensis palliatus
AACAACTTGATCAAGTACCAGCTAATGAACTTTATGTTTGAAGTATATGGAACACGGACCTTGGCAATCAGTTTTCATCTTGACCTTTTATATTTTTACTAGAATCTTGGTCTGTCACCCAGGCTGGAAGGGTGGAGCACAGTAGTACGATGTCCGTTCACTGCAACCTCTATTTCCCAGGTTCAAGCGATTCTTATGCCTCAGCCTCCCTAGTAGCTGGGGTTACAGAGGGTGTGCCACCATGCCCGGATGATTTATTTTTAGTAGAGATGGGGTTTTGCCATGTTGGCCAGGCTGGTCTCCAACTCTTGACCTCAAGTGATCCACCCACCTCAGCTTCCCAAAGTGCTGGGATTACAGGTCTGAACCACCATCCCTGGCCTGATCTTCTGTTCTAATATTGGTTATTCAGTCTCAATGATAGTGCCTGGTTGGATTAAATTGGGGTAGAGAGCACAACTGAAATGAATTTGGTTGTGTATGTACGTGCTGACTTAGCGTTCATGGCAGCACTGTGAGGTGGGCATTGTTCCTGAAGGAAGGCCAATGGGCAAGTCTGGGCTTAGATATGCGACTTGTGGGCAGTCACTATTGTCCCATGGCTGAGATCAGGCCTGTCTGATGCCTGTACCCCGAACTCTTCTTAACATACGAACGAGCAACTGTCAAGAGTCGGTGCTCGAGTGTGATGTGGCCTGTGGTGTTTGCCTCTCAGCCTTGCTTTGGCTCGGGGTAACAGGGCAACAGCTCCCTCCCTCATGCGGCTGCCTGGGAGTCCCAGGAGAACCCACTGATACCGTTTATAAATGCCAGACATTGAACGTTCTGCTTGGTACCAGCACATCTGGAATCGGACAGTGCAGTTAGATTCTCGGCCAGCAAACCTGTACAGGAGTGTATGAACTCTGCGTTTGCTTCTCCCGGACAAAGGTGAATTCCCGGTCACTACTGGACAGCAGCAGGTGTGGCCTCAGGAGCAGCACGGAGACGAGCACCCCCGTGCAGGAAGAACATCTGCAAGAGGGGTTGGGGAATGTGACAGACGCACGTGCGTTCAGCTGTTACCGTGGGGGGTGTGAGGTGGGTGAGACCAGATTTTCTCATTGTTGCCCCTTTCTGAAAAGGACCCTGAATTGACTTCTCTGTGGCTCCTTGCGCCTCCTTGTCAGGTTGGAGGAGACTGCGCCCCTGGCTCAGGCCCTGCTTGTGGCGAGGCGGAAGCTGCTGTTGCTTGCCCTGCCCTCCCTGTGATGTCCTCTGTGCTGTTCTCCTCCAGGAACAGTTCTGCCGAGCAAGCTTGGCCTCTGTTCCCTTCTGCTCTTGGATTACATGTCTGGAAGGCTTTTGTTCTTTCCTGGTTTTTGATGATGCTGAGCTATGTTTTTGCAAGGATCACACGTGCCCATAGCAGGGAGAAGCCCCTTTGCAACTTTAACATCTTGACGTTCTCAAGCAGAGCTTGCTATCGAAGTTGACGGACTCCTGTGTTTTTGTTTTGGCAGAAACTGAATGTCAGTCCTAGGACAGCTTCAGCACACTTGATCCTAGCTCTTCTCTCTCACTGCTCCCCTCGTGTGTGGCAGAAATCATATGCCCTGAAGTTTACCAGTCCCTTCATTTGAAAATCAGTTAATGTATGCGATCCTCATGAGAATTTTACTTTTTATAAAAGCAGTCGCAAAGACTGGGTTTTGTGAAACCAGTGTTTTATGTGTATATTACTTGCACTCACAATAAGCTTTGTCTTCTAAATATTCCATGTTTCAGATTAGCACTGCAATCATGCCCTGTAGTAGTTTTGCTTTTCTGCTTTTATTTTTGGCTAAGGTAAAGTTGAGAACATTGTGATATTAGGTGTAGTGAGCCCTTTTAGTTTCTTCTATGTCTGTTTTCCTTTAAGGCAAAACCAGCAGACTGATACCAGTTTGTGAGCACCTGGCATCTCCCAGGCCTTTCCTGGGTCTTCCCTCTGCTGTCTCATGCACAGAGCAGTCACTCATGGAAGGTGAACCTGAGAATCTGTGTGTGGAATTAAGTAAATGTCATAGCTCTCTTCTGTGATGAACTGAATCACATTAAGCTTTTTCCTTATGTTGACCAAAATACGCAGGGCCAGCTTTGCACGATCCCATTCAGCGTCACACGTGTGCATTGGCCACTCACCTGTCCGTCTGCCACAGACAGGCCTGGACTGGATCACTGAGTGGTCTTTACGGCAAAGAGCCTAAAGGGCTCACAGGAAACCTGGACCCAGCGCAATGGTAACAGCGCAGCAATAGCTGTCATTGATCAAGGGGTATTCTGGGCTGGACGCTGTGTTAAGTGATCCAGTTCTGTTAGCACTCTTAGAATTAACCCCCTTTTGCCTATCAGGAAATCGAGGATGGAGGGCATTAACGCCAGGGAGCAGGGAGTAAGGGGACACACAGAGGGCCTGAGGGACTGGGCACTCTGAGCCCGCGGATCC
>NW_012112030.1:4521363-4521619 GCF_000951035.1 Colobus angolensis palliatus
GAGCTGAGCTGCGACCATGGCTGTGTGAGTTGGGGTGCGAGGCGTGCACATGCCTCTCAGCGGTACAGTGAAAGGATTTGGAGGCTCAAACGTGTGACCTACAAAGAATTTCCAAAGATCAAGGTCCATTCACCCTAAAAAGAAAAATCTCAGTGCAGTTTACAGCCAGTGTTTTCTTGTGGACATGGATTCTGCGGTAATAAAATGAATAATTAAAAGTCTGTGAATAAATTTTAATGTCTTCACTGGAATTGTA
>NW_012112030.1:4526779-4527046 GCF_000951035.1 Colobus angolensis palliatus
CCCTATCCCAAAAAATAATATGCTTAATCCTATTTCTTTAGTTTATGATTATAATTTGCAAAAACTTACGGTAAAAAAAATTGCATTACTTCCTAGGAGTAAGAGGTATTGTCAGTAGGAAACAGGCCTCTGTTAGCCCTGGGGTTGGTACTCTGCCCAAGTATATCGGTCTCATTTTAGTGGTGATAAAACTGGGGCTCAGAGACATCAACTCCCTCACCCCGAACCCCCAGACTGTCAGTGGTGGACTGGGGTTTGAATGTGGGG
>NW_012112030.1:4531841-4543260 GCF_000951035.1 Colobus angolensis palliatus
AGAGCAGGGAGCTGCCCAGGGAGTTCTACCACCATCTCCCCTCTGGCTGCCAAGGAAACCGAGGCTCATGGTGACCTGACCCAGGTCTGTTGGGCTCAGGGTCTTTCTCATCCCCAAGGTCAGAGGGCTGTCACCGGGGAAGGAGCTGGCTCCTAGACACCGCCCAGGAAGCACACAGGGAAGGATGCCCTGGGGAATTCAGTATGTTATTGCAAAAAAACCTTTATTGCTATTTGACCCCTGCTTTCACGCCTCCATTTCCCAGAAAATGAGCCATGGGAGACACCAGGAGAGGCAGGAGACCATCCTCCCCGCACAAAACCCACTCCCTCGGATGCCCCACTCCCTCGGATGCTGTCCTCAGTGAGGGTGGCTGGGGCCAACCAGGGGGCCCACCCGCAGAGTGGCAGAGGAGGCGGCTTGACCCTGCAGACATTGAGCACTGTGATGAAGGTCCTGGCCTTCTGATAGAAGAGCGACTTCTCGCAGTCCAGGAGGAAGTTGTGGGAGATGGTGGCCAGCCACGTGTAGGTCTTCAGCTGTGCCCTTCTTGTTGCCCAGGTCCACGGTGGCTGCCAATACCCGCTGGTAGTACCCGGCTGCATCAAACCATTCCTGAAGGGGACAGGCCATGCTCAGCCAAACGGGGACTCGGAGCCTGTCTTTCCAGAGGCTGCTCCCATCTCCAGGTCATTCCACATGTCCAGCCAATGCTGGCTCACCCCCATGAGCCCCGAAGCCTGTGACACTGCTGTGGTCTCAGCTGCAGGAGGTGGGGACAACCCTGAAACCTCTGGAAGCCTTCCTGACTATCCCTATGCTCCACTCACCCCAAGCCTCTTGCCCCAGTCCCACCCTCTCTGCAGGCAGTGGCTGCTTTCCCCATGAGCTGAGGACAGGGCAGATCCTGCCTGCTCTGAGAGTTCCATGCAGGACTTGTGGCTCCAAGCCACAGCAGGGGCACAGCGTTGAGTGACCCAGGCTGCCCCCTGTCCATGCTGACCATTTCCAGACCTTCCACAGGCCAGGCCAGGTACAAAACCATCTCACAGGTGTCCTCCCTGGCAATGTTCCCTGAAATATTGACAGAGTGTGACTCCCCAGACATCCACTCCCATTTTCAATGCATCTTTGGCTCAAACTCACCATCCCTGGGTTGGGATGCTGCCTCCCAGACCTCCACCTTGACCCTCCCATCTCCCCACCAGCTACTCCCCAGGCGCCTCCTCCACATGGGGGACACCCAAGGGACCTCTCTAAGTCCCAGGCCTGGCCTGTCCCTCTTCAAGACAGCTCACAGGGCCAAGGACATAGTCCAAGATGCAGCAGTCCATTCCCTCACTGTCCCACCCCACACACGGAGCAGGGGCATGAGAAAGCCCCAAGTCACCGCCCCTGCTCATCCAATGCCCCCCGGCCCAGCCGAACACGACTCTGTGCTGGGTGCATGGCTGAGCCTAACATCCTTGCTCCCAGTCTGAGGGACATGGGACTGAACCCTGACCACAAAGGTGGCCCGGGCTCTGGCAGAGGGAAGCCCAGGAGCCTGTGGGGGGCCCAGGAGGCCCCTGACTCAGCCAGGGGTGGGAAGCAAGGGCTTCCTGAAGGGGTGGGGGCATCCCAACTAAACAGGAAGCAGCCAGCCAAAGCATGTCTGTGTGTGTGCCTGTGCGTGTTTGTGTGCGTGTGTACCTGTGTATGTGGTTTTGTGTGCACCTGTGCCTGTGTGTGTGCACGCGCCTGTTTGTGTGCCTGACTGTGTGCCTGTGTCTGTGCATTTCCATGTGCCTGTAGTGTGTGCAGCAGCTAGTGAGGGGCAGGCTCAGTGAGGACACACCTAATCCACCCTATTCCAGGGCTCACTCTCATGTGTAGACTAAAGGGGACCCTATTTTAGAGGCGATCGGCAAGGATGCCCATTTACCCCTGCCTCTGCCAGCCTTCCAGGCCCCATCCAGCCCGGCGTTCTCTCCCCCTCCTCTGGGCCCCGGGTCCAGAGCCTCCTATACAAGGAGGAGGGTGTGGCCTTGGAAAGACGGCCGCCCTTGGGGAATTCCGAGGGGGCCTCCCTGTGGGAAGCTGGCCTGCACTGACAGCACCGTCACAATGAGACCCAGAGGGCTGTGCACAAGAAGGAGGTGGAGAAGGCCTCTGCCCCTCGACCCCAACCGTGGACTTTGGCCTCTCAGGTACTACTTGGCCCTTTCCTTCCTCCTGGGCAGGCGGAATGGGTGGCAGGCTTGACCAAGAGAGATAAAGGGCCACTTCTGGGAGGCCTGTCCCTTGGGCCCAGGCGAGCCCCTGAGCGGTGAGCAGCGTCCTTCTGGGCCTGACACCTGGCACCTCCCTGTCTGGCTGGGACTTGGGAGGCCACAGGGACCGCGTCTGACCACCAGGTGTCGCCAGCACTGGGCGGGAGCCTCCCGGGCAGCCCCAGGCCTGTGGTGAGGGATACGGGGCAGGGTCTTAAGGCTGCCCCAGCTCCTCATGTTGTTCTAAGGCCCCCAAGATCTCAGTCCCTGGATTGGAGCGCCCTGGCCCCTCAGCCCATAAGGAGCACTGACACAGTGCCGGTGCGATGCAGAGGAGGGGCGCGTGCCTGCTGGGCAGAGGGTGGAGACACCCCAGGTCTGAGTCTGCTAGTCCCAGCTCTCCACCCATGCAGGGCTGGGGGCAGAGGGAGCAGAGCACCTGCCCTGGAGACAGACCTGACCCAGCAAGGTCTCAGCCGGGCTGGCTGGGGCCCCGCCCCACTGTACCTGCCGTGCGCTGGGGTTCCCCTGTCTGTGAACCCGATGGTAAGACACTGGTCCCACCCCACCCTTCCTGGGTGATGTGAAGATTCAAGGTGTCTCGGGACTCCAGGAAGGAATTGCTCAGTGCAGGCTGGCACACTGGGCAAGCTTCCTAGAGGAGGCACTGGGATTTGGGTTGGATCTTGCAACGTGGATTCAATGTGAGGATGATGCCGTCCTCCAGAATGTTCTTCTCCCGACCCTGTTTTCTTTGTTAAATGCAACTTGACACTTGACTGTCAAGACTCAGTTTGGTGTCACCTCCTCCAGGAGGGTCCCCCTGACTACAATTCCCCTTCTTTACCCAGAAGCTACCATTGCCCGCTCATGTGTCAGCCTCCCTGGTTGAGACTGAGTTCTTGAGGGTGGGGCCTGGCCAGCTTGGGAGCTGGGTTGTATCTGCTAACCTTGCCGTCTCCTCTAGCTGGGTGCAGAGCTCCAGGGAAGCCACTAGGCCATTCCTAAGGAAGGCTGGAACCCAGACCCCTGGGGTCTGGGTGGAGATCCCACTCTAAGGGGGCCGGGAACACCCAGAGCCCTGCCCCACCCCACCCACCTTCAGCCCTGTCCCTCCCCACCAACCTTCAGGTCGTAGACGATGATGTCACCGAGCACCAGGTACACCTTCACGTAGTAGACGGTCTCCTCGTCGAACTCCAGTGGCCAGTTGCAGAGCTACAGGGCCTTGAGGTAGAAGTGCTCCGCCAGCTTGCCATGGCCCAGCCGGTGCTGCAGGGCGGCCAGCCGGTAGTAGGCCACACACTCGTTCAGCCGGTCCCCTGGGGTGTAGGCCAAAGCGGCAGTTGTGAGGACGTGGCTCCCCGGGGCAGTCAGGCACAGGCCCCTCAGGAGCAGGTATACAGACCCCGGGCAGTACCTGGCTTTCTTCCAGGCACCTGCGGTCACCTGGGTAGCTCTGGCCAGTCCCTTCCGGGTTCCCAGACTCACTTTCCCATCTGTAAAGCAGAACTAATAAGACCTGCCCCTGTCTACTGTGAGGCTTTGGCAAAGTCGGGCTTGGATGGCCCAGTTCTGTGCCTACACATAGCCACCTGCCTTTGCTCACTGGTTTTAACCAGGGGAGCCCAAAACCCATGCAGTCCAGGTGCTCCCAGGCACCCCGGCTCCAGGCAACCCACAGATGTGACATCCAACTCCTCCTGGGTGTGTCACGATCAGAGCCCCTTATCTTGGGGAGTCACTGCGTGCCTGAGCTCCAGGTCCCCCCACAGTTGCGCAAACCCAGCTAGGCTGTCTCTGATGTCCTCCCTTTTGCAGGGCGAGTGCCATGGAGCCTGCATTCAATGCATTCCCACACAGCTGCACACCTACTCTGTACTGGGCCCCAGGGCACAAGGCGCTGGGGCATGCGGCCCGCCCAGGGCTCCCTGTCTCTGGAGGAGGACAGACGACCTGGCACAGCACCAGGGGATGCCCGGCTTTAAGGGGCAGGCTGCTGGAAGGGGAACTGTGATTTCATCAGCCAGAGAGTTGTGTGGTTGATGAGGGTGGAAAGGGCACAAGACAAAGGGAATGTGCCAATCAGCCTGGCACAGGGACCGAGATACCTGGCATGTCTGGAAGGCAGAGGGCACACTGGGCAGCCCTTGTGGTCAGCAGCGGGAAGAGACAGAGGAAGCAGAGCTCAGCCAGGCAGGGAGCTCTGTGCTACGTGAGAGACCTCGGGCTGTGCCCCACGTCTAGACAGGGAAGCCAGCTGGGCAGATCTGCCTGCCTGGACAGGAGACCAGGAAAATCCAGCAGCTGTTTCAGCTCCTGCCCTGCAGACCTGGAGGCTGGGCTCTGGCAAAGTGTGGATCCTGGCAGGGCGGGCGCTCAGGGGACTTACCCAGAGTGATGCTGACAGCTAGGGCCATGTGGGCAAATTCCAAGCCCTTCTAGGGCTCCTCCAGCATTTCCAGCAGTCCCACTGGCATGTTGCACAGCTGTGGCTCACCTTGCAGTTGCCCGTAGTCACTGCCAGGGGCAGGACCCGGTCCTACCACACAGGCAGGTGGGGTCAGGCTTCCCGCAGCACCCACCTTGCCCAGCCCCCTCCTCAGAGCTCAAACATGTGCTTGGATCTTCCCACGCCCCAGTTACCCATGCACCTCCACAGAGCTCTGTGCTCTGGGATAACGCACGGATCAGACACCCAAGTTGGGGGCTGAAGAGTCATCTGAGGCCCATCTAGCTACACCTGGCAGCGTCACACCAGCCTCTCCCACCGGGGCACCGGGGGTCTGACTGGGGGGAGCCAGCACTCTTCTCTGCTCTAAAAACACCACATTTGTCTGTGCCCAGAGCTGAGCCACACCGTGAGCTCAGAGGAAGGGAGAGGCCGTCCCCGTTTCGGGGTGCATGCAGACCTGGGCCCTGGCCTTGGGTCTCCCACTGACATGTCTCTGTGCCTCTCTGAGCCTCAGTGTCCCCATCTGGAAGATGGGGATGGGACTTCCCGCTCATGGTTGCTTGAGATCATCATGTGCAAAGGGTAGAGCCACTGTCATGTCCAGACCCGAGCGTTTGTCCCCGGCAGGGGCACGGTCAATACCATTCCCGGTGAGATCACTAGGCAAGGGTAGGGCCATAGTCATGTCCAGGCCCCAAGCGTTTATCCCGGGCAGGGACACTGTCAATAGCATTCCCGGTGAGACCACTGGGAAACTAAGCATGTGCATGGGTGGCCCTGCCTCCAGGTGCGAGGCCTCTGCCCTGCCACACCTGTGCCTCAGTCCTCAAGGTGCCCCCCCTGAGGCCAGCTCACCTGGTAGAAGGACACGACTTTCTCCCGCTCCCAGGTCCCATTGAAGAAGATGTCTCCAGCTGCCTCAAACAGCTCCACCCCAGGTTGGAGTCGCCTGTGTGCAGGACCACATTCTGTGCCACCTGAAAGGAGGCAGAAGTTCCCTCAAGACCCACACCTGGTGAGGTGGCCACACCCACCTTCGCCAGCCTCCTTCCTCCCCCACACTGCAGGTACACCTGAGCATTTTTCAGACCTGTGCATTAGGGCTGCCCCACCACTGGCACGAGGACAGTGAACTGATGCACCCGAGTGCCAGGAGGTGACTGAGGAGCTGCAGCCCAGGAGCCCGACACCTGTGAATCCTACCACCAGGGCTAGCCCTAGCCCACCCCCCACACTCAGTCTCCGTGGCCCCCAGATTGCTGGGAACCCATCCCCTTGTTCCTTTCTGCGTTGCCACATCCTGCCGCAGCTCAGGGCCACACATCAACAGTGTTTGTGGGTGGCCCTGCTCCCCTCTTGGCCATGAGCTCTTGATCCTTCTCCTCAACTCAAGGAGGTATACAACAGGTGCTCAATAATGAAAGCTTCACCAGGCTCGTGGGCTTCACAATTTGTTCCAGATGACACTGTTTAGGAAAGCCTCTGAAAACAGCCGCTATGATAGATTCATTTTGTAAGGAGATGTACCACGTGTCGCTTGGAGCAAGTTCTTCTGTGTGTTAACTGAGTGGTCCCATTCTTTGAGCATGTGCTGTATACCAGCAGCTGCTAGGCACTGTGAAGGGCCACACCTCTGCCCTCAGGAAGAAGATGCTGGCCACTGGGAGAGGATGTGAGAGAACCAGTTGGAGGAAGGGAAAAGGCACACAACAGGTGCTCAGCAGTGGCTTAGGAATGAGTAGATGGATGGATGAATGGATGAGCAGATGTATAGACACATGGATGGATGGATGGGTGTGTGGATAGATGAATGGATGGACGGATGGGTGGATGGATGGGGGGGTGCATGGTTGGAATGATGTGTGTATGTCTATATGTATGTATGGGTGAGTAGATTATGGATGGGTGGAGGGTAGATGATGTATGTACATATGGATGAATAGATGAATGTATGGATAAACAGATGAATGGAGGGATGGATTAATAGATTGGTGGGTGGGTGGATGGATGAATGATGCATGGATGGAACAATAGGTGAGTGGATGGATGGGTGAAAGGATGGATGATGGAACGATGGATGAATAGATGGGTGGATGGATGATGGATGGAAGGATGAACAGGTGAATGGAGAGATGATGGAAGAATGGTTGGATGAATGGATGGACACACGAACAGGTGGATGGATGGTAGCTGAATGGATGGATGATAAAAAGATGGATGAATGGAAAGATGAACAGGTGAATGGATCAATGGATGATGGATGAATGGAAGGATGAGCAGGCGAGTGGATGAATGGTGGAAGGATGGATGGATGGATGGAAGAATGAACAGTTGAATGGATGGATGATGGAAGGGTGAATGGATGGATGGACGGGTGAATGGATGGATGATAAAAGGATGGATGATGAATGGATGGATGGACGGGTGAATGGATGGATGATAAAAGGATGGATGATGGATGGATGGATGGGCAGGTGAATGGATGGATCATGGATGGATGGAAGATGGTTGGATGGATAGAAGGATGAACAGCTGAATGGATGGATAATGGAAAGATGGATGGAAGGATGGATGAAGAGATGAACAGATGAAGGATGGAAGATGGATGGATAGAAGGATAAACAGTTGGATAGCTGATGGAAAGATAGATGGAAGGATGGACGAACTGGCGAATGGATGGACGAACAGGTGAATGGATGGATGACAAAAGGATGGATGGATGATAGATGGATGGATGGACGGAGGGATGGATGATGGGTGGGTGGGTGGAAAGACGAACAGGTGAATGGATGGATGATGGAAGGATGGATGGATGGAAGGACCCAGAGGAGTATGTGAAGATGATGGAAGAATGGATGAATGGATAATGGATGGATGGATGGAAGGATGAACAGGTAAACAGATAGATGATGGAAGGATGAATGGATGCGTGGATAGGACAGGTGAATGGATGGATAGACGGGTGAATAGATAGATGATAATGGATGAATGATGGATGGATGGATGAATGGACGGATGGATGATGGATGGATGGAAGGATGAACAGGTGAATAGATGATGGAAGGATGAATGGATGGACAGAGAGTGAACAGCACAGAGGCCCTCCTGCCTCCCTTACCACTCACCTGGATGTACAGGTCCACCAGCTTGCTCTGCCACAGGATGTAGTAGATCTTCCCTGCTTGCAGCCAGGCATGTGCCTCCTTTTTCTTCTGGAGGTCAATGAGAATCCCCAGACTTTGTTTGGTGTAGTCCAGAGTAGATCTGTAGGTCCTGGAATCAGACACAGGTGTCAGAACAAGGGCTCTCATCCTCCTGGAACCAGTCTGCCTCCTCCCGTGGGTCTGGTAACAGATGAATCTGGAATGTGGGGACTGGGAACGGCCCTCTTATGTGTGCAGTGTGCTGCCCTTCCCAGGATGCTAGGAGGGCCAGGGTGAACACGCACAACACGGAAAAGATGAAGAACATCCTTCTGAGGGAATCGAGCATCATGCTGCCCTGTGGCAGGAGGAGTGTGCTAGTCCATCTCCCCTGCCTCCCAGACATGGCCTGTGTCTTCTCCAGACGCACCAGGAGCCGTTAGTGTTCAGAGGCTATCTAGGTCGATGGTTCCCAAGGTGTGCAGGCATCACAGTCACTCGGAGGCCTGTCTGTATAGCTTGCTGGCCCTGTTCCCAGAGCTTCCGGTTCCACAGACCTGGGGCAGGACCTAGAACT
This sequence comes from Colobus angolensis palliatus, assembly GCF_000951035.1. Lineage (NCBI taxonomy): Eukaryota > Metazoa > Chordata > Mammalia > Primates > Cercopithecidae > Colobus > Colobus angolensis. The sequence goes on from NW_012112030.1 coordinate 4,540,269, forward strand.
CCCACTTGCCACAAGCTCCTAGGTGATCTAGATGCTGCTCTGCTGGTCCAGGGACTACACTTTGAGAAACATGGCTCCAGCACACTGGCCCATTTTCCTTCTGTGAACCTGAGGCCAAGACTGGAGTCAGTCTCCCGGGTCCCCATGGAATCTGGCTCCTTCCCTGCTCTCTCGGTAAGTCTGACACTCGAGGGGGTATGACTGCAGCAAAGGCACCGGGAGCTGTGTGTGGGGTGGCCAGGGCCATGGTTACCCCACCAGGTCAGAATGCTCGGGGGAAGCTGAGTGCGCCACCTATGGGACGTGAGACCTTGAAACCCTGTGCCCCAGGGAAGCAGGTGACACAACTGACTCGGTCTTCTGTAGGAGAGAAACCACAGGTGGCTGCTGTGGTCACATTTAAGGGGACAGATGAAAGTCAGGAGTGAAGACTCGGGGCAGGCAGAGGTCAGATGACAAAAGCCACCATAGTAGGAAGAACAGCCCAGAGTGCACGTACTGCCTCTGCTGGGGTTGAGATGACATTTGACCCAACAAGGGAGGCTCAAGCTGGGACTCACGGGCCAGCAGCAGCCCTGGGACGACCCCCAGACCCACCAGCTCAAAGCATCTGATGCCAAGGAACCAAATGATCAAAAGGGAAGGGGCTGATGGGGCCCTGGGCCAGCTTCCCTGTGCCCTCCTCCCTGCCCTGCACTCCCCAGCCCCCTTTTCCTGCTCCCCATTCCCACCACTGCAAAGCCAGCCCTCACTGCTCGGTGCCCAGTGACAGGTAGAGCTCACTGAAGGTCTCCAGGAACTGCCCCCCAGAACTTTGTTGGTCACCTTGTGGGCCAGGGAGAGCTGGAACTCGTGGTAGAGGACACACTGGGCCTCGTTGGGCATGACGACGCTGTAGACGTAGCACAGCCGCTGGACGGTCCACAGCTGGCCTGGGCAGAAGACAAAATGGAAGATGTCAGCCTCCCAGCATCGAAGCGAGGCTGGCTGGGCTCGGAGGCCCCTGTGCTGTGCTTGTCTCTTTCACACCTCTGTGAACCTGGGCCCCATAGGCGGGGAGCCTGAGCTCAGACAAGCCATGCACCTGTGCCAGGGCAGACGCTGAGCACACTGTGACAAGGGCACAGCTTGGTGCAGATGCTCATGGTAGAGGCCGGCCTTCTTTACAACTCCCAGGGCCAAGGTCCTGGCCAGGCTCGGCCCCTGTACCATGCCATCTATTTCTGCTTCACAAAGTCCCTCTGCCCAGGACCAGGGCCGCCTTCAGCCTGAGTTGATGAGGCCAGGGGCACAAGTAGCCCCTTGTCGCAGATGGAATCCTGAGAGAGCAAAGCCAAGTGTCATGTCTGCCACACTCGGCATCATGTTGGGAGAATGGGGTTCAAAGCCAGGCCCTGGCGTTCCCACACATGCTTCTCTCATGCAACGAGGCTCCAAACGCATAGGCTCACTGACGTCTCTCAAAGCCAGAAGCGGTCTCAGCTTCCTCTACTGAGTCTGGCAAGAGAGAAAAGAGAAGCAATGAGCAACCCCAGCCAGCACCTCTGGTCCTATGTCAGCTTGAGCTGGGTGTCGGTGTTGCAGGGTGAGAGCATTGCAGGATGCAGGGGTTGAAAGTAAGATCATCCTCTTCCCTCCTGGATCACAGGAACAACATCACTGGGGGGTGTACACTTTCTGCGATATTGGGAGTAACATCGTCTTCTGTACCTTGGAATATTAAGGACAATATCACGGGGGGAGCGTGTACATCTTCTGCAATATTGGAATAATATTATCCCTTCTCCCCCTGCATACTAGGAAAGATATCACAGAGTGTATGTTCACCTCCTGCGATATGGGGATTAATACCATCTTCTCCCCTTCCGGATACCAGGAAGAGTATCACACGGGGGTGTACAGTGTCTGCGATACTGGGAGTAATATCAACCTCTCAGCCTTGAGATATTAGGAAGAATATCACAGGGTGGATGTTCACCCCCTGCCATATTGGGAGTAATATCAGTCTCTCCTCTCCATGGATATTAGGAACAATATCCCAGGCTGGGTGTACGCCTCCTGCTGTACGGGGTGTCATATCATCCTCTCCCTTCCAGGATATTAACAACAATATCACAGGGCGGGTGAACACAGCCTGCGATACTGGAATTATTATCATCCTCTCCCCTTCCGGATACTAGGAACCATATCACAGAAGAGTTGTATCCACCCTGAGATATTGGGAGTAATAGCATAGGCTTCTTCCGTGAATATTAGGAGCAATATCACCGGGTGGCTGTCCGTTCATTGCTATGTTGGGAGTCATGTCATCCTCTATCCCCTGGATATTAGGATCAGTGTCACAGGGTGAGTGTACACCTAATGCGATATTAAAACTAAAATCATGCTCTCCGTCCCTGGATATTAGGAACGATATCACAGGTAGGTGTACACCCTCTGTGGTATTACGAGTAATAATATGATTAATTAGTAAACATTAATGATGAATTTTAATAATTTTCAGGCTGGTCTCGAACTCTTGACCTCAGGTGATCTGCCCGCCTCAGCCTCCCAAAGTGCTGGAATTACAGGCATGAGCCACCACACCCAGCCAACACTTCCTGACATCTCTTTTTAGACCTCAAATTTAGCATGACCAAAACACACTTTCGATAATCCCTGCTATAACGCACTCCTCCCATAGTCTTCCCGATCCCAGTAACAGCATCTCTCGTCTTCCAGTTACTCAGGCCAAAATCCTTGGCATCATCCTTTAAACTTCTTTTTCTCTCTTGTCATCCAACCCATTTAAACTCTCCTTTCAAAATATATGCCAGACCTAACCACTTCTCACCTTCCTCCTCATTTCCAACCAGGTCCAGCCCTCATCATAGCACTCTGGGTTACTGCAAAAGCCTCCCAATTGCCAGGCACAGTGGCTCATGCCTGTAATCCCAAGCACGTTGGTAGGCCAAGGCAGGTGGATCATCAGACGTCAGGAGTTCAAGACCAG
>NW_012112030.1:4548348-4548787 GCF_000951035.1 Colobus angolensis palliatus
AGCATCATCAGCCTTCCAATATGTTTGAACCAGAGATGGCAAATAGGCTGCAGCCAACTGAAAACACCAGAGATTCATGGTGGCCACCTGAGAGGGTGTGCTCTTAAAAAACAGAAATTAAAATTAAAAATAAAAAATTAAAAAGGAAGGGGTCAAGAATCCATCAGGTCTGACTGAGACATGTATCAGTGACTAACAAACACCCCATATGGCAAAAGTACTCCGGTGTGCTTTGGGTAGTCACAGCTTCAGCAGTATTCAAAGGCGTGCGCTTCCCTAAGACTATGCCACGGGAATAGCCCCAGCAACACTGCCAGGAGAAACGTCTAACATGGATTTGGCTGGAAATACAGTTGTCTTTAACAAATTAACACTGAATAAATCCGGACTTATTAGAGCCTGCGAGAATGACATTCTCAATGATAACGGTTATCACTAC
>NW_012112030.1:4553073-4556291 GCF_000951035.1 Colobus angolensis palliatus
GGCCCCACCCTTATCTCCCTTTGCTGACTCTCTTTTCAGACTCAGCCCGCCTGCACCCAGGTGATTAAAAAGCTTTATTGCTGACACAAAGCGTGTTTGGTGGTCTCTTCACAGGGACGCGCATGACAGGCAGGTGCAGAGCCAGGAAACGACCTGTGATGAGAACAGAAAAGAATGCACCTCCCTGTACACACACTCGGATTTTATGACAATGTGGGCAGGAGGCTGAACTGGATGCCTGAGAACATTCCTCCAAGTTCTTTTGCTGATCTTCTAAATATTTGTGTAAAATCTGAACTCAGACAAAATTTTTTTAAATCGTTTCAATCAACATCTTTGTCTAGTGCTCAGCATCATGTCTACATGATCATCTAAAAAACCAACTTCGGTTCTGAGGCTCACATCTTCCTATAAAGTCCCAGGGATTTTACAAGGGAATGCATCTCTCATTCGCATCAAGAACACACACAACTACCATTAAAGAAATGCCTAATTTGCTCTCATAATTTTTTAAAGACCCAGAATTGAAATATAATAGAGAAGACAACTTTTTCATAGCTCTGCTTTCCAACTGCGAACTGCGGGTGGAGAAAATAACCTACCATGATGTCTAACCAGCCAACAACCTGTCTTCCCTGGCTGCAGTAGGAGCAATCTTTCTGAGCTCAGGATGAAAAAGATCCCAGCTGTTTAGGGGAGAGATAATCATCAGTTCTCAGCAGGCTTCCCGGGTCCCAAATCCCCATGTGATACGTGGAAGTAAAAAGCTATCAATGACCAAGCATCTGAACGCTTATCCCACCTCGCCATCTGCTTCTCCTCCCATGCAAATTTAAAATTAATAAGCCTGCTTTTAGAGAACAGAGTTGGTGCAGCATATGTCTTCCTAAAATTACGGATAATTACAAGCCCACAATGGCTTCTAATCAGATTTGAGTGGTCCCTTAGACAGGAAGCTAAAGTGCCTCAGCCCTAAACTGAGAAGAAAACAGAAACTAGAGTGCTCTGGGTTTGATTTTTCCCCCCTTGTTCTAACATTGCTGTTCCCGAATCTCCTTCTACTGTCCTGTTTATAAAATGTATGAGAAACAGGGATATTTAAAGACATGATAGAAATGGCCACTTTTTCTTGGTACAAACTTTGTGAACATTATTTTCAGCTGCTGGGTTTTTTCTCCACAATCTGTGAGCCTGGAGTACATTTTCTCCCTCGTGGTTACACATTCAGAGTCAGGGAAGGTGGCTTTAGCAGTAAAGAGGGGATTGCAGTGAGAAGTGACTGGATACTGAGAAGGGCAGACAGGGACTCTACCTCGGTGGCCTGCAGCACTCCTGGGCCTCGGCCTTTACTTTTCTATCTGCTCAGAGACGAAACAGCAATCAAGAAAGAGAAGATGCAGACATGCGTCTTGATTTCAGCCCGAGCGTGCCTCTCTCCCCTGCAGCTGCACAGGCAGAAACCAGGGGCCCTGAGTCTGAGGCAGTGTGTTTGGTTCCTGACAGGTAATCTTTTGGGAGACCATCCCATACAATTAGTGTTACACTTCTTAAAAAGGAAGTGTGACTTTTATAGAAAAATCAATTCCATTTGGGAGAAAGGCCTAATAAAACCACAAAAGGATAATACATTCATACAAGAACAAATTCAATTCATCTGTCACAAACTGAAATCCCAAAGCCCTCTGGGCACACAGCTGCTTTTCTGAGCTGAAATTCAACTCCAGTTGAGAAACAGATCAACTTTTCTAAAAAGATTTCTTTTCAATATGCCTTAAATAAAAATTCCTTTCCCTCACTTGTCATTTTCCAGATTTAATGGCTCTGTTGGCCTTCCTCTCATTTAGGCCATGAGCACTGACTGCATGTCTGCTACCGCCGGGACTCCAAGGGAGGCACCCTAGGGAACACAGATGACCGCAGCACAGCGACATCCTCAAGGAGCACACACGGGGAAGGCAAGATGATACAATCGCAGCCTTCACACAGAAAAGAACTTGGCATCCATACCCCATCCCATTTCTAGAAAACAACGACGCTGAGTCAGTAACATTTACCGAACAGCCTGCAGTGCGGAGGAAGGCACGAGGGGGCTCCATGCCGGGAAGAGCACCTTCAGAAGGGGGCATGCAAGCAACGTGGAGGCAGGAGATGCCCTCACGCACAAGGGCCAGCCTAGGGGCCTGCAGAAATGCCCATGCATCTGGGAGGAGGGAGAGAAGACAAGATACTTAAATGCTCCAAAATGAATAGAAGCCTCCAAAGAACCTCCCCCGAAATGGGGCAGGGATTTACAAGACCAAACGGAGCATGCGCAGTTACCTGAGCATAGCGCCACCAGAGTGAGCTATTCAAGGAAGAAACAGGGTCCCTAGAAACCTGAGCCTCTATTCCCTGCTCTGCGACTCATTCACCCTATGACCTTGATGAAGGCTCCTAGCTTCTGTGAGCCACAACAGAATTACAGGAAAACAGAAGATATGAAAACTGCTCTGCCTTTTTCACAGAACTGCTGAGGGAATAAAATCAGATCATGGATTTTAAAATTCTCTGTGAATTACAAAGCAAAATACAAACGTGTGAAATCATTCTTACCATTAATAACAGCACTGTAAAATTAAGAGCAGAGTTAAGACCACAGCATTTTCCACCCCCCTACTCCCGAGAGAAATAGTGAGTCCAGCCGATGTATTCGGGCAACCCCAGTATCTTGGCTTCGAGAGCCTCAAACAGCTCCTGAACTCTGACAGTATCACTCCAGCCCAGTGCTCATTAAGTTCTCCAAGACAGCCAACTAACATAAAATACTACAGCTTTTTCAGCTGGGCTTGAAGCCCTCCAAGCTCACAGCACAGCTAAACAATGAAGAAGAGGTTTTCTGCCACTAGACTCAAAAGCTGGCTTTTGTAGATTCCCATAGAAAGAACATTCAATGCCGGGCGAGGCGGCTCATGCCTGTAATCCCAGCACTTTGGGAAGCCGAGGCAGGAGGATTACCTGAGGTCAGAAGTTCAAGAAGAGCCTGGACAATATGGCGAAGCCCCGTCTGTACTAAAAATACAAAAATTTAGCCGGGCATGCTGGCGGGCACCTGTAATCCCAGGTACTCAGGAGGCTGAGGCAGGAAAATCGCTTGAACTCAGGAGACCGAGGTTGCAGTGAGCTGAGATCACGCCACTGCACTCCAGCCTGGGCAACAAAAGCGAAACTCCATCTCAAAG
>NW_012112030.1:4563657-4564087 GCF_000951035.1 Colobus angolensis palliatus
TTTTTTTTTTCCTCTAATGAAGGAAATTAAAATCGGGGCCCGAGCAATGTCATTCAATCCATACTAAAGTCATTCAATAGTTTAATTAGGACCCATGTAAAGTTAAGTGATACCCACAGATATTTAAAAGGATGAACACATACATGCCTATAATCCCAGAATTGTGGAAGGCCGAGGCGGGAGGATCAACTGATGTCAGGAGTTCAAGACCAGCCCGGCCAGCATGGTGAAACTCCATCTCTACTAAAAATGCAAAAATTAGCCGGGCGTGGGGGCGCACACCTGTTATCCCAGCCACTCGGGAGACTGAGGCATGAGAATTGCTTCAACCTGGGGGGAGCACATTGCAGTGAGCCAAGATCACACCACTGTACTCCAGCCTGGACAACACAGCAAGACTCTGTCTCAAAAGAAAAAGAAAAAAGAAAAT
>NW_012112030.1:4565405-4569926 GCF_000951035.1 Colobus angolensis palliatus
AACTAAGCACTTTACACACACATTTGCATGATCCTGTGAGATGATAATGACCCCTTGTCATCCCATTTCATAGATGAAAGTCAGGTTTATATAAGCTTCAAAACTTGCCCCTAATGACACAGCTAGTTAGCAAAACCCAGGCAGCCTGACTCCATAGGCCTTGCTTAAAGAAGTAATATTTATAAACTGTCCAGCACAGAGGTGATACAAACAAGAGTTCAATAAATGCCTAAAGAGTACTTCATACCCAAAATCGTTTCCCACCAATCAAACTAGACTTACTCTGGTTCTGCATAACCAACTGTCAAATTATTGTTCCATGAAGAAATGGAGGAATGGGTAGAGATCAGAATAGAGTGAATAAATGGTAAATATGCTTCATGGCAGGTAGTAACAGGATGTGGCATTTGGCTATTTCCACATTTGTTTGCATAACTTTTTTTCACAGTTCTAAAGCACAAGAACCATTCTAAGCTGGAGAAGCATAGGGCACATCTATGATCCAGGCCTCCAATTCACTGTGGATTAGTGGTTCTCAACCTTTACGGTATATCCGAACCACCTGGGGGTTTTTAACAGCACTGTAGCTGCCCAGGCTCTATTCTTGCAGATTCTATTTCAATTGGTCTGGAGTAAGCACGCATGCTTTTTTCACAGCCCCCCCAGATGCAGCTAGGTTTGCAAACCACTGTCAAAGATGCTCTCACACTTCCGCTCAGTTCAACACACACTCACTGAGATTCTAAGCACTATTAATCGGGCTAAGTTAACAAGTCAGACTCCACTCCCTAATAATATTGGCAAAGAAACCAATATCAGAGATTTATTCCAGTCCAAACCAAATAAACTGCCGGGTGAAAAAAATGCCCTGGCATAGTTTGCCATACAAAACAACTTCCTGTATCTTCCCGGTCCGTAGTCTAGAGACTGACTCTGAGCCATGAGAATTCAGAACCAGGGGAAAATGCCAGTCTGAGGCATCTGCCACACTCCTAGCACACCCCAAAAAGTGCCCAGCTACATTTCAGATCCACTGTCCTAACAGGTGTCGAAATAGGGAAGAGCAGTGCAATACAGAAAACAGAGCCAGCTGGGTATCAAAAGGCTGGGGAATTCCAGTCCTAGCCCTGCTACCGATCGGTCTGGTCACATCTCTCTGGTCCTGGTGTGGCCAACAGTTACACGAGAGGGTGAGGCATAAAAACACAGATGTCAGGCAAGCTCCAACATCCAAAATACATAGAAATTAAAAAGCATTAAGGTGATATCAAGGAATATATGCCACCAACCAGAAAAGTCACTGAAGGACTCCTTTTTCCATTCTTAAGAAATCAAAAGTGGAAGCAGAAAATTGAGCAATCAGCCTACCAAGTTGACTGGGGCAACAGAATACACTCACGGATTCTGCTCACAACAGCGGGGGTGACAGACCAAAAGGAGAACTGCAGAGCGTCCCTCTCTCCTTTGTTCACCCATGCCACCAGCACGTGAGTGCGTCCACATGCAGCGCCCAGTCTCCTGTTCCACTGATGCCAGCGTCCACTCACCACAAGCCTACTAAGTGCCACATGTGCTCTGATGCTCCCTCATCTCATCACCATAGACATCCCTGCTGGAGGTGAGTATGCGATAGACAAAAATCACAGAGGCTTAGGGAGGTTGTGACCCGCATTCCCACTGCGGTGAGGGTGTGCTTGAGAGGGACCTCACGGCTGGGCTCTCCATGCCACTCTCCTCAGTGATCACTCCCAGACTAGAGCAGCGAGGGGGAATTTTCTTCCTCTCACTATTTTCAGCCCCTTGGCTGACCCAGCATTCCCCAGAAAGCTATGAAGTCCTGGCAGCTCTGAGGCCACAAAGCCATAAATGCACAGGACACACAGCCCATCTGTCTCTAATGGGTCTTTTACTTGTCACGCTGGTCATTTCTAAGAGCAGATGGGTTAAGAAAGACTTGGCAAGTTACCACGAAATGACCCCTCCACTCCACCCTGGGGGAAGGCTGACTAGTGAGCAGTGAGGCCGGCTTTCTTCCCCAACTCCCTGCATTCTTGTCCCCAAGGAGCCACAGACAATCCCACCAAATATAGGCAGGAGACAGTCACCTCCTTCCTACAGCTGGAGGGGGGCAGGGTCCTCTCGGGCCTTTCTAACTGCATGAAAACCAAACTGTGAGCTGTACTGACCCGGGCCTTGCCCATGTTACAGGCATGTACAACACAGGTGCCCAGTGGTATCATCAGGCAGAACTACGAATGTGCTTTCCATCATTTTCATACAATGATTCCAGAACCGCTATCCACACAGCTCCACTTCTCACACATGCGACATGCTTCACGGATTACACAGCATTTTCACCACGCCCCTCATCCGCTCCTCCCAGCAGCCTTGTGTGATCCCTTGAGTATACTTCCTCATACTGAGGTTTGAAACCAAAACTTTCCCAAGAACATCCAGCTAGTGTTAGAACCAGGATATGAGGGCTTCTGATTCTAGAACCAGTATTTGTGCCACTATTCCACATGGGCCTCTCCAGGGATTTCTGCCTGATCTTAAAATGCAGACAGCAAATTCACCTCTCTACAGTCCTGGGGTCCACTATAGACAATAAGTAAAACTTCTAACAGAAAGCTTAGACTTATTTGGAAGGCTACCTGGGATATTTCTTTTAAGTTCGTTTGTTCATGTTTTGGAAAGATTGTTCCAATGGCAAAGCAGGGCATGAAGTGTAGAAAGGATTCCATGATGAGACAGAGAAACAATTCGGTGGCTTTTACAACAGTTCAAATGAGGCATGAGGCACAACCAGAAAGGACAGAGGGAAAATGCATTGGAAAGAATGCAAAATGAAGTCCACTCAGACCCAGAATGGAAAAAAGAGGATTAAGGATGATGGTGGTTTCTAGTTTGAAAGACGGATGAACAAGGATGTCATTAACTACTGCAGAGTGGTATCTGGGGCCTGAGTGCACCAGTTTGTTTAACCATTCACCTGCTGAGCAGTCTCCGGGCTGTTTGCAGTTTCTGGCTTTTATAAATAATGCTGCTATGAACAGATACATAAAGGCTTTTGTGTGAACATAAGTCTTCATTTCTCTGGGATAACTGCCCATGAATGTGAGTGCTGCATCTTATGGCATTTGCACATTTAGTTTTTTAAGAAACTGTCAAGCTGTTTTCCAGAATGGCTGTACCATCTTCCATTCCCACCAGCCAAGTGTGAGTGATCCCATTTCCCCGCATCCTCACCAGCACTGGTCTTGTTACTACTTTTTATTTTAGCCATTCTGATAGGTGTATAGTGACGTGGCTTTACTGTGCATTTTTTCTGACGGCTCATGATGTTGAACATCTTTTCATGTGCTTGTATGTTATCTGAAATGTCTCTTCAGGTCTTTTGTTCATTTTCAAAGTAGATGATTTGGTTTCACTGCTGAATTTTGATAGTTCTTTATATATTATAGATATGAGTCCTTTATCAGACATGTGATTTGCAAATAGTTTCTCCCAGTCTCCAGCTCCTCTCTTCATCTTTATTTTTCATTTTCCATTTTAGTCCATGATCCATTTTGAGTAAATTTTTGTACGAGGTATGAGGTTTAGATCAGAGTTCAGGTTTTTTTCCTATGAATAATCAGGTAGCCAGTAACTTTTTTTAAGAGACACGGACTCACTCTGTCACCCAGGCTGGAATGTAATGACAAGATCAGAGCTCACTGCAGCCTCAACTCCTGGGCTCAAGTTATCCTCCTGCAGTAGCCTCCTGGAGTAGCTGGGACCACAGGCAGGTGTCACCATGACCAGTTAATTTTTTTAGTTTTTGTAGACACAGGATCTTGTGCTATCTTACCCAGGCTGGTGTGGAACTCCTAGGCTCAAGTCATCATCCCACGTATATGGGGCCAGGCAGTGGCACATGCCTGCAATCACAGCACTTTGGGAGGATGAAGCAGGAGAATCACTTGAACCCAGGAATTCCAGACCAGCCTGAGCAACAGAGGGAGGTCCTGTCTCTGCAAAAAATTTTAAACGTTAGCTGGGCATGGTGTTGTACACCTGTGGTCCCAGCTACTTGGGAGGCTGAAGTGGGAGGATCTCTCGAACCTATAAAGCTGAGGCTGCAGTGAGCCATGATTGCACCACTACACTCCAGCCTTGGAGAAAGTGAGACCCTGTCTCTAAAAAATAAATAAATAAATAAATAAATAATAAAAATAAAAAAATGCTAGAGCATCATCCCTATTAAAGACAGGTATTGTCTTTTTGAAAATTTAATTACAGTTATATAATGGACATGTAAAATGTCGAGTTTGAAAGTTTGAAAAATATATAACTCTAAGTACTCTTACCTTAAAATTCTGATTCCTACCTAAGATATCGCATACTGTTTACATAACTATCACAATGCCTGGACAACTAAAAATGTGTACGAGGGAGAAAAATGAGCATGTATGCCTATTAATTAAGGTATATTTCCCCCTTATTACATAAAAAAGTCATCACGGCAAACCCCTGTGACTG
>NW_012112030.1:4573686-4574129 GCF_000951035.1 Colobus angolensis palliatus
TTTTCTGAGGAACCTCCATACTGTTTGCCATAGTGGGTGCCCTAGCTTACTCTTACTCTTTTTCTTTTTTCTCTTTGAGACAGAGTCTCACTGTTTCCCAGGCTAGAGTACAGTGGTGCAATCTCGGTTGCTTACTGTAGCATCCACCTCCCGGGTTCCAGTGGTTCTCATGCCTTGGCCTCCCGAGTAGCTGGGATTATGGGCGCCCGCCTCTGCACCGGGCACATTTTTGTATTTCTTAGTAGAGATGGGGTTTCACCACGTTGGACAGGCTGGTCTTGAACTCCTGGCCTCAAGTGACCCGCCCACCTCAGCTGCCCAACAGTGCTGGGATTACAGGTGTGATCCACCGCGCCCAGATAATTTTTGTGTTTTTAGTAGAGACGGGGTTTCACCATGTTGGCCAGGCTGGTTTCAAACTCCTGACATCAGGTGATCTGCCC
>NW_012112030.1:4574179-4574548 GCF_000951035.1 Colobus angolensis palliatus
GGCACATTTTTGTATTTCTTAGTAGAGATGGGGTTTCACCACGTTGGACAGGCTGGTCTTGAACTCCTGGCCTCAAGTGACCCGCCCACCTCAGCCACCCAACAGTGCTGGGATTACAGGTGTGATCCACCGCGCCCAGATAATTTTTGTGTTTTTAGTAGAGACGGGGTTTCACCATGTTGGCCAGGCTGGTTTCAAACTCCTGACATCAGGTGATCTGCCCGCCTCAGCCTCCCAAAGTGCTGGGATGTCAGTGTGCACCCCGCACCCTGCCAGCTGCTCTAGTGTACAACCCCCTACAGTGTGTAAGAGCTCCCTTTTCTCCATATGCTCGCCAGCACTTGTTATTTTTTGTCTTTTTGATAATAC
>NW_012112030.1:4574598-4575290 GCF_000951035.1 Colobus angolensis palliatus
CCTCCAGTCCCAGGATGACTCCCCTCCTGCAGGAGCGGGAAGGATGGGCATAGCACTGGCCGGCCAGACCACATCTCCAGGCAGTTTGAAACCATAGCTGCTCAGGTGAGCCATGATAAAAATCAAAACCAAGTATCTCTGAAAAGTGTACATGTCAAGAATCAGACCTCGGACCAGACTCAGCAGAAATGGATGTTGCAAGGTTTGTTCTGAGACCTCCTCTCCATGCCCCCTCTCCCAGGGTCCTCCCTCCTTGCACTAGGGGCCCAGGGCCAATGGAGCACTCCCTTACCTCTAGCCCAGTGCATTTTCAGGAACAGCTCCCATACCAGACCCTGAAATGTATTCACTGAATGCACTATTTCTTCAAATGATCGTAAATCACCTGACTATAACAACAATTGTTTTAAAAGTGTTCTCTCTCTCTCGGGAATCGTGCCATGAGTTTCAACAAGCAGCTTTGCTTCTCTCTACTGCAATTCTATCATTTGAAAAATGTTAACAATTCCTTTGTTCACCCATAGCATTGTTGTAAAAAGCCTTATAGATCCACTTCATGTAGCCTGCCTGGAGCAGACCCTGTCACATGGTAAATGCCCACTGAAGGTAAGTTATCTGTAGCTATTATTACCTGCCACTCCAGCGAACAAAAGGAGTCGATCAGGTCTCATCGTATCACCATGAAAGGATGT
>NW_012112030.1:4577050-4577371 GCF_000951035.1 Colobus angolensis palliatus
ATGGCAGCCTGGTGACAGAGCAAGACTCCATCTTGGAAAAACAAACAAACAAAACTGGCAGCAGTGGTCACAGGGCAGTGACTGGAGTAGGACTGTCTTTCACTCTCCAGGACCTTTCGAATGCCGCTCATATTACATATTCAAAATATATGACTACGGCAAATATTTTCAAAGTAACTATGAAAAACTGGGGAAATAATAATATCTAACACATAGGACTGCTACATAAAGGATGAAAAACATTAAGCACTATCAGAGTTCAAAGGAAAAAGATTAACTCTAGCTTGGATGTCAGAGCGGGGATCATGTAAAGGAAGTGAG
>NW_012112030.1:4577421-4577735 GCF_000951035.1 Colobus angolensis palliatus
TGGCTTTTGTAAAGTTTTTGAAAGGAATTTATTGCATTTTTTCTGGAGAAACAAGCAGGAGCATGAAAAAGGTGGAAACAGAAGGTAAAATGGAATGGGACTCAATGGAATTGAGTCCAAGCCAGGCTCAGCAGGCACACGAACCATGCACCTCTCACTACAACTCAATACCAGCTCTCTCTTCTCTTGGTCCAATCGCCCAAGACTTAGAGATAAAACATTTATTGTGATCACATCAATCACACCAAGGAGCTTGGAACCACCGTTTCAAACTCCTCTGGTTCTGTGCACCTGCCCGGGGCTGTTAGCTTTCC
>NW_012112030.1:4579254-4579612 GCF_000951035.1 Colobus angolensis palliatus
CTGTATTTCCATTTATCTTGAAAGTCACTGGGCTGACCTGGCAGACCTCCAAGGTCCCTTCCATTCACAAATCCCACAAATAACTTCCTACCAACAGAGGCTACACAAATAAACTACACTGATGAAGGGGAAAGCTAACACTAGCAGACAATGAGATGCACACAAGACAAGACGTATAGAGAAGTGGATCAACCACAAACTGGCGGACGATGAGCTGGCGGTGGATAAAAACACATTGCCTAACGATGGACAGAGAGGCAATAGCGCTGAGGTAGTATTGTTGAAGATTTCCTATTTTAAATCTTCAAGATAAATGGCCCAATTGTTTATATTCATTCTGATTAAATGTGAACGTGAA
>NW_012112030.1:4580633-4581089 GCF_000951035.1 Colobus angolensis palliatus
ACCAAAGAAGCTGGAACAGTTCGCTGTATTTCCATTTATCTTGAAAGTCACTGGGCTGACCTGGCAGACCTCCAAGGTCCCTTCCATTCACAAATTCCACAAATAACTTCCTACCAACAGAGGCTACACAAATAAACTACACTGACGAAGGAGAAAGCTAACACTAGCAAACAATGAGATGCACACAAGACAAGACGTATAGAGAATTGGATCAACCACAAACTGGCGGACGATGAGCCGGCGGTGGATAAAAACACATTGCCTAACGATGGACAGAGAGGCAATGGCGCTGAGGTAGTATTGTTGAAGATTTCCTATTTTAAATCTTCAAGATAAATGGCCCAATTGTTTATATTCATTCTGATTAAATGTGAACGTGAAAACTTCCTCCAGGGGACACAGACATCTACAAAGTTCCCAATGTATCCAATTTGTCATTTGATATTTTTACTGACA
>NW_012112030.1:4582449-4583729 GCF_000951035.1 Colobus angolensis palliatus
GATGAAAAGTCTCCCTCCAGCCTAAATGCTCTTTCATATGACCTATATGACACAAACCAATGCAGACACCCCAATCCTTTCCCTACTGTCATAAGTATTTTTTCAGTGAACTGCTTTCCCCTTTACAAACTAGATGATAGTTACAGTTACCAGGCAAGAACGTGGATCTAGTTCTGCTTTTTCAAAGGCCAATGTTCCTCACATAATAGCAATGCATTCTTCAACCGGTCAACTGCCCATAACACCTGAGGTGACAGACGCAAAGTGCTTGGCACTTACTTACCCTTACCGGTTTATTACAAAGAAGAGAACACAGGAACAGCCAAATGCAAGAGATGCACAGGGCACACCACGGGGCAGAGAGGTCGGGGCTCCCATGCCATCCCTGGAAGTGCCACCTCCCCATCACCAAATGAGTTCACCAAACCAGAAGCTCTCCAAACCCAATATTTAGAGGGATTTATGGAGTTTTCATAACAGACATGATTAAGTCATTGGCCACCCGTGACTAGCTCCATCTCCAGCCCGTCTCGTCTCCCCTCCCAGAGGTAGGGGTGAGGCTGATATATCCAACTCTTTAATCAGGACTCATCTTTCTGGCAACCAGCCCTGATCCTGAACCTGTCCAGGGGCCCAAAGCCACCTGTCCTCTCATTATCATACAAAAGACACTCCCATCACCCCAGAGATTCCAAAAGTTTTACAAGCTCTTGTGTCAGGTATTGAAACCTAAGACCAAATATTATAAACAATGGTGTTCCTATCGCTCAGGAACTTACAATGGTTTTAGAAGATCCAGGCCAAAAACCAGGAAGAATACTAAATAGATACACTATTGTACTATGTATTCCACTATCATGATAATTTTTTTTGAGACAGAGTCTACTTCTGTTGCCCAGTTTGGAGTGAAGTGGTGCGATCTCAGCTCATGATGCGATCTCAGCTCACTGCAACCTCCACCTCCCAGGTTCAAGCAATTCCTGTGCCTCACCCTCCTAAGTAGCTGGGACTACAGGTGTGCAACACTACAACTGACTAATTTTGGCATTTTTTAGTAGAGACAGGGTTGCACTGTGTTGGCCAGGCAGACCTTCAACTCCTGGCTTCAAGTGATCTGCCCGCCTCAGCCTCCCAAAAATCTGAGATAACTCACGAGCCACCGTGCCTGGCCTCCCTATCACAATAATTATACTGAGAGGATGGGGGAGAAAAACGTGGGCGACAGGAGGAGCGGGGAGGGGAAGCAACCGGAATCCTTGTCTTCCACAGTAGGACATCTC
>NW_012112030.1:4589066-4589684 GCF_000951035.1 Colobus angolensis palliatus
TCACGCAGCAAAAGGGCTTTGCCACAGGCCTTAGGAGAAGTATCCTGGGCTATCCAGGGAGGTCCAATCTAATCCCATGAGCCTCTAAGAGCACAAAACTGGCCAGGCGAGGTCGCTCACCCCTGTAATCTCTGCACGTTGAGAGGCTAAGGCAGGCAGATTACAAGATCAAGAGATGGAGACCACCCTGGCTAAAATGGTGAAACCCCATCTCTACTAAAAATACAAAAATAAGTCGGGCATCGTGGCAGGCACCTGTAGTCTCAGCTACTCAGGAGGCTGAAGCAGGAGAATCACTTGAACCCGGGAGGTAGAGGTTGCAGCAAGCTGAGATCACGCCACTGCACTCCAGCCTGGCCAACAGTGTGAGACTCCATCTCAAAAAAATATTTTAAAATAGGGCACAGAACTTTCTCCGAGTGGAAGATGAGAAATGTACACAGGGGAACTGGAGAGCCTGACCAGGTCCCTGGCCCAGCTAGTCCTGAGCTGATGGGACAACGTGCAAAGACCAGATAGAGGCCTCAGGAGTTGAGGGCAGCCCCCAAGGGATGGCCAGCAAGGGAACAGACACCTCAGTCCTGCAACCACAAGGAACTATATTTGGCCAAAAGCGCT
>NW_012112030.1:4595893-4597040 GCF_000951035.1 Colobus angolensis palliatus
ACCTCAAGTGATCTGCCTGCCTAGACCTCCCAAAGTCCTCGGATTACAGGTGTGAGCCACTGCACCCAACCGACCTGGTAAGTTTTAATCAAGTACTCTGAACTATGCAACAAACACTAGGAAGTAATAGAAAAAAAATTAATCTGAAAACCCTCTGGAGAGTCAAAGAATTGCAGATTTTAAATAGCATGAATACTTGGATTCATGGTATTGAAAAAGAACCTCACACTTACCCGCATGTACAAACTGCCTGCCCACCTCTATCAGAGCACTTTTCAAGCTGTGCTACAGTTAACTATGTACTGCCCAAAGCCAATCTGTCCCTGCAGATCATAAGCTCTTAAAGACCAGGACTTCAGGAGAACAAGCAAAACTTCTGAGAGAAGGGAGCCACCGAAACAGAGTTCATAGCAATGGGTGGGCAGGAGCGGATGACTGGAGGTGGGCTGTAGCCTTGGGGTCTGGGACAGCGGAGGGCAGAGAAGGCAAAAGAGCCTGCATGACATGCTACAGGGCTAGGAGCCACAGCTGCAGTGATTAGTTCAGTTTTGTCTTGTATGCCTGTTACTTATACACCATCTCTTGTTCAGAGAGAACTTCAGGTTGAGTATTTGGACTCCTTGAGCCTTCTGCTGTTTGTCTCCGGGACGTTTAACACTCTTAAAAGGGGAAAACTGTCCAGTTCGATTTTGCTTCCTGGGACATTACAGGTTTTTCAAAGGTTTGATGAAAGCATTCACTAAGGAGTGGATTCCACTTTCTTTGGTAGCTGAGAAATACAGCGTCTGAGGGGCAGCATCAGGTCTCCCCATCAAGCTGAGGTCGGAGTCTCCCCACCCACGGACCTCACCCTGGCTCCCCACTCATAAATCTGACCTCTAACTGTAGCTGCCTTGGCCTCATTCCGTGGGTGTGGATGCTCCTGCGTGAAACGCATTTTCAGCCGCCAAATTCTTGGGAGAGTTTCTTCCACTCTCCAGGCGCTGAGAGCTACAAAGTTCAATCTGGCTTTCCAGAGTTTTTTTTTCTTCCCATTACTAAGGGAAGAAATCAAGAAGCGCCAGGCAGAAGGGCCCTGCTCCCACCAATGAGAGCCCAGCTGAAGGCCACAGCGCGAAGTGCGGCGGTGGGACGCGCGGTGACAACC
>NW_012112030.1:4599259-4600432 GCF_000951035.1 Colobus angolensis palliatus
TAGTTTAGAAACTGCAAGAATATTTCCAGTTTTAACATTCACTTGAAAAGTCATGTGAAATCTCCCACTGGAAAGAAATTCTATAAGTGAAGCTTTTCTAATTTTGAAAGGCTGATGCAAATTAATTATAGTGCAGTGCTTGAAAAAAATGTATGAAATGTTACACAAGTTACACTTAGCCAGTGTGTGCAATTTTCTTATCACTGCTGCTTATCAGCATGCCAAAAGTCGAATCTTCGGACTCAAGTCTTGCCGGCCTTAGACATAATGGCCTTACTGCATGTGGAACTAACCCCAGGAAGATGGAGTGGTACTCTCTGGAGGATTAGGTAGTCTCCATCAATGTGGGTTGATGGGCTCCTGAACTCTTTCCTGTAACCATGCAGAGAGTCTACACTGCCAGTGATCATGTGCCTCAACTCTTTAGATGTAGAAACTCAAAATATTCAAAATATTCTGAAACAGTTTCCATTGAAAGGAAAGAGAAAAGAGGTCAGGTGCCACGCTGTGGTCAAGAGAACTAGTAGATGGCTCACAAGAACACTCTGTCGCTACTGTCTGTGCCTCTGTCACAACAAATATCCTGATCCTTTAGTTTCAAGGGTACAGGGCCATTTTCCTCCCTTTCTTACTGGTAGTTCTCAAGATAACTGTATGATTTGCTGGGAATGCAGTATCCTGATAATCAGGTGACATTGGTCAGAACAGCCCAGGCTCTGTTAGAGTCCCTGCTCAAAACAGAATGTCCTTTAGCGCTTGTGTCCAGCAAACCACATCGTGTGAGAAAACCCAAGGTGGGTTCCTTTCTGGGGTCCCTCAGTTGTAGTGCGAGTGAAGCATTTACAGGCAAAACTCCATCTATCTGCTCTGGGTAGCTTTCCTGATCTTGCGGTAGCGGTTCATATTGAATCCCAGACTTCTGTTGTCTTCTGTTTGCTGTTTGTAAGTAATAAATTCACTTCATGGAATTTATGTATGAATGTGTTTGGTCTCATTGTACTCAGAAACGTTGGTAGCCATTGCACTGTGAACCCGCCTCATAATTGGTGAAAACACTTATGGCCCCCTTATGCCACAGCAAGGAGGTTAATTCAATCAAACATAAACTTCATGTTCATAAAACCCTGTAGCACAATTATTACCATGCGGGAGGCCTTTAACAATGGTGATGCT
>NW_012112030.1:4606296-4606684 GCF_000951035.1 Colobus angolensis palliatus
GGGTGTGAGCGTGGGAGTGATGAGTGTGCAGGTGTGTGTGGAAAGAGCAGTGGGGATGGGGTCAGCCCCAGCCACCATGATGACCTTAACTGTGCATCCACCCATCCCAGCAGCCTCCCTGAGTGAGTGCCTTCAGGGTGCAGCTCCTGTTTTACACATGGAAGTGAATCAGAGTGGGACACTGCCTTGCCTTAGAGAGGTCACACTACTATTTCTCCTCCTCCTCCTCCTCCTCCTCCCTCTTCTTCTTCTGTTTTTTTTTTAATTTGTGACAGAGTCTCGCTCTGTTGCCTAGGCTGGAGTTCAGTGGTGTGACCTTGACTCACTGCAACCTCTGCCTCCCAAGTTCAAGCAATTTTCCTGCCTCAGCCTCCTGGGTAGGGTAGCT
>NW_012112030.1:4615102-4641613 GCF_000951035.1 Colobus angolensis palliatus
TGTATTTTTAGTAGAAACAGGATTTCACTGTGCTAGCCAGGATGGTCTCCATCTCCTGACTTCGTGATCTGCCCGCCTCGGCCTTCCAGAATGCTGGGGACTACAGGTGTGAGCCACTGTGCCTGGCCAACAGAGGACATATTTTTGAGCTCTACATTTCAGAGTTCTTTTCTCTAGCCCTGGCCTGGGTCCCAAACAGGGAACTTAATTCACTCTTTCACTGAAGTATACTCTTGCTTTGATGCCATTGGTATGTTGTCCTAGAGATTTCAAAGGAAAACCCAGATTCATTCCATTCTTAATACAGTGTTAAAAAAAAAATCTTAGGTAATACAATATTTCATTTAAAATTTACAACACTCCTGGCAGCCACAGCAAATCTCTAGCGCCATTTTTATTATGAGACAGGTCTAGCCTGCAGAAAATTTTCAGTTTTACTTGCAAATGAATAAAATAGATTAACTTCCTCTAACTTACCTTGAAATTCCTAAAACGAAGCAGCAGATGGCACCATCACCTCATTCATGCCTGCGGATTTTGCTACATCATTTTGGTTAACTCATGCTGGCTTAGCTCAGCTCAAATACCACAGGGAATCTTTTTTTTATCAGTTTTTCTGTACTTACTTTATTTGCCATACAAGGATCCCAACAGAGATTTAAGACCCATTATCATATTAATGGTGAAGAAGCAAGCACAGAAAATTAAACAATATATCTAAAGTCACACAGTCCATCAGTGACAGAGTCAGAAGCAGCAATGCCACATGTGGCATTTATTGGATAGCACATAGACTCTGAAATTCGAAGCTCTGCCAGTGATCTGAAGTTTTTTCCTTCTTATGTAATTTAATTCACCTATATTGAGTTGTTTCTTTTTAAAAAATTTATTTATTTATTTATTTAGCCTTAGTTAGTTTTGAGGTGAGGTCTCACTCTGCTGCCCAGGCTGGAATACAGTGGTGCAATTTCTGCCTCCCATGTTCAAGCAATTCTCTCACCTCAGCCTCCCAAGTAACTGGGATCACAGGGGTGTGCTACCACGCCTGGCTAATTTTTGTATTTTCAGTAGAGATGGGGTGTTGCCATGTTGGCCAGGCTGGTCTCGAACTCTTGGTCTCAAGTGATCTGCCCACCGCCTCGGCCTCCCAAAGTGCTAGGATTACTGTGCCTGGCCTGTTGTCTCTCTTTTTAAAAATGAATGGAATTTGTCAGGTGAATAGCTTCCCAATATTTTCATAGCTCAATTGCTTTTTTTCTAAATGAAATTGTATAAAAAATTTCCACCTATCAAAAAAGCAACATCAGAAATGAGACCTTCCTGTGTGGCCTGTCTTGCATCACATTCTGCTGTGCTTTTCTACTAAAGATAATGCTGAGTTATAGGATACAGGAGGAAAAAAACAATAGAGTTAACATATTTGACTGAAACATGGATGGCCAATAAAGTAGCAAAAGTGAATGCAATGGAACACAAAGGCCCTATGGGTAAAATAAAGAAGGGTGACCCGCAGGTAATCTAAAGCAAACAAATAAACATACACAGCTGAATTTTGCTTCCTATGCCATTTTTTTCTTAACTCCTACATTTGGAGATTTTTTTTTTTCCTTCCAAAGTTTCTCCATTTGTACCCACATAGGAACAGTCTATTTAGAGGGTAGATTTTGCCCCCATGCCATTGCTTAAGAGTCTCCTGAAACTACCTCCTGCATTCAAAATGAAAATGGTCAGTTTGGGACTGAGTGTCCTTGGTCAACTGCCTTGTTCCTGCTTCTTCCAGTTTATCTCACTCGACCCCAGGACTCCTTTTCCCAGCTACTCAGGAGGCTGAGGCAGGAGAATCGCTTAAACCCAGGAGGTGGAGGTTGTGGTAAGCCGAGATGGCAACCCTGCACTCCAGCTTGGGCAGAAGAGTGAGACTGCATCCCACCGAAAAAAAGACAATTCAAAATTCAAGTAAATGATAAGTTTAAAAGTACCCAAACTTGGTTTCTTGAAAAATTCAATTAAATGAATTTTAGAATTCATTTAAATTCATTTAATTGAATTTTTCTCTAATTGTACTCTTGAAAAAGAAGTAAGTGCAATATCTACTATTGAAATAGTCAGAAAAAAAGGAGAGAGGAGAAGAAATAACACTTTTTAAAAAAAGAGGTGGACACAGAAAACTTACAAATAGGCTGTTTATTTATTGTATATGAAATTTACTTATAAACTTATAAGTAGTCTATTTATAAGTTTTCTATGTCCACCTTTTCAAGGAAGAGGAGTCCTGGGGTTCAGTGAGATAAACTGGAAGAAGCAGGAACAAGGCAGTTGACCAAGGACATTGAGTTCCAAACTGACCATTTTTCATTTTGACTGCCCGAGACAGTTTCAGGGGACCCTTGAGCAATGGCATGGGGGCAAAATCTACCCTCGAAATAGACCATCCCTGTTATGGGTACAAATGGGATTACAGGCACCTGCCACCACACCCAGCTAATTTGTGTGTGTGTGTGTGTGTGTGTGTGTGTGTGTGTGTGTGTGTTGTTTTGAGACGAAGTCTTGCTCTTGCCTCCCAGGCTGGAGTGCAATGGCGTAATCTCAGCTCACTGCAACCTCCACTTCCCGGTTTGATTTAGCATTCAAATTGGAAGAGAAGTTTGATTTTTTTTTTTTAATTGGGAAGGTACTTTGAAATGTTGCTATCTTCTGAGGACTTAAGATATTTTTCTGCAGTGGTTCTTAAGTTTAATGCTTAACTTAGTTTTAATAATCTTGTGTTCTTTATTATTTTTATTATTTTTTTGAGACAGAGTCTTGCTCTGTTACCCAGGCTGGAATGCAGTGGCACCATCTTGGCTACTGCAACCTCTGCCTCTGGGGCTCAAATAAATCCTCTCACCTCAGTCTCCCAAATACTTTGAACCACATGCACATACCAACATAGCTGGCTACTTTTTTGTATTTTTTTGTAGATATGTAGTTTTGCCATGTTGCCAGACTGGTCTCGAACTCCTGGACTCAAGTCATCCACCTGCCTTGGCCACCCAAAATGCTGAGATTACAGTCATGAGCCATTGTGCCCAGCCATAATCTTTTCTATTTAATTCATGTATCCATTTATTTCTATATATTTACATGTTTACTTATTTCTCTTCATTTATTTGTATGAGTTTTCAAGAAAGGCACATTAGACATGTACAAAATTGATATTTGTTTGAAAAGAATGCTACTTTTTGAGGCTTAATTCTGAGAATAAACGCTACTACTTAATGCATATAGCAGTGAATGAGCAGACCGACTCAGCTATTCTTTTATTTTTTATTTCAATAGGTTTTGGGGAGCAGGTGGTGTTTGGTTACATGGATAAGTTTTCAGCGGTGATTTCTTAGATTTTTGTTGCACCCATCACCTGAGCAGTGTACACTGTACCCAATGTGTAATCTTTCATCTCTCACCTGCCTCCCGCCTTCCCTCCAAGTCCCCAAAATCCACTGTATCATTCTTATGCCTTTGTGTTTTCATAACTTATCTCTCATTTATAAGTGAGAACATACAATGTTTTGTTTTCCATTCGTGAGACTCAGCTATTATGAATTAGGTTCTTTCAGCTATTTTATTGATGTAATATTCAATCTACCTCTGGGTTCCATTAGTTGTAATTTTAATGTGTTTTTCACTTCTAATAACTCTTCTCAGATTGCTCATTTTTCCTTTTTCTTTCCTTTTTTTTTGAGGGGGGGGACAGTCTTGCTCTGTCCCCCAGGATGGAGTGCAGTGGCGCGATCTCGGCTCACTGCAAGCTCCGCCTCCCGGGTTCAAGCCATTTTAATGTGTTTTTCACTTCTAATAACTCTTCTCAGATTGCTCATTTTTCCTTTTTCTTTCCTTTTTTTTTGGGGGGGGGGACAGTCTTGCTCTGTCCCCCAGGATGGAGTGCAGTGGCGCGATCTCGGCTCACTGCAAGCTCCGCCTCCCGGGTTCAAGCCATTCTCCTGCCTCAGCCTCCCGAGTAACTGGGACTACAGGCTCCTGCCACCTTGCCCGGCTAATTTTTTGTATTTTTAGTAGAGACAGGGTTTCACCGTGTTAGCCAGGATGGTCTCAATCTCCTGACTTCGTGATCCGCCCACCTCGGCCTCCCAAAGTGCTGGGATTACAGGCGTGAGCCACCGTGCCAGGCCTCTTTCTTTTTTTTTTTTGACAGAGTTTTTGCTCTCGTTGCCCAGGCTGGAATGCAGTGGCACGATCTTGGCTCACTGTAACCTCTGCCTCCCGGGTTCAAGCGATTCTTCTGCCTCAGCCTCCTGAGTAGCTCGGATTACAGTCAAGCGCCTCCATTTCCGACTGATTTTGTATTTTTAGTAGAGACCAGATTTCTCCATGTTGCTCAGGCTGGTCTCAAACTCCTGACCTCAGGTGATCCACCCACCTCAGCCTCTCAAAATATTAGGATTACAGGTGTGAGCCACCGCACCCAGCCCGATTGCTCTTTTTTCTTGGAAGACTCACTTGTTTTACGGATGCAAGTTTTCAACAAATCTCACTGAAAATGTAAATTAGATAATTGTTGCTTGTTTGTTGTCTTTTTTTGTTGTTGTTATTAGGTTGGTTTGTTTCTACCTGTTTCTTTCTTTCTTTTTCCTTTTCTTTTTTTTTTTTTTTGAGATGGAGTTTCACTCTTGTTACCCAGGCTGGAGTGCAATGGCATGACATCTGCTCACTGCAACCTCCACCTCCCGGGTTCAAGCAATTCTCCTGTTTCAGCCTCCTGACTAGCTGGGATTACAGGAGCCCGCCACCACACCCAGCTAATTTTTTGTATTTTTGGTAGGGATGGGGTTCCATCATGTTTGCCAGGCTGGTTTCGAACTCCTGACCTCAGGTCATCCACCCATCTCAGCCTCCCAGAGTGCAGGAATTATAGGCCTGAGTCACCATGCTCAGCCTTCCACCTGTTTCTTGCATTAACATTTAATGAGGGGTATTTTTCTCTGAATACACAGATTATCTCTCCCACTGTCTTGACATATGAAGGGCATTGTTTTTCTAGTTTGTCAATGATTTGTGTAATTAACTTTTAATTGCTTTATTTTAGACAGAGACAAAAAAAGGAGAAAAATGTGAATTAGACTAAAGTTTATGTTTATTGAAAAATTTCTTTGACAACTTAGAGAGTTAACTGTTTTCATAGGATTGTGATTAAATATGGGGAGACAGTTAAAGTCCCTATAGGGAAAGACTCCAGTTGGAGGCCTGATTTGATAGTAAAGACAGCTTCTTATTTCTGACTGCAAGGTACTCCCCTTGTTATTGTTCTCTATTTCTCTATTTCTATTTAGAAGGCCGACCCTTCTTCCTGGAACCAATTTATTCACTGTTTGAGAAATTCCATGGTATCCCTTTGCAGAGGTGAAAGATTCCTTTTCCTCACTTATCGCTAGGTTCATGGCACCTATAATAAAACATAGATTAACAAGAGAATAGCATCTAAATTTGTTTAATAGAAGTTACCTGAACAAACAGACCTTGTTAAATTCTACTCAGCTTATTACCATCAGATTATACCCTTTTGTTCTCCAATCATACTTCTGCATAACTGTCCATAGAAATATTTAGTTTGCCCTGTGACTTCATTTCAGAAGGTTCTCTTGTCATAAAACATTTATATGCTTTTGTTTTGTTCATGTCTTTTGTTGTAGGGGTCTCAGTCATGAACCTTGTGATGGGCAAGGAAAAGATATTACTTTTTCTCCCCTACATTGGACAAGGGGAGTATGATCTAATGGTAATAAAGTGGAGGGAACTTAGCAAGGCTAATTTGTTCAGATTCTTCTTGGCATCTCCGTGTCTTCAAAGATAAGGATGTTTCTTTCCTCTGGGAAAGGATACTTCTAGAATAAGGGTCTTATGATCTGCTTCAGGGCAGAAAGATGCAGAAAGGTGTGAGAGTGAACTTCCTGATCCTGCTGTTTTCTCAAATGCCAAGAATCCATATTTTGGGGCTGTGTGTCCTGAATCTCATACGCTGCCTTCCAAGCACTGCATTGTAGAACTGAAAGACTGATGAATGTTGAGATTAAGATCCACATTACCGCTTTGCAACATGTCTACAAAAACTTAGTAAAACTTTTGTGGCAGCTTAAGTAAGGCGGAAGCTCATTTATGTACTCTCCTCGAGCTCTCTTCCATTTTGATAGGTGTTAGACCATGAGAACTGCAGAACCCTCATCATATAACAACTCCTCCCAAATCTCTGCACTAGAGACTTGGCAAACTCTAGCATGCCTTCTAGTAGCTTAAGGCAAGGTCCATACGATGACTCAGCTCTACTTAAAATGCCAGCTAAGGAAGCCCAATGCTGCTAGGAGAATTTACTTTTTGTTCCAGTCAAAACTTGGTAACAGATAGCCTCCCAAATTCCTTTTAGAGCAGTTACTTTAGAAATCTTACAGTTAGACCAGGTGCAGTGACTCACGCCTGTAATCCCAGCACTTTGGGAGGCCAAGGCGGGAGGATCACCTGAGGTCAGGAGTTCAAGAGTAGCCTGACCAACATGGAGAAATACCATCTCTACTAGAAATACATAATTAGCCAGACGTGGTGGTGCATGCCTCTAATCCCAGCTACTTGGGAGGCTGAGGCAGGAGAATCGCTTGAACCCAGGAGGCGGAGGTCACGGTGAGCCAAGATCATGCCATTTGCACATCAGTCTGGGCAACAAGAGCAAAACTTCATCTAAAAAAGAGAAAAAAGAAAAAGAAATCTTACCGTTAAATTCTTTCTCTGCCCTTTGAGAAGCAAATCTACCACACAGAACTGTTTCTTCAAGGACTTGGGAGCTGTTTCTTTGAAATGCAAACATTCAGGGAGATAAATCTTGCTCTTTCTTTCATATGGAGCATAAGGACCAATTTAGCTGGGTGCTTCACCTCGACTATATCACCATGTCCTTCTGTCACGTAGAGAGGTGAAGTTTCTCTCCCCTCTGGATAAGGGCCAATTAACAAATCCAGAGGGTCTAGTCACATTAACCTTCCTTAACACCACTCAGTATCTTTTCCTTAGCACACTACCCTTTAAAATGTCATCGGCTTTACTTTTGGGGAAGTTGAGTTCAGTTCAACAGGAAACAGTGCAGCTGTTTCCTATCGCAATAGTATTACCGAATAAAACCTGTCCTCACCACATTAACTAGTGTCCAGATTTGTTGATCTTTGACAACACACAGATGTCTCCTGCACTCTACGGGCTTCAAGGTCTGGTAAATGAGTTGAACACCTCTTCAGTTTCCAGCAATGTTAGCTGTTTTCTATATTTCTTTGATTTGATCATTACTATGGAAACTGGAAGAGAGGGAAAAAAAATCCAACATCTGGCATATTTCAGTCCCAACACCTTCCATAAGCTGTTCCTTGCAATATAAGTGTATGGAATGATGAAAGAGGCAGTGTAGCGTAACAGAAAAGACCATGAGTTTTGCAGCAAGAGTCAGCTTTGATTTGATTGCTTGCTCTAAACTTTTAAAATTAGCTTCTTAAACCTGATAAAAAGACTAAATTTTCTGTCTCATTTTTTCATTTGAAAATAGAAATAATAATGCCTACTATATAGACTTGGAAAAGTGAGATTGAACAAGAAAACATGTGCAACATGTGGTTCCTAGCTCATAGTAATTGTTCAATAAATAATTGTTATTTTGTGTTATTAATATCTGATAATTCTCAAAGAGATTTGTTTTCTCTGTCTCTCTGTCTGTTGTT
Organism: Colobus angolensis palliatus; assembly: GCF_000951035.1. Classification (NCBI taxonomy): domain Eukaryota; kingdom Metazoa; phylum Chordata; class Mammalia; order Primates; family Cercopithecidae; genus Colobus; species Colobus angolensis. The sequence goes on from NW_012112030.1 coordinate 4,622,851, forward strand.
ACAACAATGCACCTCCTCATGCCATCCCTCATTTACCTATCTATATATTTCCTCTATTAGGCAATGTGTTTCTTCTTAGGTATCATTTTTCCTTGTATTCTAAGCTCCCGCCAATTGAAAAGGTGGGCATTCAGTAGCTGTTTCTGTAATTTAAAAACTACATGAATACATACATGAACAAAGTTACAACAAAGTTATGGTAGACTTAGAGCACCAAAACTGTAATAGTTTGCATAGGTTAAATTAATTAACGTCAGATTTAGTTGTGAGAGTAATGAAGGCAGCATAAGACATTAATTTATGCATTTTTTCTTATATTTGGTCTGAAACAAAGACTTATCTGCTATGCTACCTTTTAGTTTTCCTGAGTCAGCAGGTCTCAGAAACAGGATCTAAAGGTACAAATGGAAAATTACCACGGCATAGTTTCATTTCCTGCTCTTGAATATCTGGCTGAACTACTTAAGCTTAATTCGTTAAACCTCAGTAAGTACCTATCCCACATGATTTGACTCAGAGATTCTCTTTCCTCCACAGGCAGTCATCTCAGGAGCAGAAAGAAGAGAGCTCCCAAATGCTATGTCTATTCAGGGGCTCTCAAGAGCAATGGAATATCATCCTGATTTAGAAAATTTGGATGAAGATGGATATACTCAATTACACTTCGACTCTCGAAGCAATACCAGGATAGCTGTTGTTTCAGAGAAAGGTATATGTATATATTTTTTCTAATGTATGCCTTTAGCTCTCGCATTGGAAAAGATCCAAGGGGAGGCCAGGCACAGTGCCTCACGCCTATAATCCCAGGACTTTGGGAGGCCGAGGCAGGTGGATTGACTGAAGTCAGGAGTTTGAGGCCAGCTTGGCTAATGTGGTGAAACCCCATCTCTACTAAAACTACAAAAATTAGCCTGGCATGGTGGCACATGCCTGCGGTCCCAGCTACTTGGGAGGTTGAGGCGGGAGAATCATTTGGACTCGGGAGGTGGAGGTTGCAGTGAGCCGAGATCACGCCACTGCACTCCAGCCTGGGTGACAGAGCAAGACTCCATCTCTGAAAAAAAAATAAAAACAAACAAACAAACAACAAAACAAAACAAAAAGATATAAGGGGAGAAAATTTGAGAGGCTTGTGATGTGTGCATTTTTATGGATATACTTTTAAAGGGCTTCAGATGTCACTGAAGATAATTTGAATGCACCCTAAACTTTTTTTCATGAAAATTATTCAGTGACCAATTATTAGTATTTAAATTAATTATATCTGATGGCAGAAAGTACAATTTCTATTTTAGGAATTGGTAATAAGTGGGATAATACACAAAGATAAAGGATTTTTGTATGAGTGACTTGTTGCTTGTTTGATAGAAAGGCTAGATTATTGAATGGAGGCCAGGAAACTTAAAGAAGTATACATATGAACAACATGTTTTTTTGTGGTAAGAGATTAAATTGTTTTTAAACAAAAAACAATTATTGGTATGCCAGTGAAGGAAAATATATTAATATATGGTGGATAAAAACATCCCATCAGCAGAACACGAGTCTTAAACAAAAAGTAAATGAAATGAAATAGAAAGAAGGGCTTTGGAGGACCTCTGTATTCACAGAATGGGTGATTTAGCCTACTCTATGTGACACGTCTATGAAATGTCCTGACAGCTTAGTCTCAGTGAAAAGCAGAAATACATTCTGGTTATGGCAATGTTAATACAAAATTAGTTCCCTATTTTCTTTGAGAGAGAGAGAGACCATTTGTCGGTTTTAACACCAGAGTTTGCTTTCTTCTGCTTTCTGATTATTCACATTGCACAAATATTTTCCTCTCAGTACTAATGTAATTCTTTTCTTGGGCAACCTATTGAGGAAGGGTGGAAAAAGTGGGTGAGGCAAGAGGTAGGGAGACATGTGCATGTTTATGCATATGTATAGGCAAACGGTATCCTGTAACAACACACCTATAATATGCTAGCAGTCTCTAAACAAGGTGCTTTTATGCGTGTGAGCTCATTTAATTCCCACAATAATCCTTTGAGATATTATTACCCCAGTTTCACAAAGAGGAATAAAAAACAGCAAAGGGAGTAATTTGCCCTGGGTCATGCAACAAACATATGAAAAGGGAAAATTACCCTTAGTAATTATTGTTATCTTCCCAACATTAAGCTATTTCCTCTAAGAATCAGTGGGATTTCAGGGATCCTACTAATGTCATGACCTGTAGATATCAATGTGGAACTGAAATTAGGAGCATACAGATATCAAGGCAATGTGCTGAAATTATAATTGAAGAAGAGGTATGCTTACCAGGGGAGAAAAACACAGCGAATCCTTGGTGACTAGGTAACCTAGGCAGTGATTAATAATTCACTTTAAAATTTGCCAGTATTTTTTGTTATTTTTGTTTTGTGTTTTGTTTTGTTTTGTTTTGTTTTGTTTTTAACAGGGTATCGCTCTGTTGCCCATGCTGCTCTGGAATTCCTGGGCTCAAGCGATCCTCCTGCCACAGCCTCCAGAGTAGTTGGGACTACAGGAGCTCACCACCATGCCCAGCTAGTTAAATTTTTTCTTTCTTTTTTTTTTTTTTTTTTTTTGTTAGGGACAGGGTCTCCCTGTGTTGCCCAGTCTGGTCTTGAGCTTCTGGCCTCAAGCAATCCTCCTACCTCTGTCTCCCTTCTGGGATTACAGGTGTGAGCCTCTGTGCAAGGCCAGATTTTTGATGAACTGTAGAATTGAAGTGCCCCACCGTCCGTCATTCTCTTTCTTTATTCCATTTCTGCCCCCTCTGGCTCCTCAGGATCTTGTGCTGCATCTCCTCCTTGGCGCCTCATTGCTGTGATTTTGGGAATCCTATGCCTGGTGATACTGGTGATAGCTGTGGTCCTGGGTACCGTGGGTGAGTATTTGGTGGAGAAGATCAACAACAACAACAACAACAGACAATTTAGTAAGCAATTATTATGTGCCAGGCACTCTTTTAAGGGCTTGACATACATAATCTACTTTAATTTGTATGTAATCTGGTTTTGTCTGTATTGGGTTGGAGCTGTTAATGCCCATTTCACTTATAAAGGGTGTGAGAGACTGAGAGGTTATTTTACCTTTCCAGGGTTATAAACTAGTTAGTGGTGGGACCATGATTAGAAATTTAGGTGATCTGTCTAAAAAACTCATACTCTTAACTACATTGATCTGATACCTCCCTTGCCTAGCTGGTTTCAAAGCTATAGAATTCAAAGGATAATAAATTAATGGAAGGAAACACATGGAGCTGAAGAAGAAAGTACAATATGGTGCTGTCTTCCTAATGAAATAAATTCACTAAATGGACATTAAGCTGTTTTTATGAGTAACATTATTTAGGGAACTTATTTCTGATCTTTAATATAAACACCTTTGAATAGACCAGAAATTTCCTGAGGCACTTGGTCTTAAGTCGATATTTTGTAATGGATTTTTTTTTTAGATTTTATATCACATGCAATCTGTTGTTAAGCACCTTCAGAGAGTCTTCATGACATTTCTTAATTAGTCAGATGCACTTAGTCAAGTGCATTCTATGTTATAGGTACTGGGCAGTTTCTCAAGGATCTCTCATTTTTAAGTAATAGAAGAAAGGTGAAAGATGTTGCTATTTCAAATCTGCCATGGGTCCAGTTGACTCTATGACATTTGCCTCTTGCTGCCTCCCTCATTCTATTTTCTTCTTGTCTACATTCTTTTTTCTTTCTTTTTTTTTAACTATACCTCCTTTATGAAAGTTATTTCTTTCTTTTCATCTATTCTATCAATCAATCATCTTTACCTCTCCACAGCAATATATCATCTATTTATCATTAATCAGTAATGTATTCTTTTATTCCAATAACATATGGGTTTCGGGATTTTCATTTTCAAACATAGAAGAATGACTTTTTTTCTGTCACTATTATTGTTGTTGGTATATGAAGCTATTTGGAGACCCAATTCAGGAAGCAACTCATTGGAGAATGGCTACTTTCCATCAAGAAATAAAGAGAACCACAGTCAACCCACACAATCATCTTTAGAAGAGAGTGTGACTCCTACCAAAGCTGTCAAAACCACAGGCAAGGGCATAGTTAAAGGATGAAATCTTGATTCAAGAGGGTTAATTGTTGGTGCTGAGGCCTGGGGCAGGGGTGTAAGGAAAATATGCTTAGATTCAATGATTGTACATTTAAGGCAAGCACACATATTAGTATTACCTTAGTGTAATATATCCCTGTCATATATACAATAAGGTGAAATTATAAGTACTGTATGCACATGGCTGAACAGTTCTAAATTGGACTTTATTAATTTTTAAAATCAGTAACCAATTTATCACTAGCTATGTGCTTAGATCTACAGGAGATCATATAATTTGATACAAATAAAAGTGTTCTCTCCCCTTACGGAATTGACATTTTTAATGCGATACAGTTAGAATAGAAAATATGACATTAGAAAGGAAGCATGACAGGGAGAAAGGAAAGAAGGGAAAATGTTGCCAGGAATAAAGAAACTATATTAAAAATATACAAAAGAGGTAGACCTAATACACATGTTCCTGAAAACTCATCAAATTTGTTTAATCATACAATTTCATTTACTTAATTATAATTCTATATACACTTGACCTTTACTTCTAATTGCATCATAATTGACTATGACTTAATGTTTTCACTTCAGTTTTTCATCTCTGGACCCATACCTCCTCACTATTTTTATTAAGTAGCTAATAACATATAAGAGAGAGTGTGTAATATGAATAACTGACCTATACTTTTTTCATTTGGAAAGTCACATTCTGAAGTAGATCTTATATCATAAAATCAGTTAAGTAGCAATATGAAATTGCTGTGTACCTCAATGATTGATTGTGAGTGGAATTATTTTAAGGAGTTATTAAGGAGAAAGGTAGTTTTGAGCTAAATTAGAAGGAATAGAAGACAAATCAAGAAAAAAAGGATGGTTGGCTGCCTAAAATACTATTTATAGCTAATTCATTTTTAAATTCTAAATGAATAGGAAGATTTGAATGTATTCTCATCTGTAAAATCATATCACTGTAGTTTGAATTGAAAATGAAATATAGTAATGGCAACTCATTGATTATTTCATAAGTGTCCTTAAGATGACTGGTGTTCACACTAAAAGAGTGAATTGGTGTGCTATGAATCTCATGGTACTAATCTTTTATTTCCAGGGCTTCTTTCCAGCCCTTGTCCTCCTAACTGGATTATATATGAGAAGAGCTGTTACCTATTCAGCCTGTCACTAAATTCCTGGGATGGAAGTAAAAGACAATGCTTGCAACTGGGCTCTAATCTCATAAAGATAGACAGCTCAAAGGAATTGGTAAGTGTAAACTTCTGTTGTAATTTTCTGTGGTCTGTATCCAGAAGGAAAATAGAGGGAGATTCCAGGTAATGACAATTTTTCCTAAAATGAAGTCTTCTTTTTTTTTTGAGGCAGAATCTCACTCTGTTGCCCAAGCTGGAGTGCCATGAAGCCTTGACATCCCAGGCTTAAGTGATCCTCCCACCTCAGCCTCCTGAGTAGTTAGGACTAGAGGGGGCACCACCATGCTCATCTAATTTTTTTTTTGTATTTTTCGTAGAGATGGAGTTTCTCCATATTGTCTAGGTTCATGTCAAACTCCTGGGCACAAGCGATCTGCCCATCTTGATCTCCCAAAGTGTTGGGATTACAGGTGAAAGCCACCACACTCGGCCAAAAGTCATTTTTAATATCTCTATAATTATAATCATAGCATGCCTCAAGCGCATACAGTGCATAATATATACTTTTATTTTTATTTTAACTAATTTTATTTATATATTTTTAACTAATTAAAAAAAAAAAAACTGTGTTTCACCTTAAAACAAATCCTTTCAAACACACTCCATGTATGCATGACTGCAATAATCAGGCCATTACCCATTTTTGTGCGTTTGTATTTCGATTGTTAAATTTGGTGAAGTAGAAAATTCTCCTCCTTGTCATCATAATTATCAAGAAAATGGCAACAATGATAATATATGTTTAGAAATTATTTACTCTTTGCAAGATACTGGGAAAGGCAAAGAGGGTTAAAAAATAACCCTGCTATCACAGGACACATATAATCTTTTAAGTAAAAAAAAAAACAACTCAGCAGCTATTAAAAGTTGAATATCTGGCATTGGCAATAAATGCTATAGGAGTTTAAAGAGATCCCTGTGTTGCTAAGAAGTTTTCAGAAAAAGTGGCACTTGAATGAAGGGTAGAGCTTAGATGAGGTACGAGAAGGGGTTTATAGGAAACACTCTACATTATAAATCTAAACCAGTCTATAACTTCTACATCTACTTTCACTATTCTCATTTTGTTTTTGTTTCTGTAATGTCTTACCCAGTAGTAATAATTTATGTTAAAGTTAATGGAACTACATGTATGGCAAAGAAAGAGTATTGGGTTACAAGTCTATCTGACTTTTAGGCCAGCCTGTAATTGAAAATAAATTGTTATAGATTTGTAAACAATTCAGATATCTTCGCTGAATCTCAGATTACTTATTTATAAAATATGCAGTTGGACTAAATCATTTTTAAGTTGTTACCTAACTCTGAGAAGTATTTCTTAACAAAAGTAGCATCAATTTATTTCTTCAATTGGAGAAGACAGTGGCTAATCATCCATGAAAACTGCCTAGGGGGCCTGTTGTCTGGGATTTTGTCAGATAGGTTGCATGAAGGCAGTACAATCTTCACATTATGAATCTATTCTTTTGGAAAATTAAATGATAATTACTTTAAATAAATGAGATAGGCCTTTTGAGACATTCAATGACAGGTTGATGCCAGGTTAGGCATGTATTCTTTACCAAAGTGATTCGATCAGTTGCCTTTTTCTCAGTGTCCATGAGAGAGTGTCTCTCTCTCTCTTTGTTATATATTTGTATATGTTTTGTTACAGGGATTTATAGTAAAACAAGTGTCTTCCCAACCTGATAATTCATTTTGGATAGGCCTTTCTCGGCCCCAGACTGAGGTACCATGGCTCTGGGAGGATGGATCAACATTCTCTTCTAACCTGTAAGTGTTTGGAGAGACAATGCTTCATCCTCTTTCTCAGAGAGGTTTCCATCTCATCTATGAAAACCTCTGTCAAGCAGCTAAGAACCTGATTTGCTGACCATATATGAGAAAGAGAGAGAGAAAGATATAGAAGAGAAAGAGTGAGCTACAACAAAAGGAGAAAGATGAGGAGAACCTTAGAGTGAAAAGGAGCGAGGCCATCTAGTACCATCAACACAGCTATTCTTATGGTTTTCTTACCAGGGAGGCATCCAACATGTGTGAAGTTGTCCAGGCAAGGAGCAGTCACTGTCAGTCAGTGTAAACCCCTGGTTAAGAACATGGGTTTTGAAGCCAGACCTCAGTTTGAGTTAATGATTACCTCACATTGGGATAAGTCACTTTTCCTCTATGAGTTTCATTTTCCATAAACAAGAATGGAAAGTTACTCTTGGCCGGGTGCGGTGGCTCACACCTGTAATCCCAGCACTTTGGGAGGCCCAGGTGGGTGGATCACTTGAGATCAGGAGTTTGAACAAGCCTGACCAACATAGTGAAACCCCATCTCCACTAAAAAATGAGCCGGGTGTGGTGGCAGTTGCCAGAAATCCCAGCTACTCAGGAGGCTGAGGCAGGAGAAATGCTTGGACCTGGGAGATGGAGGTTGCAGTGAGCTGAGATTGCAACATTGCACTCCCGCCTGGATGACAGAGTGAGACTCCAGTGAGACTCCAACTCAAAAAAAAAAAAAAAAAGAAGGAAAGAAAGAGTACTTTCCTCTTAGAATTGTGAGATGGGTATAAAAGTAAAATAATTTAGCACAGTATCTTGTACATAGTTAATGAGCAATATTATTAAGTTAAAAAGCAACCACATTTTCACATTTTGCATTTTAAAAAGATATTTTAAACATATTTCACATTTGCAGGATTATACATTATTCCTTATTATGTGTTGGTCTTTGTCACTGCAGTTGTCATTCATTTGCTTTTTAATATCTGCAGAATATGAAATATGTCCCTTTTAAGTTCTTATTATTAGTGTGTGTGTGTGCACACCTGTGTGTGTTTTTTCATCTCAGTAGGAGTATGGTTCGATTTAGTTTTTCAAAGAAAATAACTTTTGACTTTGTTGACTCTGCCTCTTTTTGTTATTTCTTTCATTAACTTTGATTCTAGTCTATATTACTTCCTTCCATCTAATTTATTTTTATTTTATTTTATTTTTATTTTTTTGAGACAGAGTCTTGCTCTATTGCCCAGGCTGGAGTGCAGTGGTGATCTCGGCTCACTGCCAGCTCTGCCTCCCGGATTCACGCCATTCTCCTGCCTCAGCCTCCTGAGTAGCTGGGACTACAGGCTCCCACCACCACGCCTGGCTAATTTTTTGTATTTTTAGTAGAGACGGGGTTTCACTGTGCTAGCCAGGATGGTCTTGGTCTCCTGACCTAATTTATTTGTTTTACATTTGCTATTCCATCTCAAACTTCTTGTACTGTGTGCTTGACTCATGAATTTAAGCCTTCCTTTATCTCAAGTATGGAGATTTAAAGGCTATTTTAAATCTTGATTTAAAAATTTTAATGTATTTTCATTGTCATTCAGTTCAAAATACTTTCTGATTTCCACTGTGCGTTGCTCTTTGGCCCAGGAGTTATTTAGAAATGTATTTCTTAATTTACAAACATACGTGTTTCTAGTTATCTCTTTGTTTTAGGTTTCAGGCTTAGTTCCACTGTGATCAGAGAACATGCTCCACGTGCTTGTAGTTCTCTGATTTTTACGTGCTTCTTCCTCTTTCCATATGAAAAGAATTGTGTTGAAATCTTCCGCTGCAATTCTACTTATAGTTCTGTAAACATTTGAATCGATGTGTTGAAGCTGTGTTATCAGGCACGTAAAGATGTAGAATTGTTACTTTTTTTCCCTTTCTTTCCTCCTTTTTGGACTGATTTAACACTTTTTCTTATTTTTTTTTTTCTTTTCATTTGTAATGCACTCTTTCATGTCTTTTACATCTCTTTTACTCTTTTACTAATCTTTTAGTAGTTTTCCTAGGAATTACACATATATACTTCACTCATCAAAGACTAATATTAACTGACATTTTTATGTTCTTCCTGACCAATATAAAAATCGTAGAGCATTCCTTTACTCTGTTGACTCCCTCCTCAATTTATATGCTATTATATTAATGTACTTATTTTTATTTTATCTCCCAGGCTGGAGTGCAGTGGCGGAATCTTGGCTCACTGCAACCTCTGCCTCCTGGGTTCAAGCGATTCTCCCACCTCAGCCTCCAGAGTAGCTGGGACTATAGTTACGCCTCACCAGCTAGGTGTGGTGGCCTGCGCCTGTTATCCCAGCTACTCAGAGGTTGAGGCACCAGAATTGCTTCAATCCGGGAGGTTGCAGTGAACGGAGATCGCACCACTGTACTCCAGCCTGGGTGACTGAGCCAGACTCAGTCTAAAACAAACAAACAAAAATAGCCCTTGGGCCGGGCACAGTGATTCACGCCTATAATCCCAGCACTCTGGGAGGCCGAGGCGGGCGGATCACTTGAGGTCAGGAGTTCGATACCAGCTTGACCAAGATGGTGAAACCACATCTCTACAAAAAACAAACAAAAAACAAACAAAAAAAACCCCACAAAAATTAGAAATGGTGATGCACAGCAGATTTATGCAGTTAGTATTCATTTCAGTTTGCCCACATACTTGATTTTACTTGTTTATTTCTTTCTTCCTTTCCAACTGCACATTTCAGGTATTTTTTCTTAAGGCTGATATTTCCAATAAGAATAGGATTAGAGGCTGGTTGTTTCTTCTCTCAGCCACTCAAATATATTATTCCACTGTTTTCTATTTTTTATTGTTTTTGAGAGGTCATCTGTTTGAAGGTAACACATGTTACTGAAAAATTCTCAACCATACTTGCTTCATATTTTGCTTTGACCCATCTTTTTTCCCTTCTCCTGGAATCTCAGTTACATTCATTACAGACCCGTTGACACCATCCTATATGTTTCTTTTGCTTTTTCTTGTGTTTTCATTCTTTTTTAGCTTTTTGCTCCAATCTATGTAATTACCTTTCACATATCTTCCAGTTCATCTATTTTTTCTCATCTGTGGCTAATCTGTTAAATGCCTCTATTAAGTTTTTTATTTTGTTTGGTGACATTTTCAGTTTTATAATTTTAGTTCGGGTCTTTCTCAAACCTATTATTTCAACACTTATACTTTTATTTTTTCTTCCAACATTCTTAGTATTATCTTTTAACTTTCAGAATACACTAACCATAGTTGTTTTAGCTTGTGTCTAATAATTCCAATTTCCTATATGAATCTGTTTCTGTTTTTTTTTCCTATTTTTGTTTTGTGTTGATTAGTTTTCTTTTATGTCAGATTGCTTTTCATAGGGTTGTTAACATTGTATCTTAAAATCTTTGCAGAATTAATTTGAAGTGTTTTTTCATTTGCCTCTGTTCTCACCACCGGGTCTGTTCACCCAAAAGTGTGAACAGTACAAACCGCTGAGTATAATCACTTAACTGTTTTACTTCTACTAGGCTATGTACAGTGAATTTACTAACAATCAGCCAAATGTATTTTCTACTTTTTTATAGCACTTGTTTGTCTTGAATTTTCTTTCGCTATTTTAAATGTATGGCTAGAGGACTCTTTCTGTAATCACAAGCAGGCCCAAGTTAACATTTTGATATGTTTATGTTACTACTCTTTGATTTTCTGGGTGGCATTTATTTAATCTAGCTGTGTCTATGCCCCCAAAACACTAAGAGATCAAGGAAAATTTTTAAGGAATAATGCTGGTCAGAGTTCTCCCTGAGGTCTGAATCTAAGTAGTTAATCTTAGCCTTAGTCATCTCTAAAGCAAAGTTTTCTCAATCTTCCAACCTCAGGGTCAAGAAGGAGAGATAGATACCCAGGACGAAGAGTGCCAAGTCATAGCTTTTGCACTGAGGTTCAGTGATGCTCTTTGAGCTTGACTAATTAACACTGCTGCTTCAGGAGACTGAAGACCAAATTGAATAGGACCATACTTCCATTTACCAGTGTTGATTTCCATAACTGTCAAGCATTGAATTGTAATGTAATTCTCCTTCCAGGATACATTAAAATATGCAGAGTTGCTTGCGCTGCCTTTAAATGGCCTGGGCATCTCTGGTTCTTTTTTCAGTTCTAGATCCCTTTCAGCATTAATGCTTCTGCTTGGTCTATTCATTAAGTATATCCAGTAATAATTTCATTAAACTGTTGTTTGATTTGATAAAGAAACATTTAAGTAATAGGCTGAAAGATATATAAAGAACTTTTTATAGAATATTAAATAATTTTCCTTCTTTGTCAGGAACTTTTTTTAAGTTCATGCAGCTAGTAGTATTTCTTGAAAATAATTAAGTTATTTTTCTGCCTTAATAATGGAGACTATTCATTTAACCACTTGAGATTCACAACAATTTAGATTTAAGCCTCCTTTTCCAATAATAGAAACAATTCAGAAATCTTTTCACCGATATCCTTACTAATTTATTTGAGTGCCATGTAGATGGTATTCCTTAACTTTTGTTCTAATTACCTCACTGTATTCTATTTCAACAGATTTCAGATCAGAACCACAGCTACCCAAGAAAACCCATCTCCAAATTGTGTATGGATTCATGTGTCAGTCATTTATGACCAATTGTGTAGTGTGCCTTCATACAGTATTTGTGAGAAGAAGTTTTCAATGTAAGAGGAAGGGTGGAGGAGGAGAGAGAAATATGTGAGCTAGTAAGGAGGACAGAAAACAGAACAGAGAAGAGTAACAGCTGAGGTCAAAATAAATGCAGAAAATGTTTAGAGATCTTGGCGAACTGTAATCTTAACCAAGAAATTGAAGGGAGAGGCTGTGATTTCTGTATTTGTCGACCTACAAGTAGGCCAGTGTTATTGTTCTACTTACTAAATCCCTAGACATGGAATCAGGGCAGCTAAGCTTGAATTTTTTTTTTTTTTTGAGATAGGGTCTCACTTTGTCACCCAGGCTCACTGCAGCCATCTCTTGCCTCAGCCCCCCAAGTAGCTGGGACTACAGGTGCATGCCACATGCCAGGCTAATTTTTGGTGTGTTTTTGTAGAGACTGGATTTTGCCATGTTGACCAAGCTGGTCTTGAACTCCTGGGCTCAAGTGATCTGCCCACCTTGGCCTTCCAAAGTGCTGGGATTACAGACATGAGCCACCACACCTGGCAGCAAGCTTGAATTTTCATTCTGCCATTGACTTGGCATTTACCTGGGGTAAACTATAAGCGAGTCTTAATTTCTGGCTCCATCAGAGTTGTTTTTGTGCTCAACAATGCCATTGATGCACATGGTGTGTTGCCATGATTTGACCCTCAACTTCTAGCAGTATATCAGATATTAACTGAGGGTGAAATATATTTCTGAGCAATGAAATGAAGAAATGGGAAAAAATCTTCACCGCAATCAGAGCAATTTTATTATTTTCATCGATCTGATCATAATTACGATTATCATCTTTAAAAAGCAGGAACTCCTACTTTTTCTTTATCAATTAAATAACCCAGAGAGTATGTCTGCCGTATCTCTAATAGAATCTTGTATAATATGTAATTGTAGGGAAACTGCTCTCATAGGAAAGTTTTCTGCTTTTTAAATACAAAAATACATAGAAATACATAAAATCTGATGATGAATATAAAAAAGTAACCAATCTCATTGGAACAAGTATTAACATTTTGGAATATGAAACATGTTTTATTAGTTTTGTGATATACTGTTTTATAATTTTGACTTTTTAAATTAATTACTGTAAAATGGTATTATTGGAATGAAACTATATATTTTCTCATGTGCTGATTTGTCTTTTTTTTTCATACTTTCCCACTGGTGCTATTTTTATTTCCAATGGATATTTCTATATTACTGGTGAGGCATTTACAGTCCTCTAATATTGATTAATATGTGAAAAGAAATTGTACCAATGTCACTAAATTATTCACTTTAAAAAGGCTGTTTTTATGTTATGTGCATTTCATTTCAATAAAAAAAACTCTTATCAAAAAACCCCTGGCCTCTAAATTATGTGCCTGTGTGTCACAATTCCTATCACAATTTGCCCTCTCCCCAAAAATGATGATGAATTTGGTATGGGTGGAGTGGATATTTACAGTAGATATTTTAATATTAAAGCATTAATTCGGGATCATAAAAATTTTTTAAAAAACCTAAGAGAAGGTAAAGATTTTTGTGAGGTTTACTATTGTTGTTTAATATGCAAATTTGTGTTTTCATTATTTAAAAAAATGTGGAAAGGGAAGAGATAGACAGATGCAGCAAACCACCATGGCACATATATACCTATGTAACAAACCTGCACATTCTGCACATGTATCCCAGAACTTAAAGTACAATTAAAAATAAATACATAAATAAATAAATGATGTAATGTATAATCCACATAAAAGAAAAGAAGAGATAGATCAGGCTGAGAACATGAGTATGGTTAACTGTTTTAAGTAGTTAAGGCTTAGGATGAAGTTTGGAAGAAATACTTAGTATTTTAATTTTGGTTTTGTTTTGATTCATTCCTCCTGGGTCCTCAGGATATAGTGGATGAGTCAAGAAATTATGGTAATTAAGGTAAATAACTGGATGCTGAAGATCCAGCTGTACTAATCTAGGACAGGCCAGGCCAGGAAACCTAACCCATGACATGGGTTATCATGAAAGTGAGGGTGTAAAGTAAGATTGCTGTAGGTTGTGCAAGACATAGAGTACCTGACGTGTTGAGACACGTTTATATCACAGCTTATATGGAAATATATGTGAATAAACAGAAAACATACACACTTTTTCAAGAGACAGAAAAGGTGAAAAAGCTGCTAGCTGAATCTCAGTTTAAAAGTTAAATTCAAGATGAGTAATGATCACACCAGAAGACATGCTGAAGGGCCACCGTGTTCACGTGTCTGGATTACAGCAATAATTTTTGAAGTAGTCCCTGAGCCTTCACCCTTGTCCTCTACAGTCTATTTTCAAACAAATCAGAGTGAGGCCATTAAATTTAAATAAAATCATGTCAGTTCTCTACTGAAAATTCTCATCAACTTCTCATGTATCTCAGAGTAAAAAAAAGCAACCCAAAAATGAAATACCTTTGTAATTCTGGTCCTCTTAACTTTGAGCTAATCTCCTACTTCCTTTATCTTTACTCATTGCACTCAGGACGCTGGTTTCTCTGTTGTTTCTCAACCATGTCAGGCGTGCTTCCACCTCAAGGTACCGGTGATTCTTATCTCCTTTACCTGAATGATTCTTACCTGACAAAGCTGCAGGACCTGGTCTCTCACCTCTTTCCCATCTCTGCACAAACATGAGCTTCTTAATGATGCTTACTCAGATAACTCTAAAGTTACCAACCCTTTCTCCCTACATTCTTCATCTCCCTTACCTCTGTTTATTTACCATAGCATTTATTATAGTCTAATATACTGTACTATTTACTTATTAGGTGCAAAATTGCAGTTTTGCCATTGAAAGTAATGGCAAAAACCGCAATTACTTTTACACCAGACTAATACTTATTATCTTTCTTATATATCATATGGTTTTCTCCGTAGAATATAGTCCCTAAAAGGACTGACAGCTTTGCTGTACATGGATGTATCCAAGAGTCTGAGAATAGTACTTGCCATATAGTCGACAGTCAAAAATATTCTTAATTTTGAAAAAAAACTTTTAAGGAAAAGTAGTATAAATGTTAACGTTGGTTGATTATCAAAAATTATTAGTAATATACTTGAATAACCGAAGCTTGGGAAATAGTTCTAATTGCTATTTTATGAGAATCATAATTACAGGTACCTCCTAAGTGCCTTTCTTTCTGATCCCAGCTGTTGTAATTTTTAACCCTCTATCTCTGTTTTATTTACATATGGGCTTTACATAACTTCATCTTCACAATTTTGACTACCTTCTCTTTTATATGGCTCTCTGATATCCAACCCAATGCAAACAAACAAATAATTTTTGATTTCCTACTTCTTACAAGGCACTGTGCAACAGGAAGATATTTTTATTTTTATTTATTTATTTTTATTTCAATAGCTTTTGGGGTACAAGAGGTTTTTGGTTACATGGATGAATTATATAGTTGTGAATTCTGTTTGTAATGCACCTGTCAGTCACCTGAGTAGTGTACATTGTACCCAATATGTAGTTTTTTTAATCCCTCCTTTTCACCTCCTGCTTCTGAGTCATTATATCACTCTGTATGGATTTGCCTACTCATAGCTTAGCTTCCACTTGTAAGTCAGAACATACAGTTTTCGGTTTTCCACTCCTGACTTACTTAGAATAGTGGCCTCCAGCTCTAACCAAGGTACTGCAAAAGACATTATTTCATTACTTTTTATGGGTGAGTGGTATTCCATGGTGTATATATACCACATTTTCTTTATCCAATCATTGGTTAATGGGCACTTAGATTGGTCCCATATCTTTGCAGTTGTGAATTCTGTTACTATAATCATACATGTGCAAGTGTCTTTTTCATATACAATGACTTATTCTGGGGGAGATACCCAGTAGCAGGATTGCTGGATTGAATGGTATATCTACTTTTAGTTCTTTAAAGAATCTTCATACTGTTTTCCATGGAGGTTGTACTAATTTGCATTCCCACCAGCAGTGAATAAGCATTTGCTTTTCACCATGTCCATGCCAACATCTCTTTTTTTTTTGACTTTTTAATAACAGCCATTATTGTAGGAGTAAGATGGTATCTCACTGTGGTTTTAATTTGTACTTCCCTGATAATTAGTAATGTTGAGCATTGTTTCATGTTTGTATATCTTCTTTTGAGAAATGTCTATGTATGTCCCTTGCTTACTTTTTGATGGGATTTTTTTTTTTTCTGGCTGATTTGTTTGAGATCCTAGCAGAATTCTGGATATTAGTCCTTTGTTGGATGCACAGTTTGCAAATATTTTGTCTCATTCTGTGGGTTGTCTACTCTGATTATTTATTTTGCTGTGCAGAAGCTTTTTAGTTTCATGAGGTCCCATTTATTTATTTTCATTTTTGCTGCATTTGCTTTTGGAGTATTAGTTATAAATTCTTTGCATAGGCTAATGTCCAGAAGAGTTTTTCTAATGTAATCTTCTGTGATTTTTATGGTTTCAGTTCTTAGATTTAAGTCTTTGATCCATCTAGAGTTGATATTTGTATAAGGCGAGAGATTGGGATCCAGTTTCATTCTTCTATATGTGGCTTGCCAGTCTTTTCAGCACCATTTATTAAATAGGTTTATGTTTTTGCATGCTTCAACACAGATCAGTTAGATGTTAAGTATTTGGCTTTCTTTTTTATGGCGGGGGGTTAACGTTTTATTTTAAATGCTTGGATAGCTTCAATACCCAGGTTGTGGCAAAATCAGGACACGTGTAAAATATGTTACATTAGATTCCCCAAAGGTACTAAAGAGTACCGTAAAATTAACCCTTCCATTACAGGAAATGTATGACACAAATAATATAAAATGAAAAGGTGGCACCGGTTTCCTGAGATACAATTTACTCTTTACAGCCAGGGCCCACAGGTCCAGGCTGCAGCGTGCGGCAACAGGAAGCAAAGACTGCCATTTTGCTTTGGACCACCTGGTACTAAACATTAGCCGGTAATGCCCTTCTGGCCTCTCAGACACCACAAGCTGCCTAAGTAACTACAGCTCTGGAAATAGTAAACAAGAGAGTGATTTCCATGGCGGAAATTTTAAATAAGATGCACATGGGACAAGCCATAGAAAGTTTGTCAAGTTAAATTTGGTACATAATTGTGTTCACTCCATATCCAAACACAGCATGTGTGTGATTGGTTGGGCTCTCCTGCTGCTGCCTCAGTATGGCTTGTAGGTATTCTGAGGGCCACCATGTCGCTGCCTCTTGCTGTAGTTTGTACTACCCTGACCTCCACCTCCACCACCACCACCACCTCCGCTGCCTCGTTTCCTCGGTTGTGGTTTCCACAGCCCCCAGAACCATACGCTTCTGCCAGTAACTTTCTTTGGGCTGGGCCACCTTGATCTTACACTTGCTTCCACTGATAGTGTGGAACTTTTTCTCCAGAACCTTCTTCACAGGTTTTTTTTTTTTTGGGGGGGGGTAATAAACACAAAACCTTGTCTTTTGTTCAACTTTGGATCCATTGGAGTTTCAATGGCCTCAATCTCCCAAACTCTCCAAAGTACTCCCTGATCTTTTCCTCAGTGGCCTCAGGATTCAGACCCTCCATGAAGTCATGTTCCCGGAATTGGTGGGTTCTTGGTATCACTGACCTCAAGAATGAAGCCGCAGACCCTCGCGGTGAGTGTTACAGTTCTCAAAGATGGTGTGTCTGCAGTTTCTTCCTTCTGGTTGGTCCGCGGTCTTGCTGATTTCAGGAGTGAAGCTGTAGACCTTCCCGGTGAGTGTTACAGCTCTAAAAGGCGGCACGTCTGGAGTTGTTCATTCCTTCCGGAGGGTTCGTGGTCTCGCTGGCCTCAGAAGTGAACCTGCAGACCTTAGCCCTGAGCGTTACAGTTCAGAGAGGTGGCCCGTCTGAAGTTGTTCATTCCTTCAGATGTGTCTGGAGTTGTTTGTTCCTGCAGGTGGGTTTGTAGTCTCGCTGGCCTCAGGAGTGAAGCTGCAGACCTTCGCCGTTAGTGTTACAGCTCATAAAGGCGGCGTGTCTGGAGTTGTTTGTTCCTCCCGGTGGGATCACGGTCTCGCTGGCCTCAGAAGTGAGGCTGCAGACCTTGGCAGTGAGGGCTACAGTTCATAAAGGTGGCACGTCCGGAGTTGTTCGTTTCTTCAGGTGTTTAAATGTGTCTGAAATTGTTCGTTCCTGCCGGTGGGGTTCGTAGTCTCACTGGCTTCAGGAGTGAAGCTGCAGACCTTTTGCAGTGAGGGTTACAGTTCATAAAGTTGGCACGTCGGGAATTGTTTGTCTCTCCTGGTGGGTTCGGGGTCTGGGTGGCTTCAGGAGCGCAGCTGCAGACCTTCACAGGGAGTGTTACAGCTCATAAAGGCTGCCGACCCAAAGGGTGAGCAGCAGCAAGATTTATTAGGAAGAGCAAAAGAACTAACACCCAACTCCGCGGCCGCGGAAAGGCACCCTACTGGGCTGTAGCTACTGCTGAGGGTGCCCTGCTTTTATTGCCTTACCTGGCCCCAGCCACATCCTGCTGATTGGTTCATTTTACAGAGAGCTGATTGGACTGTTTTACAGAGAGCTGATTGGTCTGTTTTGACAGGGTGCTGATTGGTGCGTTTACAATCCTTTAGCTAGACCCAGAAGTTCTCCAAGTCCCCACTAGATTAGCTAGACACAAAGGGCTGACTGCTGTGTTTACAAACCTTTAGCTAGACACAGAGTGCTGATTGGTGTGTTTACAATCCTTTAGCTGGACACAAAAGTTCTCCAAGTCCCCACTTGATTACCTAGACATAGAGCACCCATTGGTGCATTTACAAACCTTTAGCTAGACAGAAAAGTTCTCCAAGTCCCTACCCTCCCAGAAGCCGAGCCGGCTTCCCTTCTCACTGGCAGTCGCCATGGGACTCTGCGGCACCCTGCCAGGACACTCCCGCAGCCCAGAGGGATCTCGCCCCTGATCAAGCCCAGCAGGCGCCTGCCTGC
>NW_012112030.1:4641993-4645275 GCF_000951035.1 Colobus angolensis palliatus
TTTTTTTGTACAGTCAATGACTTCTCCAAATTTAGTAAAATAGTCTTTTAAATCTTTTTTGCTGGTATCCCAGCTCAGGCCACCAACGAGTATTTTTCCTGCGTCCTCCTCGTTTTTGCTGGCGTTGATCTGTTCGTCCCCAGAGATATATTTTTTTATTTTTTATTTTTTTTTGAGACGGAGTCTCGCTCTGTCGCCCAGGCTGGAGTGCAGTGGCAAGAACTCGACTCATTGCAAGCTCCGCCTCCCGGGTTCACGCCATTCTCCTGCCTCAGCCTCCTGAGTAGCTGGGACTACTGACTTTTGATTTTGATTCCCGCTCGAGGGCGCTGCGGTCGCGCGGACGACTCGCCTTCGGAGTGGCCTCGGTTCTCGGTGGCTGCAGTCCTCTCCTAGGACATGATAGGCCGAGTCGTGGCGGCTACTCGCCCACTTGTCCCCATCCTCCGGGGAAAGCGCCTTGGGCTCTGCTGTGCTCCAGCTCGCACTGCTGAGGTCTGGCCTCGTCAGCTAACTGAGCCGCTTCAACTGCAACCCCTCCTTCCCAGCCACCTCCACAGAGAACTCACCGACCCACAAACCAGCTCCCCCCCGCGCCTTGCCGCCGCCTCTTTTTTGTTTTCTGTTTTTGTTTTCTGAGATGGGGTCTCACTGTGTTGCCCAGGCTGCAGTGCAGTGACACTTAATCTCAGCTCACTGCTGCCTCCGCCTCCCAGGTTCAGGCGATTCTCCTGCCTCAGCCTCCCGAGTAGCTGGGATTACCAGTGTTGGCCACCATATGCAGCTAATTTTTGTATTCTTAGTAGAGAAGGGGTTTCGCCATCTTGGCTCTGCTGGTCTCGAACTCCTGGCTTCAAGTGATCCACCCGCCTGGGCCTCCTAAAGTGTCGGGATTACAAGTGTGAGGCACCTTGCCTGGACATTAGGCTTTACTTCTGAGTTCTCTTTTTTCTATTCCATTGGTTCATGTGTCTACTTTTATACCAGTACCATGCTGTTTTGGTAACTATAGACTGGAGTAAAATTTGAAGTCTAATTATGTGATGCCTCCAGATTTGTTCTTCGTGCTTAGGATTGCGTTGGCTATCCAAGCTCTTTTTTGGTTCCATATGAATTTTAGGATTGTTTTTTCTAGTTCTGTGAAAACATGATGATGGTATTTTGATGGAAATTGTATTGAATCTGTGGATCACTTTGGGCAGTATGGTCATTTTCACAATATTGTTTATTCCAATCCATGAGCATTGGATGTGTTTCAATTTGTTTGTGTCATCTGTGATTTCTTTCAGCAGTGTTTTGTAGTTCTCCTTGTGGAGCTCTTTCACCTCCTTGGTTAAGTATATTCCTAGGTATTTATTTTTGCAGCGGTTGTAAAAGGGTTGAGTTATTGGTTTGACTGTCACCTTGGTTGTTATTAGTGTATAGCAGTGCTACTGCATCGTGTACTTTGATTTTGTAATCTAAGAGTACTGAATTTGTTTATCAAGTCTAGGAGTCTTTCAGAGGGGTCTTCAGAGTTTTCTAGGTGTACAGTCATATTGGTGGCAAACAGTGATAGTTTGACGTCCTCATTATCAATTTGGAGGCCTTTTATTTCTTTCTCTAGCCTGATTGCTCTGGCTAGGACTTCTAGTACCGTGTTGAATAGAAATAATGAAAGTGGGTATCCTTGTCTTGTTATAGTTCTCAAGAGGAATGCTTTCAGCTTTTCTCCTTCGATGTGATGTTGGCTGTGGCTTTGTCCTATGTGGCTTTTATTATTTTGAGGTCAAGTCTTTTCTATGCTTAGTTTGTTGAGGGTTTTTATCACAAAGGAATGCAGGATTTTATTGAATGCTTTCTCTGCATCTATTGAGATGATTGTACGGTTTTTGTTTTTAATTCTAATTATGTGATGTTTCACATTTATTGACTTGCTTATGTTAAACCATCCCTACATCCCTGGGATGAAACACACTTGATCATGATGCATTATCTTTTTATATATTTCTTTTCTTTTTTCTTTTTGAGACAGAGTCTCATTCTGTCACCCAGACTGGAATGCAGTGACATGATCTCAGCTCACCACAACCTCCACCTCCCGGGTTCAAGCGATTCTCCTGCCTCAGCCTCCCGAGTAGCTGGGACGACAGGCACGTGCCACCACACCTGGCTAAGTACTGTATTTTTAGTAGAGATGGGGTTTTGCCATGTAGGCTAGGCTGGTCTCCAACTCCTGACCTCAAGTGATCCGCCTGCCTCAGCCTCCCAAAGTGCTGGGATTACAGGCATGAGCCACTGCGCCCAGCACTGTACTATCTTTTTGATTGGCTGTTGGATTCAGGTAACTAGTATTTTGTTAAGGATTTTTATGTCTATATTCATCAGGGATATTGGTCTGTAGTACTGGTCTTTTTAAAATTATATTCGTTCCTGGTTTGAGTATCAGGGTGATATTGGCTTCATAGACTCATTTAGGGAGGATTCCCTGTTTTTCAGTTTTTGAATAGTTTCAGTAGGATTAGCATCGATTCTTTGAATGAGTGATAGAATTCAGCTGTAAATTCATCTGGTCCTAGGCTTTTTTTGTTGGCTTTTTTTTTTTAATTACAGATTCAGTTTTGCTGCTTTTTATTGGTCTGTTTAGGGTTTCTATTTCTTCTTGATTTAATCTAGGAGGGTTGTATTTTCTACGAATTTATCCGTTTCCTCTAGGTTTTCTAGTTTATGTACTTAGAGGTGTTCATAGTAGTCTCAAATGATTTTATGTATTTCTGTGGTATCTATTGTAATGTTTCCATTCTCATTTCTTTTTCTTTCCCTGGAGGATAAACTATTTATATTTTATTTGTTACTATATAACATATTGACTGCTTCAAAAAGCAATCAAACCCAAAGCAAACAAAAACCTAGAAATCCAGAATTTGACAGATAACAAATGTGTGACGGTTGCCTTATAAACAGCTTGGGAAGCTATATTTCTATATCAACAATGTCAAATTTGCAAAAGACACAAAACTAGAAAAAATAGTTAACATTATTTCCATAGATCGTATTATTCTCTCTTTTTTTTATTATTATACTTTAAGTTCTATGGTACATGTGCACAATGTGCAGGCTCATTACATAGGTATACATGTGCCATGCTGGCCTGCTGTACCCATCAACCCATCATTTACATTTGGTATTTCTCCCAATGCTCCCACCCCCCACCCCATGACAGGCCCCGGTGTGTGATGTTCCCCACTCTGTGTCCAAGCGTTCTCATTGTTCAGTTCCCACCTACGCGTGAGAACATGTGGT
>NW_012112030.1:4646616-4648126 GCF_000951035.1 Colobus angolensis palliatus
TTGTTTTTGTCAGGTTTGTCAAAGATCAGATGGTTGTAGATGTGTGGTATTATTTCTGAGGGCTCTGTTCTGTTCCATTGGTCTGTATCTCTGTTTTGGTACCAGTACCATGCTATTTTGGTTGCTGTAGCCTTGTAGTATAGTTTGAAGTCAGGTAGCATGATGCCTCCAGCTTTGTTCTTTTTGCTTAGGATTGTCTTGGCAATGCGGGCTCATTTTTGGTTCTGTATGAACTTTAAAGTAGTTTTTTCAATTCTGTGGAGAAAGTCATTGGTAGCTTAATGGGGATGGCATTGAATCTATAAATTGCCTTGGGCAGTATGGCCATTTTCATGATTTTGATTCTTCCTATCCATGGACATGGCATGTTCTTCCATTTGTTTGTGTCCTCTTTTATTTCGTTGAGCAGTGGTTTGTAGTTTTCCTTGAAGAGGTCCTCACATCCCTTGTAAGTTGTATTCCTAGGTATTTTATTCTCTTTGTAGCAATTGTGAATGGGAGTTCACTCATGATTTGGTTCTCTGTTTGTCTGTTATTGGTGTATGGGAATGCTTGTGATTGTTGCACATTGATTTTGTATCCTGAGACTTGCTGAAGTTGCTTATCAGCTTAAGGAGATTTGGGGCCAAGACAATGGGGTTTTCTAAATATGCAATCATGTCGTCTGCAAAGGGGGACAATTTGACTTCCTCTTTTCCTAATTGAATACCCTTTATTTCTTTCTCTTGCCTGATTGCCTGGCCAAAACTTGCAACACTATGTTGAATAGGAGTAGTGAGAGAAGGCATCGTTGTCATAAATAGCTCTTATTATTTTGAGATACGTTCCATCAATACCTAGTTTATTGAGAGTTTTTAGCATGAAGGGCTGTTGAATTTTGTCAAAGGCCTTTTGTGCATCTGTTGAGATCATCATGTGGTTTTTGTCGCTGGTTCTGTTTATGTGATGGATTACGTTTATTGATCTGCATGTTTTGAACCAGCCTTGCCTCCCAGGGATGAAGCCCACTTGATCATGTTGGATAAGTTTTTTGATGTGCTGCTGGATTCAGTTTGACAGTATTTTATTGAGGATTTTCGCATTTATGTTTATCAGGGATATTGTTCTAAAATTCTCTTTTTTTGTTGAGTCTCTGCCAAGCTTTGGTATCGGGATGATGCTGGCCTCATAAAATGAGTTAGGGAGGATTCCCTCTTTTTCTATTGATTGGAATAGTTTCAGAAGGAGTGGTACCAGCTTCTCTTTGTACCTCTGGTAGAATTTGGCTGTGAATCTGTCTGGTCCTGGACTTTTTTGGTTGGTGGGCTATTAATTATTGCCTCAATTTCAGAGCCTGTTATTGGTCTATTCAGAGATTCAATTTATTCCTGGTTTAGTCTTCGGAGGGTGTATGTGTCCAGGAATTTATCTATTTCTTCTAGATTTTCTAGTTTATTTGCATAGAGGTGTTTATAGTATTCTCTGATGGTAGTTTGTATTTCTGTGGGATTGATGGTGATATCTCCTTTAT
>NW_012112030.1:4648341-4829846 GCF_000951035.1 Colobus angolensis palliatus
ACATTCTGGTATGTTGTGTCTTTGTTCTCATTGGTTTCAAAGAACATCTTTATTTCTGCCTTCATTTCGTTATGTACCCAGTAGTCATTCAGGAGATGGTTGTTCAGTTTCCATGTAGTTGTGAGGTTTTGAGTGAGTTTCTTGAGATCTGCCATCTGGATTCTTTGGTCACACCGGGTGTTCCCTTGATGTGGCGCACTCTCCCTTTCCGTAGGAGTAGAAGTTCCTGAGAGACAGACTACTATAAGTGCTGCTGCTCCTCTAGGTCTAGCCACTCACTGGCTCCAGATTAGTGCTGGAAGATGTCTGCTAAGGATCCAGTGATATGACCTGTCCTCCAGTTTTTCAACAGCAGGTATCAGCACCAGGACTGATGGGGGTGCCAGAGGCGTCACATAGACTCTGTGAGATTTCTTGATTAGAGATAACTTTAGTGTGTTGTCTTTCTTGAATGCTGGTTCAAGTAGTAATAAACTGGTCATGTGGATAGACTCAGGACCTCCTGGTTAGATAGGGTGGTGCAGGAAGTGGTCATAGCTGAGGTCATACCGTAGTTTTGTCCTTCCTGAGTGCAGTGTTATTCCACCTACCGATGCTGTAATGGACTGTGTTGGTAGCCTTCCAGCTACTGGGTGGCATTTACAAAAGAGTACCAGGTGTGGTAGTAGCAGTGGGATTTGTGCTTGCCTTATGTTGCCCAGGGTAGGTAGTCTGGCTTCTCAGGTGATGGATGGGGCTATAAACCTCCCCAGGGTTTCTGTCCTTTGTATTAAGCTACCACGGAGGGTGGAGGGGCAAAGCCAGGTGAGGGCTGTGTTAGGTGGGTCTGCACTCTGAGTCACCATGTGCATGGCAAGCAGCGGTCCCTGTTGGAGATGGGTTTGCACAGGGAGTGGGGAATAGCAGGCAGCAGTAAGCCTAACCCCGATTTCACGCAGTTGGCAAGGCAGATCTGGCTCCTAGAGTACTCTGCTAGCAGTAGTGAGCTAAGTTCCAGGCAGTCTGCACTCAGAGCTCACACCAAGTTGCCATGGTGATGGCAACTGCTGGCTTTCGGGTCATGCCATACTCTGTTCACCCACACAGCTGGCACCCAGATCCTGCACTCATGGCTGCAACACATTTCCCACTCATCTTTCTGGTTCTGGCCAAGGGAGTTCATCTTCACTTGAGGTTATATTGTGAATTTCAGCTGGGAGTTTTTACAATGTGCATCCCCTGGCTGAGCTAGTTGGCTGAGTTCCACAAGGTTGTCTGTGAAGTGTAATAAGGAATAGCTTCCCTTGGTTCATGCTGGAGACTGGGAATACACATAGGCCTCTTCCTGCTGCTGCTGTTACTTTTATATTCCTCACTGCTCTTTTAATTGGTTCCAGTGCTGGGAAGGGTTAAGGCCTTGCCCCATGACATGGACTTTCAGGTTCCCCAGTGTGGGTTTGTATCCTGGAGCCAGTCTCTTCACCTCTCACACCCTGGAGGCTTACAGTTTTTCACCTAACTCACGGTGTGGGATGTAACCCGCTGCTTTTTTTGAAGAGTCTATGGATTCTTTCAGTTTTCCTGTTCAGTTCCTGCATTGCTTCTTGGAAAAATGTACACAGTGAGAATTTTTATTTTTATTTTTTAGATGGAGTCTTGCTCTGTCGCCCAGCCTGGAGTGCAGTGGCACGATCTTGGCTCACTGCAACCTCTGCCTCCTGGGTTCAAGTGATTCTCCTACCTCTTGCCTCCCCAGTAGCTGGGATTATAGGCACCTGCCACCACACTCGGCTAATTTTCATATTTTTAGTAGAGATGGGGTTTTGCCATGTTGGTCAGGCTGGTCTCGAACTCCTGACCTCAGGTGATCCACCCACCTCGGCCTCACAAAGTGCCTCCCATGGTGTGAGCCACCATGCCTGGCCCACAGTGAGAGTTTTTTACTCACTATTTTGTCCTTCCAAGTGGTAGAGTCATGCTAACACTGCCTCCAATCTGTCATCTAAAAAAAAAAAAAAATCCTGTTTTTAAAAAATTTAGAATAATTTGATGAACAAAACACAGCTTGAAACACATGTGAATCCACAATATACACTTCCTCATAGATCTTTTAGATGGTCTGGCTACCGCACCTGGAGCATTCTGACACTCCTTTATATTTAGCATGCTTGATTTGGCCCATCCATCACTTAACATCTGGAAAAGTTTTGGTAGAGTAATATAAGTCTATTGTACAGACTCAGGAAGAACTTTTAGACATTATCTAAAACAATCTTCTTGTCTTTCAGTTTAGGAAATGCAGACGCAAATTGTTAATTGTCCTCCCAAAGCCACAAGGTTGTTACTGATAACTATCTTACTATGGTTTGAATGTGTTTCTTGCACGATTCAGGCATTGCCAGTGTGGTCGTATTGAGAGAGGTGGGGCCTTTAAGAGATGATTTGGCCTTGAAGGCTTCTCTCTTGAGGATGGTATTAAGACCTTTATAAATGAGGCTACATGTAGCATTTGGCTGGCTTGTCCTTCTGCTTTCTGCCACGTGAGAATAGCCTTCCTCCACTACAGAGAGTGCAGCTCTCTCCTGACATCCAAACCTGCCAGTGCCTTGATCTTAGATTTCCCAGCTTCTGGAATGATGAGAAATAAATTTCTATTGCTTATAATTTATCTGGTCTCAGGTATCCTGTTGCAGGTCAGCACAAACAGACTAAGACAGGGAATATAATTCTAATGTACTGATTCAGGAAGAATTTTTTCACATTACCTAAAATATTTTCCTCTCAGTTTAGGAGATTTAGGCACAAACTAACTGGCTTCCGCAAACCACATGGTGGTTAGTAATAGTTTTAAAAGTTTTTACTTCCAGTAAAATGTATAATTCCTCATGATCACAATGTACCAAATGTGCTATAAAATGTTACATCAAGTTCAGATACTATAAGAAAGATCACTACTCTGTTCTTGGAGAAAGGAAGGGGCTAGATCCCATAATCTCTTCTCTTTTCACAAAGGCACAGAGAGGTTAAACTAAGTGACTCCCTAAAGAATGGGTAAGAAATGAGGATGCGTGTCCTTCCAAGTTATTATTATTCCACAGACTCTGAAGGAACCACAGTGCTACACCTTGCTATTATAAGTTCTTGCCTTTTACACACTGAAGTTATATGAAAAATGCAAACAGGTAAACAAGACCTGAGAAAGGCCAACTTTTTGATAACTGTTGAGACAGAGACTGCCTAAACAGAAAACACATGCTGTTTCCCCTCAGCCTGACTGATTTGGCGTTCAGAGTACAAGCTCACAGGAGAGGGGCTGGGCCTGTCCAGTCAGGAACTGCAGTCAGAGACTTCCCCTGCTACTTGCTGGGAAAGAACATTAGGAATGCCTTTCAGTGCCTTGCTTCCTGAACGAGCTCACAGTAGCCAGGCGGCCCAGGGCAATCCGACCACGTTTCACTCTCACCGCTGTGGGAATCCAGATGCAGGCCAAGTACAGCAGCACGAGGGACATGCTGGGTGATGATGGAGACACCACCATGAGCCTGCATTCTCAAGCCTCTGCCACAACTCGGCGTCCAGAGCCCCGGCGCACAGGTACCCTGTCTCCTGGAGTCCAGATAGACCAGAGCCCTTGTGAAATACGTGAGATGAGCTATCCCTCCCAGAAATTTATACATTTAACTTCTATCTTATAATTTTATTTCCAATTACTCACCCTGTGACATAGTAGTGATTTTTTTTTTTCCCAGTTCTATTCAGTTCCATAATTCACACAATTAGAGAAGGATTTTATTTCCTGGGCCATTCAGCCAATCTAAAGCTAAAACATGACTTCAGTTCTAGTGAAAAGGACTCACATGGTAATATACACAGGACTAGGTTCTAGGTCCTAACCCAGGTATGCCACTTTCCTTCTGTGTAACCTTGGATGAGTCATTTAAGTATCCTGGTAGCATCATATTCTTTATTTATAAAATATTAATGGCCACAAACATGTATAAAGGGCTCGTTGTGTGCTGGCAGTGTTTTAAATACTTTAAGTATATTAATTCATATTAATTTGAATTAATATTAAATAGAAGTAATAAAACTTCTTTTACAAGGTGGTTGTGAGTACTGAGAATGATAAATTATGTAAAATATTTGAATGTCTGTCTGAACTGATATAGACTGACACAAAATTGCTGAAAGGAACACTTGAGGAATTCTCAAGAAATGGAATGTTGAAAGGAATCCCATATTTTAGCATTCATTCAGTGCCTGTATTTTAATATGTCCTTTCCCTCTGATTATATCATCATTTTCCTCACCTTTGTAAATTTGGATATACATTTAAAAAATTTTAAAAAAAGATCCTGTTCCTTATTTCTTTATCAAATAACTTTTAGTTTTCCTTCCTTTCTCCTACTAAACCCTCCATTTGCTTTCTGTTTATTAAATGACTCTCGACCTGAGACCTACTAATATGGCTCTCTTTTTTTTAAACTAAATTACCCAATAAGCTGTTAAGGGACACTGGGGATTTCCAGCCTCTTTGAAATGAAGCTAAGTGACAAAAGTAGGGATGTCAGCTTCTGTAGCCACAGGATATGTGTAATAGGATACAAAGTGTTTTCCTCCAAAAAATCTTAGGAAGAGTCCATTTTTAGGGCTGTGGTTTTGAGTAGCTTGTATATAACTTCATTTTCCACCTTTGACTGGAGCCAGAAGTCTCTCAAGGATTAGTGATCAGCATAATCAGGAACAGCATGTACAAATAAGTTCTGCTGAGGTTGAAGGGTGGAGAGGGATGTGGAACAAGATAAAACACTAGCTGCAACATCTGGGAGCTTCTTTGTAAGAAATGGAAATTGAAACAGTAGGAGTAGAGATTACAAAGAATTGTCTTGGAGGAAATCATCTGGAAATAGTTATCTTAAGCAACATATGTGAGATCTTGTTTTCATCTTTTTATGGGAATGCAAACATTCAGGGGAATGCCATCATAGAAGTATAATTATTTCTTAGATAAACATATCTGATATACCTTCGCTGATAAAAATAACAGCAGAAATCACTCAGAAATCTTTGGCAATGTGGAGGATTCAGATTCAACATACTGATGTGACACCATTAAGAGCTGGCAACTTTTATTTTTTAGAATTAATACAAATCACACACACATTCATTTAATTTCTAGACTTTTGTCAATAACAATTGACATAACAACTATGTTTGTGTTTACAAATGACAAACAAGATAGTAAAAATGCCAAACAATTAAGATAGTGAAAATGAAAGACAACAACCTCATATATTTTTCACAAACTTATGTTTGGGGTCATGTTATCCTAGTACTGAGGATATAATGTCCAATGTGATATGGTCCCTGTTCATAAGGAAATTGAAAGTCTAATACAATTCTCAACTGAGGAATAAGTATAATAAGGTGTTATGGCAGAAGCATGTACAGTACAGCTGAGAGCTTGGTTATGTCTACCTAATTAAGTAGAGGAGCTTAGGAAAGGCTTAACAGGAGGAGCGACTGTGGAGTTGAGTTAATTTTAAGATCTTCCACATAATGTGGAATCAGGAGTGAGGATGTTTGAGAGGCTGGGGAACACTACAGACAGAGAGACATATGAAGGGAAAGTCATGAAGGTTTTCAGTAGCTTTGTATTTTTAGAGAATACGTATGGCATATAAACAATATGTATGGCATAGGTGTAGAGTCGGAGGAGGGAAACTTGGCAAAGGGGTAAGTCTGGCAAGTTAAGGAGGGATTTTAGGGCATGCTGATCTATTTTAATTCTATTCAATAGTTAAAATGAGGTCAATGCAGGATTTAGATAGGAAGAAACAGAATTTTGCATTTGGGGAAGACCTTCCAGGCTGCAATGGAAAGGATAGGTTGAAAGTATATGAAACTGGATGTGCCGATACCAAATTTTTTCACTAGTCCGGTACAAGAGTAAAAGAACCTGAACTGAGGCAGTATAGTAAAAATGAGGAAAAAGAATCAGATATGAAAGACATCGAGGCGATGGAGTTTAGATAATCAGTGATTGGTTACATGTGAGGAGACAAGGAAAGGGACCTTGGTGGTAGGTTGACTAGATTCTGTCTGATGTAATGTGGATGGTACTGCTGTTCAACTGAGACAGAAACTATAGAAGGGACAGGAAAAGTGATGAATTGAGTTCGAGTTTAAGGGGTCTGTAGAAGGAGGGACATGCATTTGGAGCTGTCCAAAGACACCTGTATATTAAGGATGTGGGTTGGGCTACATATACTTGTGGGAATTACTGGCACAGTAATTAAATAAATAAATAAAGTAGATGAGGTACTTAAGTCATTAAGTAAAATAAATGGATAGTAACTAAAATGTATGGGAGTGAGTGAGATCATTGAGGGAGTAAATGTAAAACGAAAAGATGAGTGAACAGAAGAATAGAGTGTCAAGGAGAAAATCTGAGGGAATATCAGCACCTGAGGAGCAAGAAGAATGAAAGATTCCAAAAGGAGCTACTAGGGATGAATAGCAGAGAGTGGTAGAAGCAGGAATCTGGGAGAGAGACGTCAAGGGCATCAAGAGACAATAAATTCAAGAGTAATGGAAAATCAGAGTAATGGGAGACAATAAATTCAAGAGTGTTGGAATAAAGTCAGTGATGATGACTGTGAGTTTTAAAAACAACAAATAACAAGTACTGCAGAGAGTTTAAGTAAAAGGAAGACTAAAATGATTATTTAACAATTTATCAATAAGGAGGAAAATATTTAGTTTTGATAGCAGTGGTTTAAAAAGGAACTGATGGTTACATAATAAAATAAGCAATTACTTTGGTTAAATAATTTTAAAAAATTTAATAATAAATCCAAGTTCCTCTTTACTCTTGTTCACATTAATTACAGTACTATTGCATTTCCCAGTGTCTTAGTTTTATTTCCTCAATTATAGCATAAATGTCTCATCACAGTCATGACATAAATCACTGTTAACTGATTCAACAGCTCTTTAAATCAAACCTACTCATGACAAGACATTATGGGATGTACTAGAGGAGCCTGTTTTTCAGGTGCTTAGAGAAGTGGAAGGAATACTCTAAATCAATAGTTGTAGTAAATGTCATTTAGTACTGTTAAATCAGTGTTGGAGGCTACAGAAGCAATATAGGAATGAATGAGTTACTGATTGAGTTTGGTTTTGCGAGTTCCCAGAGGAAGTGACATGATCTGGACCCATGAGGCTAACGAGTATAATGGGATCCTATTAGGAGGAGCCTGATACAGCACACTAAGAAACTGACTAGAACAGAATGAGCCTTGGGGAATTTTTCTTCCTATGGAAGAGAGGAAGTGTGATTAAATTTTGCTTTCAAAATTCATCTTGCTGCTAGAGTGGATATTTCATAATGCAGAAGTGAAAAGTTGCAAGCTGCTGTCGTTCTGTGATTGCAGATGCACTGCCATGTATAAATATTGATCTGAGATGTGTTGGGAGGATAAGAAGATGATTGAAAATGTCCAGCTCTGAAATCAGTCTGCTTGGGTAGCTCTATTACTTACTAGCTGTGCAAACTTAGGCAACTTCAGTGACTCCTTGGTAATTGAATTTTTGCAAAGGTTGCTTCCAATGAAATAAAGTGTATCTAGAACACACTTATAGTTACTATTAGTAACTATTTCTCTCTCTCTCTGTTTTTCAATATTCTCCATCCAATCATTCTGTATAAAGACATGGAGAAACACAATCCTGGGGAGTTACTAATAGTTCATTAGTAACTACTACTAATAGTAGCTGTGTGTTCCTGAATAAACTGTCTAAACCTGCTAGGCCTCAGTTCCCTACCTGTAAAATGAGATAATAATATCTACCTTATAGGGGTTGTTTGTGAGGCTAGATGAGAACATTCATATAGGACATTTTTCTCAGTAACTCAAGAAATTTGAGCAATTATCATTAATGGTAATGTTGTGTTTGAATTATATTTCAGTAAACAGTATCTGTTGATGGGGATATCAAACTGCATCACCTAAATTTTACTAAAGAGGAAAAATATAATTCAGTTTCTAAGTACTGTGAATTGGAACCTCAATGATATTCTAGAAATAGCTCATATGTTCTTAGATGTATACTTTTTTCAAATAATAGGAAGGATAACACACATTTTCATTTAGAGAGTATGAAAATAGCAATATTTGAAATAGATTAATAAGAGAAAAGAAACCTGTATTTACATGAACACAGAAAAGCAGACTCAACCCATGAACTCAGATTCCCATGAGGAGGTTTCCTGCGCACTACATGTGAGGTTAAGGAAACAAAGACATTTACATTTCAAAATACAAAGGGATCAAAAAGTCCTTTCTGAAATATTGTGTACATTGCCACCAGTTTTGCCCACATGTCCCTGTGACTCCTGACTGGTTCACGGAAAAGTGTGCAAAGTATAGCGTTAAACATAATGATTTAATCCTAGCTCTGCAACTAGTTTGAAATGTGCACATTATTTAAACTCTCGGTGTCTCCTCCAGTTTTTAAGACCTTTTGCATTCATAGGTGTACTAATAGACTGTATATGGTAATGTCAGCTTAGTTTCGTGGGTGGAAAACAAAATTTTCCCTCTCTGATGCCTGATGAAGGGTAACTGGTTCAGTTTGACAACTCTCCACCCACAAAGTTTCATATAATTACACAGTAATTGGTATCCAAAATTTGACGCTAGCACGAAGGGCTTTTATACTATGGTTATACTAAGAGGATACAGGAAAGGTTTTCTTATATATATATATATATATATATCTTATTATTCTTAGGGATGTTTATATCATTCCTTGGCCTATCCACACCCCTTTCTAAATATGCCTCAGGAGAGAGCAAAGGGGTTCTCTTCCAAAAAATAAAACCACAATAAAGCCAAGCCAAACTCAAGTGACCGCCCAGGCATCTTATTTTTGTGAAAATCTTTCTCGTGTTAGGGTGAGGGTGATCCCTGGAGAGAGACTTCAGTATGATTAGGAGCACTTGGAATAAAACTGAGAAACATTAGACTCACAGTTAGAAGAAAAACATCTAGAAGGAAAAATAGCATCAAAGAAAAAGAAAAAGTGAAACTTTCAACTTCATGGACTTTCCGTCATGGGAGCTTGGCTTCCTGGAAGATGAACTCCCCAGGATTGTGTTTCTCCATGTCTTTATATAGAATGATTGGATGGAGAATATTGAAAAAGAGAGAGAGAAAGTGAGAGAGCAAGAGGGAGATGGGAAGAGAGAAGAAAAATTTCAAAATGGGAAAATTTGATCAGAGAAAGAGGATTTCTTAGAAGAGATTTTTTAAAACCTTTTAAACCCTATTATACTTCTTTTATTTTTTCTGACCTAGAGGCAATCTTAGGAAGGATCTTGTATTTTTTTTCTTTTCATGAATGTAATTATCATTGAAAGATGTTCTGATTTCTAAAGTCCAGGCCATCACTTCACAGAAGGAATTTAAGTTCACTCTTTTTGGTCCTTTGGGCAGAAAAACAACAACTCCCATGTCCTCAATATTATGCAAGGGAAAGCAGATCTATTTCATTTCATTTCATTTCATTTCATTATTTCATCACTACCTTTGAGAGAAGATCTTGCTCTGTCACCCAGGCTGGAGTAGAGTGGCACGATCACGACTTACTGCAGCCTTGACCTCCGTGGCTCAAGCAATCCTCCCACCTCAGCCTTCTGAGTAGCTGTGACTACAGGTGTGTACCACCATGGCTGATGAATTTTAAAATTTTTATAGAGATGGGGATGGGGACTCACAATGTTGCTATCTTTTGTAGAGATGGGATCTTACTATGTTGCTCAGGCTGGTCTTGAACTCCTGGCCCAAAGCAATCCTCCTGCTTCAGTTGGGAGGATTCCAAAGTGATGAGATTACAGGCCTCAGCCACTGTGCCTGGTGGAAAACAGATTTATAAAGACATAAATAAGTTGCTTGACTGTCATAGTTCTTCTTCTCCTTTACTTCTTATTTTTAATTTCAGCCAGACAAATATTAATTATAAGAAGTAGCAGGATTTAAAAAATTATTACAACTTTGAGATGTGTATTAATGTAACTATGTTTGAGTAGGGGTAGGTAGGCATATAACACAGATATTTGTATATAATGGACCTATTCATCCATTTATTTAAATTCAATTGAGCTTATTTCAGCTACTGTCTTAGGAACTGGGTTACAATAATGACTAAATAGATACTTTCCAA
Organism: Colobus angolensis palliatus; assembly: GCF_000951035.1. Classification (NCBI taxonomy): domain Eukaryota; kingdom Metazoa; phylum Chordata; class Mammalia; order Primates; family Cercopithecidae; genus Colobus; species Colobus angolensis. The sequence continues at coordinate 4,658,551 of NW_012112030.1, forward strand.
GAAAGAGCTTAATTTTTCCTGGAGTAAGACAGATATAAGCTAAATGAAATAACAAAGATATACAATACATTTAATGGTAAGGAGAGGTATGTGGAAAAAGAAAATCACCGTGGTGGTGGCTCACATAAGCACTTTTAACTATGGAATCTAGAAACATCCATATGATTAACTTTCTTGGACTGTAAGAAAGTTTACAAATATAGGGTTTTGGAGAGGATGATTCACCCAAACTATATTCTGCCTCTAATCTTTTTTTTTTTATGTTCTGCTGATCTGAAATACTTTTACAGTCAATACCTCGAGAAAACCATCCTTTTCCAGAAAAACTAAGACTAAATAACATAGCTCAGTTAACTGAAGGAAATAGGAGGAAGCAAATTTCCCTTAGATTTGTTCATGATATAATCTCACAAAAGTCAGTATATAGAAACCACCATGGCTGGGAGATGTATTTAGCTGAGTCTGTTTTCTGCTGACATAGATGTTGCTGAGAAGTCAATAGACTACAAACAAACAAACAAACAAACAAACAAAAACCCTGTAAGCTTAACTTTGGAGAACCCACTTAGCTCTTTAAAACTTAGATAGTTTAAGTCATATTAATTTTTTATAATTTCATTTTTCAATTATTTAAACTGTCAAAGATTTACTCAGCCCTTATGTCCCGGGCACTACTTTCAGTAGTGGAAATACACTGGCGGACAAGATAGGCAAGATCATTGTTTTAATGGAATGCTACATGGAGAGAAAGGAAAAAGAAACAAAAATCATGAAAATATTACCTAGTACAGGGTGAGTGATATGCTAGAGATGGACTCATGGACCTCTTCCAAGGATGTGCCATTGAAACTGAAATTAATGCAGAGGCAGAAGTAGGGCTGATACAAGGTACTTAGGGTCAAGCTTGATCAGATCAAGGATTAAACGGAAGGCCATTGTGAGTAGTACATGTGAGTGAGAGGAAAATAGTTCAGAAAGGGATGAAAGAGCTAAGGATGGTCTCAATAAGACTAATGCAGGATTTAATTTTAAGTGCAATAAAGCTTTTGAAGTTTTTAAGTAGGGAAGTAGCATAATAAAATTGCCATTTTTTTTTAAAAAAAGGAGCAATCTGTGAAAAGTGATTTGGATTTTATTCTAAATGTAATGAGAGCTATTTATAAAGGAGATGATTGCTAAGAAATAAGATTCACATTTAAAAATACATCAATGTGTCTACTCTGAGACTTTAACTTATTTTCCCTACTAGATTGTAAGTTCCAGAGGATAGTAATCATATTGTCTATTTCTATATTCTTTACTAGTTATCATTCCCCATTTGGAAATAATGTTTCATATAAATCTCTGTGCCTAGAATGGGTTGGGCACGGTGGCTCATGCCTGTAATTCCAGCACTTTGGGAGGTGAGGTAAGAGGATCACTTGAGCTCAGGAGTTAGAGAACAGCCTGCAGCCTTGGCAACACGGTGAAACCTCATCTCCAACAAAAATATAGAAAAAAAAATTAGCCAGGCGTGGTGGCACGTACCTGTAGTTCCAGCTGCTCAGGAGCTGAGGTGGGAGGATGGCTTGAGCCTGGGAGGTGGAGGTTGCAGTGAGCCGAGATCACGCCACTGCACTCCAGCCTGGAAAATCTCTGTACCTAGAATGTTTTATGTATAGGACCTTGCTAGAAGGAAAAGAATTTTCTTTCAAAAAGCCCCTCCGATCTCTTTAATCTTTCTGTTTCAGAACGTGACTTGAATTCTCAGTGAAGTAGAACTAACGGGCTACAAAGAGATGAGAGTTTGTTTGAGGGTTTCACTCTCTCTTTGTTTCATTTTTATCACAATGCTAACTGCTAGCTGCACCTGAGTGAAAATCTTCCCTGTCAGATACGTTAGGTCATTCAGACTCAGATAGGTGACCTCACTCGGTGAAGGGTCTACCCATAACTTACAGTAAAACCTCTGCAATTACTAGTCAAACTTATGAGAATGGAGGGCAAGGAAAGCATGTTTGCCACAGTTTTAAAAATTATTTAACTGTTGCAAAAATAGTTTAGATTCATCTTTCAGAAATTGATGATCCTGTTTCTTTATAATCTATTTTCGAAAAAATATAAATCAAATGAATGAACAAAGAATATCCTTACAAAAGAGGGACTTTCAATGAGGCAATTCCACAGAAAAACAGTAAAATTATTACTTCCCATTACTAACATGCAATTTGCCTTTTAGAAAAAGCATATACGGAACTTGGGGGGAGGGGGATGTTTTTCAAAAGTAACAACAAATTAATTTCATCTTTCCCCTGATTATGTAAAAAGTTGTCCCTTGGTAAGGTTCAGAGATTCTCAGGCTGTGTTTCAGACATTTTCATGACAGTCTTTCATAATTAGAATTTTGACAAGCAGAAGGTTGTACAAACAACCTCATAAAGATAATTAATGCATAGTGTGCTTCAGTGGAAAGTAAGACTTGAGAGGTGGATACAAATGGGTGGGGCTTGTGAGAAAATCTAGCTGTGATAAGTGAGGCTTGCACTGAGCCTTGTGATGATGTTTCTGAGGACAGAAATCAAGTTAGCCAGCCCTCGTTACTGTTGTCCGGCATAATTTGTTCCCGTGCAGAATCAACTCCTCTCCCTTAACTGTTACTGACTTAGATGCAAGAGGAAGAAAAAGCCAAACTCTGCTTTCTCTTCTGTTCCCTGCAGAGCACAGGGCTCCCTCTTCAACGTGGCGACCAGTGGCCCTGACCCTGCTGACTTTGTGCTTGGTGCTGCTGATAGGGCTGGCAGTCCTGGGGCTTTTGTGTAAGTCTGCGCTCTGACCTGGGGGCGGATCCCGGTTCCAAGGTTTGTCTAGGATGAGAAACACTTGTTATGGATTTGTTTTTTAAGCTTTAATTCTTTAGCCTTTGGAAAACTCAGTGTATCTTTTTTTAAATGCAGCTATTTAAATGGTGAATAATGGAAAAAGAATTAAAATATGACAATCAGTTGCCAACTAGAATTAAACATTCTGTTTGAGATAAGAAGGGATTTGTCTGGTTGTTTATATGTCAGTGTCTAAAAATATCATTTATTTTAAATAAACGCATGCTTCAGCCCTCTCCCATTCCACAAAAGACTAGGGTATCAGAGGTTTTGACTCCGAGAATACAAGGTTCAGTGGGCTGGTGCAGAATATACTATCCACAGAGCCACGCATACCGTCAGTACAAGGAGAGTAGGTAAACTCCTTAATCATCGTATTTTTTAAAGGCCAGGAAGTTATACAGTCATTTTATAAAAACGTGTGAAAATCAAATCAGAAAAATGCATATCTAAAAATATTTAAATTTCAAACTAGTAAAAACAAGTTAAAAAGCTTAAAAAAGAAAGTGGACGAATTTGCCTCAGTAGGTGAAGACCCCACAGCAGTGTTTCCTAAACAGCTGAAGAAGGTTATTCAAAGAAAAATGTTATATAGGAGAGCAGATTTTAATGTCAAAAATTGGGTTTAAGACTTTTGTTTGTATATTTCAAAATTAAAAATAATTTCTTATTGCCCCTTTTGATCCCAAAAGTTTTATTTCATTGTGATATAACTATTATTTTGCAATCACCATTATTCTTGGAAATACAGAGGAACTCTCATGATTTGTGAGAGATTTCTATACTTAGATGTAGAGACCTGAATTTCAAATCTGAATGTTGAAAATTTCTAGTAAAATGACATTAGGAATTTACTTGTTCTCAATGATCCTAATTGCAAACTGTAAAATCATGGAAAAAATAATAACACTATTTCAATAACTGAATAAGTAACAATATATGGTATATTGTCAATACTCAATATAATAACCAACATATAAACAGATTGGTGGTTTTATGTTGAGTAACATTTGAGAGTATACATAAAAAGATTTATCAAACAGTAAATATAGGTTGAGAATTTATTCTTGAAGTTAGGAACTAATATTATAACTCCACATTTCTATTTATGTAATTTTTAATAGATATAGATAAATTACTTAAATTACACATTTTTTAAGGCCAGGAATGGTGGCTCATGCCTGTAATTCCAGCACTTTGGGAGGCTAAGGCAGGCGAATCGCTTGAGGTCAGGAGTTGGAGACCAGCCTGGTCAACATGGTGAAACCTCATCTCTACTGAAAATATAAAAATTAGCCAGGCATGGTGGTGGGCACCTATAATCCCAGCTACTCAGGAGGCTAAGGCAGGCGAATCGCTTGAGGTCAGGAGTTGGAGACCAGCCTGGTCAACATGGTGAAACCTCATCTCTACTGAAAATATAAAAATTGGCCAGGAATGGTGGCTCATGCCTGTAATTCCAGCACTTTGGGAGGCTAAGGCAGGCGAATCGCTTGAGGTCAGGAGTTGGAGACCAGCCTGGTCAACATGGTGAAACCTCATCTCTACTGAAAATATAAAAATTAGCCAGGCATGGTGGTGGGCACCTATAATCCCAACTACTCAGGAGGCTGAGGCATGAGAGTCGCTTGAACCCAGGAGGCAGAGATTGCAGTGAGCCAAGATCACACCACTGCACTGCACTCCAGCCTGGGTGACAGAGTGAGACTCCATCTAAAAAAATATATGTATATATAAAATATATATATAGACTTCATCTAAATATATATATAAATATATATAATATATAAAATATATATTTTAAAATGTTATATATATGTGTGTGTGTATATATATATAACATTGAGGTATGTCCTTTATATGCCAATTTTGCTGAATGTTTTAATCATAAAGGAATGCTAGATTTTTTCAAATGCTTTTTCTGCATCTATTGAGATGATCATATGATTTTTGTTTTTAATTCTGTTTATGTAATGTGTCATATTTATTGACTTGTGTATGTTAAACCATCCCTGCATCCCTGGTATGAAACCCACTTGATCATGGTGGATAAGCTTTTTGATGTGCTGCTGGATTCAGTTTGCCAGTATTTTATTGAGGATTTTTGCATCAATGTTCATCAGGAATATTAGTCTCTAGTTTCTTTTTTGTTCTGTGCTTTCCTGATTTTGGTAGTAGTGTGATACTGGCTTCATAGAATGATTTAGGGAAGATTCTCTTTCTCTATTTTTGGGAATAGTTTCAGTAATATTTGTACCAATTCTTCTTTGAATGTCTGATGGAATTCAGCTGTGAATCCATTTGTGAATGGACTTTTATTTGTTGGCAGTGTTTTTCTTCCTGTTTCAATCTCACTATTTCTTACTGTTCTGTTCATAGTTTCTATTTATTCTTGGTTTAATCTAGGAGGGTTGTGTATTTCCAGGAATTTGTCTATCCCCTCTGGACTTTGTTTATAGTAGCTTTGAGTGATCTTTTGTATTTGGGTGGCATCAGTTGGAATATCTCTCATTTCATTTGTAATTGAGGTTATTTGGATCTTCTCTCCTTTTCTTGATTAACCTTGCTAATGTTCTATGGATTTTATTTATCTCTTCAAAGAACCAGTTTTTTGTTTCATTTATCTTTTGTATGTCTTTTTTTTTTTTTCATTTCAATATCATTTAGTTCTGCTCTGATCTTTGATACTTCTTTTCTTCTACTGGATTTGGGTTTGGTTTATTCGTGTTTCTCTAATTTCTTGAGGTGTGATCTTAGATGGTCTATTTGGGGTTTTTCAGATATTGTGATGTAGTCATTTAATGCTATGAACTTTCCTCTTAGCACCGCTTTTGCTGTATGCTAGAGGTTTTCATAAGTTGTGTCACCAATATTATCGTTCTGTTCAAAATATTTTTAAATTTCTATCTTGATTTTGTTGTTTACCCAAAGATCATTCAAGATCAGATTATTTTATTTCCATGTTTGTATGTAGTTTTCAGGGTGCCTTGTATTGTTAATTTTCAATTTTATTTCACTATGCTTTGAGAGAATACTTGATATAATTTCAGTTTTCTTAAATTTATGGAGACTTGTTTTGTGGCCTATCATATGGCCTTTGTTGGAGAATGTTATATGTGCTAATGAAAAGAATGCATACTCTGCAGTTGTTGGATGGAATGTTTTGTAAATATCTGTTAAGTCAATTTGTCTTAGGGTATAGTTTAAGTCCATTGTTTCTTTTTTTCTTCTTCATTGTTGACTTTCTGTCTTCAAGACCTGTCTAGTGCTGTCAGTGGAGTATTGGAGTCCCCCACTATTATTGTGTTGCTGTCTATCTCATTTTTTAGGTCTAGTAGTAATTGTTTTATAAATTTGGGAGCTCCAATGTTAGGTGCATATATATTTAGGGTTGTGATACTTTCCTGTTGGATTATTCCTTTTATCACTATATAACGTCTATAATATCTCTCTTTGTTTTATTTTATTTATTTATTTATTTTTCCTGTTGTTGCTTTAATGTCTGTTTTGTCTGATAAAAGAATAGTTACCCTGGCTCATTTTTGTTTTCCATTTGCATGGAATATCTTTTTCCACTTCTTTACCTTAAGTTTATGTGAGTCCTTATGTGTTAGGTGAGTCTTTTGAAGACAGCAGATACTTGATTGGGGAAATCTTATCCATTCTGTCATTCTTTAGCTTTTAAGTGGAGCATTTAGGTCATTTACATTCAGAGTTAGTACTGAGATGTGCAGTACTGTTCTATTCATTATGCTAGTTCTTGCCTGAATACCTTGTTTTATTGTGTGTGTGTGTGTGTGTGTGTGTGTGTGTTATTGTCTTATAGGTCCTATGAGATTTATGTTTTCAGGAGATTCTATTTTGGTGTATTTTGAGGTTCTGAGGTTCTGTTTCAAGACTTAGCACTCCTTTTAGCATTTCTTGTAGTGCTGTCTTGATAGTTACAAATTCTCACAGCATGTGTTTCTCTGAAAAAAACATTATCTCTCTTTCATTTATGAATCTTAGTTTCACTGGATACAAAATTCTTGGCTGACAATATTTTCTTTGAGGAGGGTAAAAATAGGACCCCAATCCTTTCTGCCTTTTAGGGTTTCTGATGATGTCAGCTATTAATCTGATAAGTTTTCATTATAGATTACCTGACGTTTTTGTCTGACAACTTTTAAGATTGTTTCCTTCATCTTGACTTTAGATAACATAATGAATATTCACCTAGGTGATAATCTTTTTGCAATGAATTTCCCAGGTGTTTTTTTAGCTTCTAGTATTTGAGAGATTGTTTGGAGGTTCTAGCAGGAGATTGCAGCTACTTGTATACCCTTGACCAGACTGGTTCTCCTCTATCGGGTATGGTCATCCTCTTCAACCATGTGCATTCAGGAGGGATGCACCTGGAGCAGTGAGGAAGGAAGGGGACATATGGCTAGCCAGCCAGATCAGCCAAATGAACACTGGTAATCAACGGGGTGACAGATATCGCAGCCAGATCACCCTTACATCCTGAGCTTCTAGTATTTGAATGTCTAGATCTCTAGGAAGACCAAGGGTTTTTTCCTGGTTTATCCCCTCAAATAAGTTTTCCAAACTTCTAGATTTCTCTTCTTCCTCAGAAACAATTATTCTTAGGTTTGGCCATGTACTATGGCTCCAACTTACTTGGAGACTTTCTTCATTTTTTTTTCTATTATCTTTGTCTTTGTCAGATTGGGGTAATTCAAAAGCCTTGTCTTCAAGCTCTGAAGTTCTCTCTTCTTGTTCTAGTCTATTGTTGAAACTTTCTAGTGTATTTTGTATTTCTCTAAGTATGTCTTTCATTTCCAGAAGTTGTGATTGTCTTTTCTTTATGATATTTATTTCTCTGGATAATTTTTAAAATCCATATCCTATATTGTTTTTTAAAATTTGTTTAGGCCAGACGTGGTGGCTCATGCCTGTAACCCCAGCACTTTGGGAGGCTGAGGAGGGCAGATCACCTGAGGTCAGGAGTTCAAGACCAGCTTGGCCAACATGGTGAAACCCCATTTCTACAAAACTATAAATATTAGAGAGGCATGGTGGTGGGCACCTTTAATCCCAGCCACTTGAGAGGCTGAGGCAGGAGAATCAAGTGAACCTGGGAGGCGGAGGTTGCAGTGAGCCAAGATCACACTAGTGCATTCCAGCCTGGGCAGCAGACTGAGATTCTGTCTCAAAAAGAAAGAAAGAAAACCATAAATAAGTTTCTTTAAGTTGGTTTTCATTTTTCTCTGGTATCTCCTTGAGTAACTTAATAATCAGCCTTCTGAATTCTTTATCTGGCAATTCAAAGATTTCTTCTTGGTTTGGATCCATTGCTGGGGAGTTAGGGTTATCTTTTGGTAGTGTTATAGAGTCCTGTTTTGTCGTATTACCAGAATTACTTTTCTGTTTCCTTCTCATTTGGGTATGTTGGGTATTTCAATGAAAAGATCTGGAACACACAGGCTACTGTTCAGATTCTTTCATCCCATGGGGTGATCCTTTGATGTTGTGCTCTCCCCCTTCCCCTAGGCATAGGACTTCCCTAGAGCCAGACTGCAGTTATTGTTATTCTCTTCTGGGTCTAGCCACCGTGGGTGCTACCAGGCTCCAGGCTGGTGCTGGGGAATGTCTGCAGAGTCCTGTGATATCATCTATCTTCAGGTCTCTCATCTGTGGGGCACCTGCTATGGTGAAGTTGGCAAGGAAGTGAAGTAGACTCTGTGAGAGTCCTTGGTTGTAGATCTGTTTAGTGTCCTGGTTTTCTTGAATGCTGGTTATGCTAGCAGTGAAGTTGTCAGATAGACACACTCAGGGCCTCTGGTTAGCCAGGGTGTTGCAGGCAGTGGAATTAGCTGTTGTCTTCTCCCTCCTTGGAGCAGGGTTATTCTGTCTTGAGTTACTCTAATGGTTTGAGTTGGTTGGCCTCCAGCCAGGAGGTGGTGCTTTAAAGAGACAACCAACTGCAGTAGTAGACAGGGGATGTAAGCTTGTTCTAAGTTTGCCAGGATAAGTATTCAGGTTTCTCAGGTGATGGGTGGGACCATACAGCTCCCAAGAATTTATGTCTTTTGTGTTTGGGTACCAGGGTGGGTAGAGAAAAAACGTCACATGGGGTCAGGGTTAGGCAGGTCTGAGCTCACACTCTCCTTGGGCAGGGCTTGCCATGAATGCTGTGGGGCATGGGGGTTGCTTCTCAGGGTATTACGGCTGCCTCTGCTGTGTCATACAGGTCGCCAGGGAAGTGGGAGAAAGCTGGCAGTGATAGGCCTTATCCAGTTCCCAGATAGCTGGTGAGGCAAGTCTTGTTCGTCCCATGCCCCACCAACAACACAGAGTTTATATCCTGGCAGCTCATGCCTGGGGCTCTGATCTTGCCCCAGACTACAACCCTTCCCACTGAGAAAGCAAGCAGGCTTTCAGGTCATGCCTCTCCCCACCTTCCCACACCATCTGTCACAGTTCCTGTGCTGATATCTGTAGAAGTTCCTCTTTGCCCCCTGGATTCTGCTTAAGAAAATTCATATCCAGTTGAAATTATTACAAAATTCATTTGGAAGCTTCTTTCATCCTGTAACTCCTCTTTAATTCCACTGGCTGCCTTGTCCAAGGACCCCTGTGAGACAGAGTCAGGGATGGGTTCCCTGGGCTTGAGCTGGAGAATGGGAGTGCCTACAGGACTCTTCCTTCTACTTCTTCTACTTTTATATTTTACATATATTTTATATTTGGCTCTCTACATCCATTTCTGCTCCAGGTAAGGTTAAATCCTTCTCATGTAACCCGGATTTTCAGGTTCCCCAGCAGTGATGTGTGTTCAGAGGTGGGTTTTCCCCACTTCACACATTTGTGACTGTCTTACAGAATTTCCAGTATTGAGTTGCTTCCTTCAAAGGATCTGTGAATTCTTTCAGTTTTCCTGGTATGTTCCTGAGGTGGTTCCTGGAGGAAAAGTTCACAGTGTGAGTCTCCTCACGCTGTTCTGTTGTCCAAGTGGGAGCTCCACCTTAGCCCTCTTAGCTGCCATTTTCTCCCCATGACTTCACATTTTTAGACAGACTTAAAGAAATTAATTCGCCCAAGGTGATACAACTTTTCATATATGTACTAGAGTCCAAACTTGAATATAGGCAATATGAGATCTCAGAGCCTGAGATACTAAAAAATACACTGTTTGTCTTCCGCATAGGCAGAAAATGGAAATAAAACATAGAAATAAGCTGTCCAGTCTGACTTGGTCATTTGGGTTAGTTTTTCAGTACTACCAGCTCTCCAATACTGGTCAAGACACCATTTCTCAAATGGAAGAAAGATTAGGAAATATGTCCCGAGAGTTGCAATCTCTTCAAGTCCAGAACATAAAGCTTGCAGGAAGTCTGCAGCATGTGGCTGAAAAACTCTGTCGTGAGCTCTATAACAAAGCTGGAGGTAAGTGTGTCCTGGTCACTCTGTCCCCATGTTATCTGGCAACAGAGAGATGGATGTCCCGCCGGTGAAAGTGAGAGTCAAGTATTATTTAACTAGAGGTCTGGCAAACTGAAAAAGGGTTTGGGCTTCCAGATCATGATCAGTTGTTGGCATCCTGTGATTCACATGTGTCTGTGATACCATATATCAAGGGACTCTTCAAATGCAGACATTTTAAAACAATACAAACAATTACCTAAGAATAACCAAAATAAGACTACAAGTAAGGAAAATACAGGGTTATGTCTCAATTTACCTCAGCAAATGTTCTTACAAATTCTTTCCTAGTAAGAAGTAAGCAAACTCATAACTGTAGTTCTCAAATCTTAAAAATCATACAGGGACTAGTCCAAAAATGCAGATAACCTGAATCAAACTCAAGTTATTTTAATTCAGGATAACTTGGCTGAGTATCAGAAATATGTAGCTTATTAAGGACCACAGATGATGACAGTGCCAGTGGTAGGTGAACCACCATTGATAAATTTGCTGCTGGAGAAGTCTAGGAGCATCGCTTCAGTGTGAGTGTGTGTATGTGTTCCTATACTATTCTTTTCAAGTTTTGTGATAATCCACTTTATTCAAGTCAGCTCTCTCTTCTGCTCTCTTTATCATGCTTACTTAGGAAATGGCATACATGTTCAGGTTTCCACTTTTTATTTCTTTTTTAGGAACTCTGAAGGAGGGCAGAGTCTCCTCATCTGCTATATACACACCACTTCCCACCTGAAACAGACATCCTGATTGTGTGGCTACCTAGGAAAAAATATTAATAGGCACAGTTTTACTTCTCTAAGTGATTCTTTCCTACATGACTAATGACCTCAATGGTCATAATGTCCTTATTTACTAATTTTTCTTCTTCCATTTTTTTTGGGTGGGGGGAGACGGAGTCTCACTCTGTTGCCTAGGCTGGAAGGCAGTGACACGATCTCAGCTTGCTTGCAACTTCCTCCTCCCAGGTTCAAGCAATTCTCCTGCCTCAGCCTCCTAAGTAGCTGGGACTACAGGTGTGCACCCCCACACCCAGCTAAAGTTCTTTTGTATTTTTAGTAGAGATGGGTTTTCACTGTGTTGGGCAGGCTGGTCTTGAACTCCCAACCTCAGGTGTTCCCCCTGCCCCGGCCTCCCAAAGTGCTGGGATTATAAGCGTGAACTACCCCGCCTGGCGCTTATTTACGAATTTTCCAACAAAGCCCAGTGTGCATACTTTTCTTTGTTGTTTGCCATATCTTCAAAAAGATAATCCACTACTCGTCAGGCTGAGGCTGGAAGATTGAGCTGAGGAGATCAAGACCAGCCCAGGCAACACAGTAAGATGCTATCTCAGAAATTATTTTTATTTTTATTTACTTATTTATTATTTATTTTTAAAGTCAGAGTCTCACTCTGTCACCTAGGCTGGAGTGCAGTGGTGTGATCTCGGCTCACTGCAGCCTCCATCTCCTGGGTTCAAGCGATTCTCATATCTCCTCCTGGGCAGCTGGGATTACAGGTGTGCACCACCACATCTGGCTAATTTTTGTACTTTTTTAGTAGAGATGGGGTTTCTCCATGTTGCCCAGGCTGGTATTGAACTCTGGCCTCAAGTGATCTGCCCACCTCAGCCTCCCAAAGCACTGGGATTACAGGCATGAGCCACTGCACCTGGCCAAAAAAAATTTTTTTTAAGGTAACCGAGATTTTCCTAACACAAATGGTCTTTCAAATTTTTATTTAGGTATATAAAAACAAGTAAAAAGAGGAAGCTATGCAAATAAGTCATATTTAATATAAATATAAAATCTAAACGCAAATATATTAAAGTTTCTTCTCATATAAAATTCTTACATACTTTTGGTTAGATGTCAGTTCTCAGTTTTAATCTGCTACTTTTTATTTCTTACCCTCATCTTACCCATTATCCATCCATCCATCCACCCACTGAAGTGATATTTATCCATTTAGTTAGTACTACTACCAGTACGGTGGGACTATTTACTGAATGCCTACTGATGCATATCTGACAAAACACACAGGATGTCTACTCTCATGGACCACTTACTCTAGTGGGGTGGTAGAAGTAAGTATATTGAAAAACATAAAATAAGATGACTCATGTCTTTGTCTGTTTGTGTTGCTATAAAGGAGTACCTGAGCCTGGGTAATTTATCCAGAAAAGAGTTTTATTTGATTAATGATTCTGCAGGCTGTACAAGAAGCGTGGTGCCCGCATCTGCTTCTTCTGAGAGCCTCAGGCAGCTTCCACACGTGGGAGAAAGTGCAGCAGGTAACAGGACAAGAGTCCAGGAGGCAAGAGATTGGAGAGGGATGTGCCAGGCTCTTTTTAACAATCAGTTCTCCTGGGACTAATAGAGCGAGAACTCACCAAGCTGTTCATAAGGGATCTGCTCCCCTGTCCGAGACACCTCCCATTAGGACCCACCTCCAACACTAGGGATCAAATTCCAACATGAGATTTGGAGGGGACAAATGTTCAAACTGTATCAACCAGCATTTCCAAGTTTTCCCCCAACGTTCCCTATTTTAGTACTAAAAGTCCCACATCCTGGGAAACTCTAGGTCCCAGGTATACAATAATGATTGGCCAGCCTAAATATAATGTATGAGAGATTAATCAATCCTATGAGAAATGAAGGTAAACAAGGCAAGAGGGATAAGAAATTCAAGGGTAGTATGTTGCTACTTTAAATAGAAAGGTCATAAATCCTTAATTAAGATGATTATACAGTAGCAAAGACTTGTAAAGTTGAGGGAGTTAGCCATGTAACATAGATAAATAACAAGCTGTATAGGTAAACCAGGAAACACAAGAGCCTTAAAACATGAATGTATCTGCATATTCAAGGAATAATAAGGAGCCCATGTGGTTGGAGTGGGAGACTAACAGAAGGCTAGGTAGAGATCATATACAACATTAGGTGCCTTTGCGAGAGATTTGGCTACTATTTTGAGCAGATGAGGATGAATTGTGGGGTCTTGAGCAGAGCAAATACATGATCTGGCATAAGTTTTTAAAGGCTTAATCTACAATTATGTTAAAATTAGACTGAAAGAGGAAAGAATAGCAACAGAGAAATCAGATAAGAGATGGCTATTACTAAAATCCAGGAGAAATATGATGGTTCTTCTAACTAGGATATTGTTTGTGGGAATGAGTGCATGATGGGACACAAATGGATGTGTGAGAAATGAAAGATTCAAAAACAGCTCTAGAATTTGGGGGCAAAACAGCTAGAAGCATAGAGATGTGATTGAGTGAAAGGAGGAAGAATTCTCTGGCTACAAGGGGAAAATTAGAAACCAGGAATGCTGTTTGGGGAGCTAGATATATGAGGAAAAAATTCTGGGCCAGACATGTAAACAGACTTACATTCCTTTTGTCCAAAACACAGCAAAAATGAAGGGGAAATGGAGAGAGAAAGGACTGTAAGAAAAAAAAGACGATTAGCCTTTTTTTTTGGATGACATATTTTCATGTATTTATGAAATGGAATGTCCTTCCTGGGGTTTTTGGCCTTGCTAATATGACCATTATTGTTTATTGATCCTAAATATCTGTAAACATTTATTGCACTATATCATATACAAAAATGGTAATTTATAGGTAAAGAGAGTTCATAGAAAGTGTACATGTTCCGTTTAGAAATTAGTTGATATTTTATTTTTCTTAGGTGTATATGCCATGGACAAAACATTTGAGAACAGGTCATTTTCAGTCCACCCATTTTTCTAGCCAAAAATATGCATTTTCTCCTTTAAAAATATATATTTTTGGGGAGAGCAGAGAGATGGGGAAAACAGGGTCTCACTCTGTTGTCCAGGCTGGAGTGGAGGGTATATGTATATGTATATCTATCTATATCTAGGTCTATACCTATATCTATATGTATACACAGAGAAATGAATTTCTTCTGACCTGTATTCCATTTTCCTCCTCCAATGGTTGAAGTAATAGTATATTAAGTATTTAGTTAGTTGAAGTTAAGGAGGTAAAGCGGTTTCTCTATCTCTGTCTCTTTAGTTACATCGTATCACTACCTATTTCACATAAGGCTCTCAGTCCTTTAGTCTCTCACCTTTTGATCTAATTGTCCCTTGCTTCCTCTTAAACATTCATTGAAAATTTCTCTATTAATTCCCATACAAGTATGGGACTTGTTTTTACACAGAGCACATAGAGGGTCACTTATATCTGAAGATCGAAGGTATTTAAGAAAACATTGTACGTGAGATGGGAATGAGGTATTAATGCACTGTACTAAAATTGCAGTTACATAGTTTTTATTTACTAAATCCAGAGCAGAATGAACCAGGATTCTCCTTGCTGAGTCCAATTGCTGCTTCATAATCTTTTTCAGCACAGCACTCCAAGCACGTATTACCCATCTAAGTTCTCGTAACACCAGGGACCACAGTTGAAACTGACCTTTATTAAATGCTTTTTATGCGTAAGTCTCTGCACAAACTGGACTCTGGTTTTTACGTATTTAATCTTTACAGTAATCCTTTTAGGTAAGTATCATTCCCATTCTTGTTCTGTGTTTTAGGAAGTTTGAGGCTCGCTGCATTTTTGCTTGAGTCTCTCCAGGTTGTTACATTTCTCCTGGTAGAATTCCGAAGCAAGCAGACCTGTCTGAGAGAGTGCAAAAACCATTGACCTCCACAGCAGGTTCTTCATAACATGATAAAGATATCTTTCTAAGTTATTTATTTATTTAAATTTTGTTTTACTTCATGAAGTATTTCAAATTTACAAGAAGATTAAACGATAATATAATACCTACCTGTGTATTAGCTACTGAGATTTTAACATGTTAACTAGGTCGCTTTTAAAATAAAGAAATTGTTATGGATATGACTTGAGTTCTCATCCCACTACAAACCCTCAGGAGACTGGATTAGATTCCTAACTAAATGACCCAAGGTCATGTATCCACATAGGGTTAAAACTATAGCGCTCAGGGCTTGGCTGCTATATTTGCGATCCCTACCCATACTTCTCTGGCCTGGATGCCCAATTTAATTTGCGACACATGGAGATTCAGCATTCTAACTTCATGCTTGCCTCAGTATTTTTTACCTTAAAGACTCCACATCATATCGGTATATACCGTATTTTTTAAAACTTATTTTACTATTATGTAAGATAATTTTGAGAACATTATAGAAACTTTACTTCCTGAACACAATGCGGCTGGAGTTTCTGTACATTTCAACTGCTTTGTGAAATTGAATATTCTCTTCACGTGCTGAATTTCACAGGCAAATGGCAAGAAAGTTCCAATCATTTATTACTAGATTCCACATAAACAATTAGTGTCTGTTTTAATTTCTACAACATACTCACGACCAGTTATAATTCCTGGCATTTAGTAGGTATCCAGTAAACATTGTAGTTATCATTGCCTGGGCAATTAATTAAATATTGAAGAGGAGTTAATTCTTTCTTAGGACATCAAATATTATGTAATTTCAAGAGAGGAGCAAGGCAGACTCATACAGAAAATAACAATAAAATTGGTTTCTTTCCAAGCGCACAGGTGCAGCCCTTGTACTGAACAATGGAAGTGGCATGGAGACAAATGCTACCAGTTCTATAAAGACAGCAAAAGTTGGGAGGACTGTAAATATTTCTGCCTTAGTGAGAACTCTACCATGCTGAAGATAAACAAACAAGAAGACCTGGTAAGATTCTGAGGCTTTTCTCAAAAAGAGGCCTTAAAAGAGTTAAGCAAGAAGATTCTAAGGATCAAGAACATCGGTCCACAGTTTTTCACACTTGTTTCAATCAGGGCCTGAGTCTTATTCCTATTGCTTTGAATGGTCCCCTGAACTAGCTAGAAGGAGTTGTGTTCTCCACAAATACCCCTTAGAAAGATGAGCAATATCACTTTAAACTCCCCTCTCAGGGAGCAAAGGTAGAATGTCCTAACTTCTTCCTGTTTTGGTTTGGGTAGAAAAGGAAGAATATTGATGCAATGTCAGAAAGTGGCAAAGCTTTTAAGTGGAAAATATTTAACTAAATTATTACCATAACCTGCAAATACATATTTTGCTTTCCAGAAGTTTACAGTCTAGGATAGACTGGTCAAGGCAAATGTGACAATAAAACTACAAATTGACATATATTGAGTTAGTACCTGCAATTAAAGTACACAATTAAAATATGATTATTCCACTTTCTCTCATATTTATTATTGCCTTTGAATTGAAGTTCTCAAATAGTATGGCTATTGCTTATTTATCATTGCTTCTCTAGAATTTGGCAGAGATTTTTCTTGATGAAGAGTAGGTTATCAACAAAGGGTTATTTAATTGAATTAAATTCTCAGCTCACTATACAAATTCTTAACATCATTCTAGTTACTTCTTAATTTCTACCTACTTCCTGAAATCTGTGATGAAAGAATCTGTGTAATTTCTCTCAGCTACTAAGACAATATTTTATGACCCTTTCTCGATGGCTTAATTTAGGCATAAAGTGAGACAATTTCTTTGACTAAGACAGTGTGCCCTAGCATTAAACCCTCCTAATTTTTCTTATTCTCTTTGATTCCTCTGCCTCCAGCATACACTGCAAACTCAGGTATAAAATTGAACTATATTATGTCAGGTGGTAGGACATTTTCTTGTTAAATCTATGTAGTTATTTTCTATATGAACTTCATATATTTGTATATATTTAAATCCTTTTCATATGATTTGCTTTCAAAACTTTTAATTTGAAGGGATCCCGCCATTTAATTAGAATAAAGATTTTCAACTACAGTTATTTTCACATGTTCACTCTATGACTATTGCTTGCTAATAGCTTCATATACATTTGCAGTAATCTCTCATTAAATCGGTATATTTTATTAATTATCTGAGGGGTTATGGATGTAACAATGAAACAAAGTGTATGGCCTTGAGAAACTCATTGTATAAATGGATAATTATAATAAATATTTAGATAATGTCTATGTTAAAATATTAGGAGTACACCGAGCCTGGGAGGTTGAGGGTGCAGTGAGCCATGATCGTGCCAGTGTACTCCAGCCTGGGCGACAGAGTGAGACCCTGTCCCCACCAATTCTCCAAAAATATGTATTAGGAGTGCAGAGTGAGACTAGATAGAAGGAAGCAAATCACTTTTTAAATGTAAAAATATGTTAAATATGGATATTGGGAAAAGAATTACCATGTATAGGAGTATACACATGTATGCACATAAATATTTATAAATAGAAATTTAAAAATTTCTTTCTCCCCTTCCTAGTCTAAGACATAAATCATCCTTGCAAATTTTTCTTTTAGTTTTTTTCTTCCTTTCCCAGGCATTTATAAAGGTTGCTACCTCGTTCCTGCACTTTTCTCTTCATATTCTTCCCTGTCCCAGAATCATTCCGCATCTCTTTATTAGTCTTTCCCTCATATTTTTATATCAACATTCATGTTAATTCTGTGCCTTAAAAGCCATGTGTCAGGAATAAATCTGGGTTGATGTGATTTCTGCTTTCAGAATATCAATATGTGTTCCATATTTACTAAGACAAAATGAGTTATTAAACCCGGACAAATTTCTGACAGGCCTCAGCATAGATGCTTTTTCTCTTAAGCATGTGAGCATCTATGTGAAGCAGGACTGGTGTGTGCTTTGAGAAAAGTGTTGGCTGGCCCATGCATGTCTGTGCATGTGTGTAATCATGCCTCCAAAGCTAAAGCTTTTCTTGTGTGCTTTCCACAGGACTTTGCCCTGTCTCAGAGCTACTCTGAGTTTTTCTACTCTTATTGGACAGGGCTTTTGCGCCCTGACAGTGGCAAGGCCTGGCTGTGGATGGATGGAACCCCTTTCGCTTCTGAACTGTAAGCCTTCAAGATATTTTATGGGAAAGGCATTTAACAAAGATATTTTGCTTGAGTGACAGGGTTCAAGAATTTGGTCCATCAAGTATTACTCAAACTTCTGCTTTGTACTGGATACTGTGTTTGCAGGAGGATGACTGAAGATATTTGAACCGTAGTGCATCCTCATTTTGTTGTGTGTGTGTGTGTGTGTTTTGTTTGTTTGTTTGTTTTTTGAGATAGGGTCTTGCTCTGCTGCACGGGCTGGAGTGCAGTGGTGCAATCTCTGCTCACTGAAATCTCTGCCTCCCAGGCTGAAGCTCTCCTCTCACCTCAGCCTCCTGGGTAGCTCAGACTATGGGCGTGCACCACTACATCCAGCTAATTTTTTGTATTTTTTGGAAAGTTGGGTTTATGCTGTGTTGCCCAGTCTTGTTTAGAACTCCTGGACTCAAGTGATTTGCCCTTCTTGGCCTCCCAAAGTGCTGGGATTACAAGCAGGAGCCACCACACCCGGCCAGTGCTTGCTTTTGAACTGCTTATAAGCCAGTGAGGGAGACGGATACATAGCATTAGTGAAATATCAGGGTAGTTCTCTTGCTGCTGTTCAGAAGTTTGTGTCTGGGACATACTGTGGATGAGAGAAGGGAGAGACAGAGAGAGAGATCTTTATGGGCGAATAAACAGAAGCCTAAGAGTCCAGGCTGTAATGGCGGTTGCCTAAAATCACACAACTTGTCAGTACCCAGAGACAGGATAAGATTTCTTGGCTTTCTGTGCATTAGTAAAATAGGGAACACATCTTTTAAAAATGCAGTCTCTGAGAAAAGATTTGCTGAAAATGTAAGGTGTAATATAAAACACTAGTCGTATATATGCCGTGAGCATTTAGATAGGAGTACACATGGTATCTGTGTTAGCCTATTTTTGCATCAGCATAAATGAATGCCTGAGGCTGGATAGTTTATAAAGAAAGGAGGTTTAATTGGTTCACAATTCTGCAGGCTGTACAAGCATCCGCTTGGCTTCTGAGGAGGCTTCAGGGAGCATTACTCATGGCAGAAGGCAAAGCAAGAGCTGGCATGTCCAATGGCTAGACAGAACACAAAAGAGAGGGGGCTGGGAGGAGGTTCCAGGCCCTTTTAAACCACCAGATCTTGCATCAACTAACTGAGTGAGAACTCACTTATCACCAAGAAGAGGGCACCTAGCCATTCATAAGGGATCCACCCCGATGACCCAAACACCTCCCGCCAGGCCCCACCTCCAACACTGGGAATGATATTTCAACTAAGATTTGGAAAGAACAAACATCCAAACCATATCAGTATCCTTTGAAACAGGAAATTGTAATTTCTCTATCAAAACATATCACATTTAAAGCCATATTTGAACAGACATCCTTCTTCCCTATATACAATATATCATTTATTCTCCCAGGAGACAGGTTATATTTGATGTAATCATTTGTATTTTACAGTTAAGTAAACTGAGTTACAGAGAAGGTAGATAACTTTTTAAGTGGCAGAGAAACTATATAAATTTGGAGGAGAACACGTAGCTTCACTTTAGTTAGAAATGATTTTTGCTGTTTTGGGTGACCTGCTGTTTCTTTTTTTCCCCCCCTTTAATAATTTATTTATTTATGTATTTCTTTATTTTTATTATATTTTATGTTCTAGGGTACATGTGCACAACATGCAGGTTTGTTTCATACGTATACATGTGCCATGTTGGTGTGCTGCACCCATTAACCCTCATTTACATTAGGTATATTTCCTAATGTTACCCCTCCCCTCTCCCCCCACCCCACAACAGGCCCCAGTGTGTGATGTTCCCCTTCCTGTATCCAAGTGATCTCATTGTTCAATTCCCACCTATGAGTGAGAACATGTGGTGTTTGGTTTTCTGTTCTTGCGATAGTTTGCTGAGAATGATGGTTTCCAGCTGCATCCATGTGCCTACAAAGGACACGAACTCATCCTTTTTTATGGCTGCATAGTATTCCATGGTGTATATGTGCCACATTTTCTTAATCCAGTCTGTCACTGATGGACATTTGGGTTGGTTCCAAGTCTTTGCTATTGTGAATAGTGCAGCAATAAACATACATGTGCATGTGTCTTTATAGCAGAATGATTTATAATCCTTTGGGTATATACCCAGTAATGGGATGGCTGGTGACCTACTGTGTCTAAGAATGAGTGTGGAAACTTAGGGGCTGAAGAGAAAGAGGCACATGACCCCATTTTCCCAGTAAACTGATTCTGGTATCTAGACTATAATTTTATCACCGTAGGAAGAATGGGTATTTAATATTTTATTTTAGAAATAAACTGTGATTAAATTTACTTTTTCTTCATTTTTTAAGGTTCCATATTATCATAGATGTCACCAGCCCAAGAAGCAGAGACTGTGTGGCCATCCTTAATGGGATGATCTTCTCAAAGGACTGCCAAGAATTGAAGCGATGTGTCTGTGAGAGGAGAGCGGGAATGGTGAAGACAGAGAGCCTCCATTTCCCCCCTGAAACATTAGGCGAAGGTGACTGGTTCTCCCTCTGCAACTACAAATAGCAGAGTGAGCCAGGCAATGCCAATGCAAGGGCTACTTGAGACATCGGGAAACGGAACATAATCAGGAAACACTCTCTCTCTGAGTAGTACAAAATGGGTTCACGTGTTTCCTGTTCAGGATCAGCAGCATTTCTGAGCTTGAGTTTATGCACATATTTGAAAGTCACAAGAAGTCTTATTTACATGCCACCAACCAACCTCAGAAACCCATAATGTCATCTACCTTCTTGGCTTAGAGATAACTTTTAGCTTTCTTTCTTCTCAATGTCTAATATCACCTCCCTGTTTCCATGTCTTCCTTACACTTGGTGGAATGAGAAACTTTTTGAAGTAGAGGAAATACATCGAAGTAACATCCTTTTCCCTGACAGTCAAGCAGTCCCTCAGAAATTAGCAGTCACTCCCCAGATTATACCACCAAATACACAAGGCATTCTTTTTGTTTGTTTCAGTTCACACTAGTCCCTTCCCAATCTATCAGTAAAGACCCCATCTGCCTTGTCTATGCCCTGTTTCCCAACAGGGATGTCTCTTGATATGAGAATCTCAATGCCTTATAAACATTCCTTCCTGTGTCCATTAAGACTCTGATAATTGTCTCCCTTCCATAGGAATTTCTCCCAGGAAAGAAATATATCCCCATCTCAGTTTCATATCAGAACTACTGTCCCCGATATTCCCTTCAGAGAGATTAAACACTAGAAAAAAGTCAGCCTCTTCATCTGCACCTGTAATAGTTTCAGTTCCTATTTTCTTCCATTGACCCATATTTATACCTTTCAGGTACTGACGATTTAATAATAATAAATGTAAATACTGTGAAGTGTGTGTGATTTTACAATGGACTTGTGATTTGTGGGAAAATTCAGCATGGAAATGCTTTTCAGAATATGATGGCAATCATTATTTAATCGTGCCTTACTGAGAGTTTTTGGGGAATTTACAAGAGTATGGATAACACGATTATTTGGAGAAAATAAGATGTCTTTGAAATACATGTTGTCTTCAAGAGAACAGTTTTAACATTTTCCTAAAATGAAATATTTTGAGGCAAGCTTATGGCATCAACACATGGTTGATGAGGAAGCTGAGTTGCATTAGTGCACACAGTTTCCAGTCAGGTCGTGGGAAATGAACAGAGACAGTGACATCTTTGTAGCTGCTCCTTTGTGAGGCACTTCTTTCTTGAGATGACTCCATGCACAGATATAACAGGGATCGTTGGGAGTGACACCATCACAGCCACCAAGTTTATTGGTTTATTGATAGATCAATTCTGAGGGTTTAATGCTAGAAAGGATAACATTATAAATCTTTGTTTTTCAACAGTGGCAACTGAGGTGCTTCAGTTTTGTTTTTCATAAACATCCATCTCATGGTAAAATGACGTAGAGTAGCAATAATATGATAGGAAGAACACATTGGTGCTCACTTTCATAAATTTCATTTTGTTAGATTGTCACTTAGCAAAGACGATTGCAGATTCTTCCTCGAGAACTTTCCTTTCAATTTTCTGTTGATTTCCTTAAAATTTTCTTCAGGGTTAAGCAAGTTCTGTTGATATATTGTGTCATGAAAAGAAAACTGTATTTGTGGTTAGAAAATGAAGACTTTAGATCTCTTATTCTGATTTACTTATTAGGCAAGTCACTTTACTTCATGAAGCCTATTTCACTGCATATGAAGTAGAAATAGTTATAATTTCCTCATAATGTTACTGTTAGCTGAAATGAAGTAAATGTGAAATCAGTTTCATAGTGTGAACTTCAATATAAAATGTAAGGGAAGTGAAGAACATACTTTTAAAAGGATCTAGTGATTTATTTTTAAATATGGGGGACACACACACATGCATAAGCAATGTTAAAAAGAAAAAAGAAAACTTCAGCTGAATTAAATTTAAAAGAGTTTAATTGAGCAATGAAGCATTCACAAATCGGGTAGCCTCCAGAGCCAGAGTAGACTCAGAGGCTCCAGAGCAGCCATGTGGTGGAAGAAGACTTATGGGCAGAGAAAGGAAAACGTAGTAAAGAAAACGGAAGTGACGTACAGAAAAAGCTGGATTGGTTACAGCTCGGAGTTTGCCTTATTTGAACACAGTTCAAACAGTTGGCTACCTTTGATTGCCCAAAACACATTGATTGGCACAAGTGTAGGCTAGGGTCTGTTTACACCTCAACTTGTTATAGTTGACATTATGTACAGAGAATCCTTTAGGCTAAACTTACAATACATAAGAAGGCGGTGTTAGGCTAAACTTGTTTTATTAATAACAACCAACTTCTTTGGAAATTTGTATTTATGAACAAATTGTAGAAGGGCACCTACTTTGGGGAGCTAAGGATTTTACTACCAAATATTTTTGATGATGAGTGTAGATTTTCAATGGAAGTAGTTCATATTAATAGGTACATAACAAGAAGTGAGAAGTAAGTCTGCAGTTAAGCAATTGTTATGTAAGCCTTGTTGCTACAGAAGGAAAATATGACTGATAGGAGGAAGTCAAATGATTTTGTGGACTAAGCTGTAAAATAGAGACATGCACTCATTGAAGTTTTGACTCCTAGCATCCCATATTGCTGCAGTCTAGCTCAGGGATGGATGACAAGCATCTCTTTAAGTGCCATTGATGTGAAGAGTCTAGCTGCCTGCGGAGTGAGTGGTGAATGGTATGTCATTCCAAATCTGGGACTAAGGGGTAGTGTCACTTTACATTGTGAGGAGGAAAAAATAACATACATTTGACATACTTCAGCTCCTTCCCTGAGCTTATTCTTCTTCGTCTTTCCCCTTAATCCCTTTGTCTTTATAGCAAAACTCACAATATTGATCACAGTGTGAACAAACATTTCAAAACAACAGAAAAAGTGTATAGCATAACATTCTCACTACACACTTTTGAAAAATCGATATTAAGAATAGGAAATAATGATAAAGTGAATTTTAAAATCTGATTTGCTAAGAACAATATCCAGTTGAGCATCAGAGAGGGGCACTGTATGAACTGGTTTTTCTGGATGAGGAGACTTTTTTCTCTCTAGGTTCTTGTTTATGTAATTCTGAAGAAATTGCAGGAACAGTCAAACGAGGAGCCCAGCCTTTCCTGGTAGAGCTGAGATCCCCGGGTACACAATAAGCTCTTTCTTTTCCTGAGGATATTGAACCTGCGCTCAGGATTTATCAACAGGAAACAGGCCATGAGCCCTGTAACAGCAGGAAGTGTGAGAAGGGTAATGGGGAGCTTTTATTTTAAGGATGCAAACACATTATGAACAAGGTAGAAAGTCTAGTAGGTTGTCTCAGGGCCAGCTTTAATATGTGGGAGTCAACTCCTCTGTAGAGAGATTCTTACAGTATTTGAAGATTACAAACAGCAGGATCCTCTGATTTAAAGTCTGCATGACTTTTGTACACGCTTCATTATATGAATAGATATTTAGGCTCGAATAATATCTACTATTATTCTACCAATATTATTATATATATATGTATATATATATTATACATTTAATGTACTTTAACCAAACATGTAACAAAAGCTTTTTTACATTTGCAAGACAGTTTTATTTTTAGTTTTCTTTTCGTTTGTTTAAGGCTAACTTAGAACTCAATGAAAGAGATCTAAGATGCCTAATTCATTGTTGGTGGGACTAGGATCTAAGACTAGCATACTCAGTGTTGTATTTGAAAAGCCTTGGTATCCTGGACCAACAGCAACCTGCAGAGAAGAATCCCCCAACTACAGCATCTGTGTGGAAAGCAGCATTGTTGCTGAGGAGATCTGTAGGAGCTGAAGTCAGCTGCGCTATAGATAAATTCTAATTTGAAAATACTGCATCATACACTATGGGATGACATCAGTTGAAGAATGTTTGCCTTTTGCTTTATTGTACTTTTTAAAGAATGATCATAAATGCTTCATATCCTTTCTCTAAACGTAGTTCCATGACAATGCTTTGAAGAATCTTTAAGGCAAACAGTCTTTGCTAGTAAATTCTGCTATTGTTTCTCCTTTATTCCAGGTTATTACATTCAGCTGCCAACTGTCAGCTGTAAAAACCCAACACAGGAGACAATATATGCTGTGCTTTCTCTGCTATTCTCCTTTTTCAGGTTCGGCAGAAAATTAGAGAAAAATCTCTTTTACTTAAACTCCCACATTTAAACTCTAGGTCAAGGTAAATAAACAAAAACATGCTCTTCTCATCCTTACACAACCTTACCCATTGTAAAAGGACATTTAGCTAAGAGGATATTTAATTTCATTTAAATGATTTCCAGTGACTCAGAGAATTAGGTTTTACTTTTACTTTATATATTTAAGTGATGTCTTTACACTTAGGAAGAAAAGATGATAATCTAATGAATCTCAGCTCCTCCTTGTGAGAAATGAAGAATTAAATAAACTTATATTGAATTAAGCAAATATGTATTGAGAACCTACTAAGTGGTAAGGCGTTCCTGTAGGGACGGTAAGTGGTAACGAGTAATATAATAATAATTAAGGAATCTGTTCTTTCTGTAGATCACAAGGTACTTTGCTATTAATCGTCTCTTAGGGATAAGATAGTCCATGCTTCAGGGAGCCTACAGACTTAGGGCAGAGAATGTCTATGGATTTATTTGAGGAGAATCCATTAACTTTAAAGCAGATATTCTCTCCAGAGAGTTGCTGACATTTTACCCATAAACTTTAACTTCTCAAGATCCCTGCAACAGGAACAAAAAAAGGGATCATTTTTGTCTGGGATGCACAAATAAAGGTTGATGTGTAGAGATGACTGGTGAAGTAGTCCAGAGAACAAAACCAGGCACTGATAGAGTGTTCAACTCTGTGCAAGACTATTCTCGGCACTGGCATATATTTACAGTCTAATCCTCATACAATATTTTGAAGTAAGTTCTGTTGTTATTTTACAACGAGGCAACGGAGGCACTGAAAGATGTAATCGAAAGTGCTGGCGTGTTAACCCTGAGGGACCAGACCATGAGCCCTTTGATTTGTGAATGGTAGGGATGGTCATTGAGAGGAAAGAGAGAATTCACAGAATTCTCTGGAGAACATTCTGATCCTGCCATCCCGACTATTCCTTCTGCTTATGTCCAATTCTAGTAGTTCATCTTTCTAGTAGAAATCGAATCTTAAAAAGTACATTGTCTTACAGGCTGCAGATAGAAATCTGTCTTTCTTTCAATTTGGAAATTCATATCTCTGTTCTTCTATCCTATCAGTCTGATAACATAATGCCTGAAAGGCTAGAAAATGCATGGAAAGATCTCACAGATGGTGAGTTTAAAAGGCCAAATTTATTTATTTATTTTAAAAATATTAGTCAGCTGTAACTGCTTCACCTCCCCCAACAACATAGATCTGTACCTTGTGTGAAATTTACAGTCATTCTGGGCTTTAAACAATAAAAATGATTTCCGTGTGTTTGTTCTTAACTCTTCGGGGTTTTGTCCTCTGTAGCTCTAAATAGGTTTTATTCTTGCAATGTGAACAATATCGAATGAAATCTGGACAGTGTGGAAGAATATTCCAAAGTGTATTATTGAGTCCCAGGTTGCTAATTTCATTGCCCACATTTTGGTTTACTGTTCTGTTTTTGTTTTTTGTTTTTTGTTTTTTTTTTTTTCAGGGGTGTTGGAGGGTGGGTTTTCCAAAGGCCTGTTCCAAATAATAGTGTAATAGAACACTTTGAACACAATTTCTTTCAGACAGAGGATCTTAACGCATACTTCTCGCAGATAAAATACTTCCAAGTGCTGCAGTTAGACGGAAGAAGGGAACCGTTTTTGATGTATCCACAGACTTGGTTGGTTGACTGGGCTCTCTCTACTGGCCACCTGGAAAGGCAAGTCAGCATTTCTGAGGTTAGATTTGGGGGTTTCAGAGATGTTCCTGAGGGTAACTAATGAGATGTGTGTAGCTACTTGTTTTTTTGTATTAACATAGCACCTTCCTGTGGTGGTTTCGTCCTCCTTCTTCAGTAACTGCTTATTTCTCTCAATAAGGAATGTTAATATAATTTGAACAAAAACAGCATGTAAAGAAAACAAAAACATAGATACTCAAAGACAGTCCCTAAATTAGAATGTCTTTGCTGACTCTTAATTTTCAAAATGCTAAGGCACCTGATTCTGCTTCTCCATCTCCCCACTGCCATCTGAAAAGCTTAATGTGGAAATGAATAGTTACTCTCTACATACTAAGCAATACAAAAGAAACACACTTGATAATTACATTATTCATCAGACACTCAAATTGTGAGGTGAATTTTCTATAAGATAATAGTAGCAGGGCTGGGAAGGAGAAAGACTTAGAAGGCACGAAGCTATTCTAAATTTTGTTAGCTTTAATCCCAATTAGGCCAGGCGCGGTGGCTCACGCCTGTAATCCCAGCATTTTGGGAGGCCAAGGCGGGCGGATCACGAGGTCAGGAGATCGAGACCATCCTGGCTAACACGGTGAAACCCCGTTGCTACGAAAAATACAAAAAATTAGCCGGGCGTGGTGGCGGGCGCCTGTAGTCCCAGCTACTCCGGAGGCTGAGGCGGGAGAATGGCCTGAAGCCGGGAGGCGGAGCTTGCAGTGAGCCGAGATCACGCCCCTGCACTCCAGCCTGCGGCACAGAGCGAGACTCCGCTTCAAAATAATAGTAATAATAACAATAATCCCAATTAGCCGCCTGTAACATTATCATGCTGCTTGTCCCTTGGAGAAAATTCATGATACAAGGTAAAATAAACTTTTGAATTCCCTCATGTTTCTAACTTTCTTGTAGCATTTTACTCAGAGACTTACAGGTCAGGAGAAGGAGAGGAGCCATCTTGCCAAAGCCAGCGTCCGCTGTGTCCATCCTGAGACAACCCCACCCAGTAATCATAGCTTCCTCTAATCTTCCTCAAGCTGCCAGTGATAAAATCCTGTAAGAGACAAGACCTGAACTGTGAAATGAGAAAACAAACAAACAAAACTCTAGTGAAATATAAAGTGTGACATTTTGCCTAGCTAGAAATTAATGGGAACTTGAAATCTGGAAAAAGAGAGAAGGGACTATTATAAAAAAGTGCAGATACATTTTTTAGACTATTTTCTATTGCTATATGATCCATGTGGTGTTAAAGACTATGAAAAAAATAAACAACTGGGATTTTTAAAGTTTCAACATATTCAGAGTAGGTAGTATATGTCAAAAAAAGAAAGTGTTAATACTGAAGCTTCAATATCGAAAGTAAAAGTATTCTTGACATCATAGAATAGTCTTTCTCAGAATACTTCGATGTGGAAAAACAGTTCATGAGATTCCAGGAGTAACTTAAGTATGAGCACATTCGGTTAGAAGAAGCATTCTAATTTGTGTCATCAAATTTGCACATAAAATAACTTTTTGAGCATATAATTGTAATAATTTACTTCAAGTGTTCTTGATTTGTTGCACATGCTTAACAGATTATTTTCTCATGACTTTTGTTGAAATGAACTTCATCTAATTACTGAATATAGCAGGTACCCATTTTTTTATAGGGCCAAAGTGTGCAATTTTGCATTCTATTTCATATAAATTTATGGGTAGAATGAGTTCAAGGGAACATCTTATTGTTCACTTGTTTTATTTTATTATTATTTTTTTTTTTGAGATGGAGTTTTGCTCTTGTTGCAAAAGCTGGAGTGCAATGGCACTATCTCAGCTCATTGCAAACCTCTGCCTCCTGGGTTCAAGCAATTCTCCTGCCTCAGCCTCCCACGTAGCTGGGATTACAGGCTCCCACCACTATGCCCGCCTAATTTTTGTATTTTCAGTAGAGACAGCGTTTCACCATGTTGGCCAGGCTGGCCTTGAACTCCTGAGCTCAGGTGATCCACCCACCTTGGCCTCCCAAAATGCTGGGATTACAGGTGTGAACCACCCTGCCCAGCCTATTCACTTGTTAAGACGTTGGTAAACTAGATTTAATGCCAATTAAACATTTCATTTAGCAGATACTTATTTTTCAAGACCTATTTATTTCATGGCATCACTTCAGTTTTTATACTTCTGTTTTTTCTGGATAATTACAAGATTATTATAGGTTATTATATTTGCCTACAGCATTGAAAATAATACGTTTAAAACATATCAGCAACTATAATGCATGTACATCTTGAAGTGGATTATCATGCTATGAAATAGTATTCTCCTTATTCCCTCCACTTTTTAATTAACCAAGGACATAGAACAAACATATTCTTCTCGATTTCAGATAACCATCCTGTTTTTATGTTTTCCCATTAAAAAGAAAATAAAACATACGGATTCTAACTTTGTCTCTTTTAAATCTTTATTTTTACAATTATACTGCTGTTATACATTATTAAGGAACTTTATCTTATGAGAATGAGGGATTTCTTTTAATAAGTAAAATGGTATTTTCAGAATAACATGAGACCACAAAACAGTGTTTACCATTTCTTCTTTGCTCTCTATTTGTAGCAGTGTGGAACCTTCCTTT
Source organism: Colobus angolensis palliatus (assembly GCF_000951035.1). NCBI lineage: Eukaryota > Metazoa > Chordata > Mammalia > Primates > Cercopithecidae > Colobus > Colobus angolensis. Next base: position 4,687,772 of record NW_012112030.1, read on the forward strand.
AAACAATTCTCTTGACTGGTGTGCCAAATTCTCCAATGTTCAGAGACATAGTAACAGCTTTCTCTGTTCTGAATCCAATTGTTTGGACAAGGACTGCAGTTATGGGCTTTGAATATAAACATTTTACTTTAGTATCTTATTGTAAAATATTAACAACATATATCCCCCAAAAAGCCCCTTGCCTCACCCTCAGCGAGGCTGAATCCCATAACATAATGGTTCACATGATGTAGCACTTACCAATTTCAGCTTCTCTGAGGCTCAATAGAGTAAGATTCATGTAATACGTTCTACATGCAATGGGCCTTTAACTTAAATATGAAAGTAATTGTGGGATATACTTAACTAATTTTTTTATCTTCTATGATAGTTAATCTGATTATTCCCGTTTTATCAGTCTTTCCTTTCTTTGAATTCACATCATTTATTGTCTTCACTTATTTGCTTATTGTTTCATGTCGGTTAATCTTACTGCCCCAATTTAGCTGGAAATGTACTGGACCATTGCATGGATTGAATAATAAGCTTTGAATTTATATTTAAATTCTGAGCGCTAAACAAGGAAATATTTTATAGATAATGGAGAGAACAAGTAATCCACCTTAAGGAGTGATTTGAAAACATGCAGGTGGCCGGGCGTGGTGACTCAAGCCTGTACTCCCAGCACTTTGGGAGGCCGAGTCGGGCGGATCACCAGGTCAGGAGATTGAGACCATCCTGGCTAACCTGGTGAAACCCTGTCTCTACTAAAAAATACAAAAAACTAGCCGGGCGAGGTGGCAGGTGCCTGTAGTCCCAGCTACTTGGGAGGCTGAGGCAGGAGAATGGCGTAAACCCGGGAGATGGAGCTTGCAGTGAGCTGAGAGATCCGGCCACTGCACTCCAGCCTGGGCGACAGAGCCAGACTCCGTCTCAAAAAAAAAAAAAAAGAAAACATGCAGGTGAGGAAAATTGGAGAAGAACATAAATGAACAATATGCTTAGTTTAGGACTCTGATACAACTAAGAAGTAAGCCTTAATGTTTAATCAGTTTTATGGAACCTGTTTTAAGATGAAATATAGTCACAAAAGAAGAATGGTCAAATGTGTAAAAGGGGGACCAAAGACCAAGAATTTGACCAAGTGTTTCTGGCCCAGGTTTATAGAAGGAAAGACACTGAAACTTCCACAACTCTGGTTTCTAGACAGTCCCTGTATTTAGGCTAAGAAATAACTCATCAGTAGCTTCCACGGGCCAGATATTGAGTTGCTTAAAGCTCTTCTATATCTTTTGTTTGGAATCCCTGCTAACCGATATCCTGAACATTGTTAGAGTTATAGTATAAATAATGTAGACAATGGTATTTGTGACGTTGAAGAATGTGTTGGATTTGTAGGTCTCCAAAATGGATATTGTTGTTCTATTGAAGGTTGATGGCTCAGAGGTGGGTCTCACTCGAGTTTGCAGTGGCCTGCTGCATATAGAGACATTGTTGGGCACACAGTGATCCTTTAAATACTTGATTAGATTAAATTTTAATCAGAAGGAACTATGGTTGATTTTTGACATCTCTCATTGGCAATTATGTAAAGGGTATCCAGTCTAGGAAAGTTAATTCTCTAAACTATATGTACAAGCATTATGAAATGCCAATTAAGTAACCATAGAATACTTGACAAACTATATGACAGGTAGAAATAGACTGCATTAGGTTTAAAATGCTTGTAAAGCATATAAAAGATTAAACTGGAGTAAATTCATAGAATTTTTAAAAAGAGCTAGGTCCTGCATCGTAAAAGAATTTTGTGGTAAATACTCATTTTCAAAATGAATTTTTCTGCTCAAAGCTATCTAAACTTGAAACTAAAACAGTATCTAAACTAAATACATTAGGAAATTTGGAGCTAGAATTAAAATACCCTTACAAATCTGAATGGCTGGATAAAACGATGTCTTTTTGTGTGTGTGCATGTATTTTTTTAATCTGACCTACTAATTGCACACACACCTCTTTGGCATTTGACAGTACATTTCCTTTAGTTGTATTCTTTTGGATCCCTGGTGTTTCCACATAGTATTGGATGTTATAATAAGATTGAACTAAAGAGTGATCAAAATTATGTTACTCTTATTATAAAATCCTAACAGTTTTGCAGAGAACAAAATGTGTGTCACTGTTTCTTTTGAGGTATTGGTGTATATATTTAGATGTATACAGTGGAAACTGATTTTTATCCATTACCTGAACTAAAAGAGTTTTGCATGAAGGTTTGACAAAATTTCATCTGAAGGACATGGCTTCCCTTCCATTCTGTAAAGTTTAGCAGTGCCCTCTCTTGTTGGATGAGTTTTTCTTGCTGCTGCATCGCAATGGTGGACACCTGCAACACTTCAAATGACAGCAATCATTCCTAATAAAACACTGACATTTTATAGCAAAATAATCCTTCAACACAGACTAAAGACAACTACAAATTACTATTATTTTTGAGACTTGATTTTGTATTATTTTAGTTTTTGCTTAAAGTTTACATTGTACAAGAATCAAACACTACAAAGGACGTGGAACAAAACTTCTCTTTGCACCCCTTTTTAATTCACTCGATTTTACTCTCCCCAACCAGATTTACCAATTTAATTTTTATTATTTGGGAGCTTTTGAATGTTACACATAAAACAAAATGAAACTTTACAAATGAAAGCAAATGAATATAAAACTCGCTCTCTCCTCTTAACACAAATGGTAACAATATGTTTACATGGTTTTGCACCTTTTATCATTAACATACATATTTGAACATAGTTCCATATCAGTACATAGACATGTAAAATTATAGTACAATGGCACAACCAGGATATTGACATTGATACAATCAAGAAACTCGGCTCCTCCATTACCATCAGGATCTGTCCTTGCCCTTTTATAAGTACACCCACTTCCCTCTTGCCTTCACCCCTTGTTTACTCCTGGCAATCACTAGTTTGTGTTCCTTTTCTATCACATGAATGAAATATAAATGGTATCTTACAGTACGTAACCTTTTGCTCTTCACTTCATTCACTCAGAATAATCCTCTAGACACTCATGCAGACTATTGTTTAAATAAATAGCTCACCTATTTCATATTGTTGAGTAGAATTCCATGATACGGACTACCACTACTAGTTTAACTGTTCACCCACTGAAGGACATCCGGGTAGTTTTCAGTTTTTAGTCATTACAAATAGAGCTACTATGGGCACTCATGTACAGGTTTTTGTGTGAACATAAATTTTCATTTCTATGAGGTATACGCTCAAGAGTGCAATTGCTGTGTTTTAAGGAAGTGTGAAGTTTAGATTTCTAAGAAACTGCTACACTATTTTCCACAGTGGCTACAGCATATTACATTTCCACCAGGAATGAGTGAGTGATACGCTTTCTCTGTAGCTTGACATGCATTTGATGTTGTCACTTACTGTTATTTTAGCCATTCTGATTATGTATGTAGTAATATCTCACTGTAGTTTTAATTTGCATTTCCTTAATGGCTAATGACATTGAACATCTTTTCTTGTGCTTATTTGACATTTGTATATTCTCTCTGGTGAAATGTCTTTTCATGTCTTTTTGCCATTTTCTCATTGGACGTTCTAGTTTTTTACTGTTGAGTTTTGAGGGTTCTTTGTACATTCTAGGTTCTAGTCCTTTGTCAGATGTTGATTTACAAGTATTTATTCCCAGTCTGTAACTTGTCTTTTATTTATTTACTTATTTATTTTTGTAGAGATGGGGTCTTACCTTCTTGCCCAGGATGGTCTTGAACTCCTGGACTCAAGGGATCCCAAAGTGCTGGGATTACAGGCATAAGCCACCACACCTGACCTGTAACATGTCTTTTTATCCTCTTCCTAGTGTTTTTTGCAGAGTATGTACGTTTCATTTTGATGAGGTCCATCCAGCTTACCAATTTTTCCATTCATTAATCATGTTTTGATGTAAGTCTAAGAATTATTTGCCCACCTTTAGATTCTGAAGATTTTGTCTTATATTTTTGGAAAGTTTTATAGTTTTATGCTCTACATTTAAGACTGTGATCTATTTTGAGTTAACTTTTAATTTTTGTGTAAGGTATAAGACTTAGGCTTATTTCCTTTTTCTTTTATTTTTTCTTTCCTATGGATGTCTAATTTCTCCAGCACCATTTGTTGAAAAGCCTATCCTTCTTCTTTCAATTGATTTGCACTGCTGAAAAAATCATTTGGGCATATTTGTATGAGTCTATTTCTGGATTCTTTATTGTATTTTATAGCTGTCTTTTTGTCCACTAATACACCTAGCTTTAATTAATACAGGTTTTGGAATCAGGTAAATTGATTCTACTCAGTTATATAATTGGTTTAAAATAAGTTTATGATATGTTAATCATTATCAGATTGTGGCTATTGAATAGACATATTGTACAGAGAGAATGGCATCAAGAAAAATTAATTAGTGAATTAAGAAACAAATCAAAACACCTATGCATGTCAGCCAGACCTTTAGGATTAAATATCCTCTTTTAGAGAGAAACAGAACAAAAGAGGAGAACAAATGGGCAAATCTGTAAAATTATGTTCATATTTTTAACCACAAAACGGAGGTAACCAAGATCACACACAAAAATCTTCTAACCAAGACAGGATGGTCGCGGTGGCTCTTGCCTGTAATCCCAGCATTTTGGGAGGCTGAGGGGGGTGGATCTCTTGAGGTCAGGAGTTCGAGACCACCATGGCCAACATGGCAAAGCCATGTACTAAGAATACAAAAATTAGCTGGGCGTGGTAACGTGCACGTGTAATCCCAGCTACTCAGGAAGCTGAGGCAGGAGAAGTACTCGAACCCAGAAGGCAGAGGTTGCAGTGAGGTGAGATCATACCCCTGCACTCTACACTCCGGCCTGGGCAAAAGAGTAAGAAAAGAAAAGAAAAAAAAAAAACAATTAATTACATATCTACATATTCTGATCTGTTTTACTTATCAACATTGCTGCTGAGAAGAAAATACCAGACATCAAAAGCCATGGACTAGACAAAGCAGATGTTTATGCCCTGTCCATCTGTGGATAGGTAAAAAAACTCAGGCTGTCAGCTGCTTGGAGTTTTTTCCCTCTTTTTAGCAAAATGATGGATCTAACCAGAGTCGAGTGTAGGACAGTGATGCGCTAATTTTATCCTATTAATGATCTGGCATGTTTAGACATTGAAAAATAATAATTTTCCTCTTAGATTCAATATATAATTCTAAAATTTTATATTGAGATGCTTTTTTAGATTAGCCATATTATAGAAGCTGTTGTTGTTTGTTTATTACTATCTGAACAGCTTATACTATATGAAACTGTAATAAAACTGGAGAAAGAGAAATGAGACTTCTCTTCAGAGTTTCCCCCTAAATGGGAAGCAAAATATAGCACCTTTATTGGGGTTGAAGTTGTAATAAATTTGCAATGAGGACTAAAGACAAAACAATATAATTACCTAGGGAAAAATAACAAAATACTTTTAACGTCCCCCAAATAAAATTATTTGTTGTATGATATTATACATTATACCTAATTGATGAATTAAGAAAATGAACAGTAAAAACAAATAAAAAAGTTGATTTCTTAGAAAATATTTTGAACTATAGAGTTTTTTAATAAAAAAATTAATGGCATAAATAATGTAGAAAAATTAGAAAATGTGAAATAGTAGGAAGAAAACTAAAAATTAAGTCTACTTACTTTGAAACCTACCACTCAAATATGGCCATTAGTATTTGGTTTATATCTACTGAAACTCTTTCCTATGTACGTATATAGAAAAGTATTTTATATACAACCTTTAGAAAACCATATTTTTATATAAATGTCTTTTTAGAAATCTGCTTCTTTCGTGAGAAAATATTGCATAACCATATTTCCAAAACAATAACAATGATTCTAGAAGATTTCTTTAAATAATGGCATTGTATTCTTTTATATAAATATGACTTAATTAATTTTACCAGTCCTTCTATTGTCAGGTAGGAATGAACTGTCCTTTAGTAATATATATGAGCAATTTGTAATTAGCACTTTCATTATATTCATGTTATGATACTTTTAAACAAAAGGTTATAATTTTCATTTACTACTTTTTGTCAGAAACATGGTCCTGTTTAAAAAAGTATATGTATATAAGTTAAATATGTTTTGACATTTGTCTTACAATGCAAGTTTTCATAAAGAGAATTGGATATAACATTTTAATTTAAACTGGAACATAATCAAAATGGAATATTTATTAAAAAATAAACATGACTTTTGTAACTCAAAGCCTACTGGCTATAACATAATCTATAACCAGCTGGGACAAGTAATTAGTTATTGAACAGAATGTTTCACATGAAGAAGCTGCTTATTGCTTAACACAACAGTTTCAATATGGTAACTGGCTGTATTTTTTTAAAGCCCTAAGTGTTAAAAATGTATAAGAAGACCTAGGCAAATTATAAATTTAAAAACAACAACAGTAAAAATTAATAGTCACTACACTTGAACAAAAGCTAAAGGAAAATATACTTTACATCTGTATAATGATATTTAAGTTTTGTAAGTATACATTTTTAGCTATTAAGACAAAATTTAAAAAGCAAAAACTTTTATTTGTAAGAATTTTCTAGAAATTACTGGAAGTCTTAAGCACATGGTTTTCTAGCTATGTTTCTTTTATCCTCATCAAAGTAACATTTTCTTCATACAATTTGTGTTTGGGGAGTTAACTTTTTTTAAAGATACACTACATTCATAGGATTAAAACATTAAAAAAATCCAAAAAGCAAACATTGAAATATCTTTTTCTCCGCATTGTCATGATTTATCTCACTCCTCTTGCCCTCACTTTTAGTATTTCTTATATAACCTTCCATTGTTTGTTTAAATTCAAGAAAATATTCATTTTTAGTCAAATTGTAACATAGCATATACATTTAAAAAATAATTTCAGCTTTTATTTAGATTCAGGGGGTACATGTGCAGGTTTGTTACTCAGGTATATTGTATGATGCTGATGTTTGGGGTACAACTGATCTCATCAGCCAAGTTTTAAATGCCGTTTGTTTGCGCTTTACATGCAGAAGTGTTTCTTCTTTCTTTTGTTGTTCTTGCTTCCAGGTATTCTGTTGTGTAGATGATGTACCCTTATTTATTAACATGGTCTTTTATCAATGTGGTGGGTATTTGAGGCTTTTCCCCTATTGTTAGATTGCAGGTTTATCCATAGGAACAATTTCCAAAAGTGGTACTGCTGGGTCACAATTAAGACAGTTTAAAATAACTCACCATCTTAGGAACATGATTTATAGGTTTCATATAAAGAGATTTCCTTTACTAGACCGAGAAGACACTTACGTATACACTGAACAGCAAATCTTTTGACAACATGGAAAATGTAGAGTGTATTTTTTTTTTTTTTTTGAGACAGAATCTTACTCTGTTGCCCAGGCTGGAGTGCAATGCTGCGATCTTGGCTCACTGCAGCCTCCACCTCCCTGGTTTAAGCAATTCCCCTGCCTCAGCCTCCAGAGTAGCTGGGATTACAGGTGCATGCCACCACTCCTGGCTAATTTTTTTGTATTTTTAGTAGAGATGGGGTTTCACCATGTTGGTCAGACTGGTCTCGAACTCCTGACCTCAGGCAATCCGCCCACCTCGGCCTCCCAAAGTGCTGGGATTACAGGCATGAGCCACCACACCTGGCCTAAAATGTACTCTTATAATCATCCTTATTATGTAATGCATGATTTTTGTCTATATAGTGGAAAAAATATTTGGCAATTGGAGAGTATAGATTTATGTTTATATAAAAACCAAATTATATATCCCATTCACTTGACAACACTGCTTCAAGATGTTGCATCTTCAATTAATTTTTGTTTTTAATTGGAAATGATTTTATACTTTAGGTTTCAAAATCTTCTTACCCCAAATAATTATTTGTAAAATAACACTGAATTCATTATATAGAATTAACATTTAAACAGTACTTTAAAATATTTGCAATGCAATTTAAATATGAATTCTTATATTGTAGAGGTACAATGAATCTTGGCAATGTGTCATTAAAAGTCCTCAATTTTTGCAGAAGTGGATTATTAGATGTTAATTGACTTAACTGGTCTTTTAGATATAAATTGTTTCTATTGTGTTTGATAAACAGGTATTTAATATACATGCTTCTTTTTTTTTTTTTTTTTTTTGAGACGGAATCTCGTTCTGTCATCCAGACTGCAGTCCAGTGGCCGGATGTCAGCTCACTGCAAGCTCCGCCTCTCGGGTTCACGCCATTCTCCTGCCTCAGCCTCCCGAGTAGCTGGGACTACAGGCGCCCACCACCTCGCCCGGCTAGTTTTTTGTATTTTTTTTAGTAGAGACGGGGTTTCACCGTGTTAAAACCAGGATGGTCTCGATCTCCTGACCTCGTGATCCGCCCGTCTCGGCCTCCCAAAGTGCTAGGATTACAGGCTTGAGCCACCGCGCCCGGCCGCTTCTTAAAAAATGAACTCACATTTGCCTAAAATATGTATTTTTTAATAAGACACAAAGCGAGTAGATAGAGAAAAAGAAAGCTGTCTTGAAGTTCTAACATTTTGTTAAGCTGTGAAACTTTGAGGAGATAGACAAAGTAACAATTACTGATTAAGCTCCTAGCAATTCTTAAAACCTTCCTGTAAAAACTAGCAGAAAAGGAAGCTTATGACATTACCTGAGCAAGATCAAACTTCCCATATTTTGTGAATGCGAATCTGAACCTTTCCCTTCCTTATTCTCAGAGTTCATAATTCTTCCTCTCCGGCTGATGTCTTTTAGATAGAGATATGATTTGCCAAGGCATATAAGAAAGAAACATCTATCCAAACAATACCCTTCACCTCTTTTAATGTACATTTTTCTTAGTACTAGCGTGAGTGATGTTAGAGGTTCATAGTTCTTTTTCTGGAAACTGAAGCTCTGTAATTATTAAATTTTCTAAAAATTGCACTTGTCAAACATGAAAACATTTCTTCTATTTGGACTAAAAAGCAATGTGGTTAAATGTGGCTGAACAAAGCTCTCGGGTTTGCATTAAACATTTTAAATTGAAACTTGCCTAATATAAATACTCTTTAAAAGTCAAATTTAAATTAAATATGTATTAGAAACAGAAAAGCAGAACGTGAAATCTTTCAAATTGCATGCTTTAGCACGTTAACATGACTCACAAATTGAATCAGAATATGTTATTATTTTCATTGTTTCTCCCAGAGACCTACAGCACATAATTTGAGTTAAAAAACATGCAATAGATCACTGAAAGTTATCAGTGGCATCCAAGTGCTCAGAGAGTTCTATCCAACGCTTGAAATTTGAGGTCATTATTTTACATCATTTATGTGCATTCACATATTACTTAATTGATTTTCCATCGATTTATAAATTATGAAGTTCTATACATAATTACATACATATATCATATATATAAGCTATTTGTAGTATATAATACATATATCAATATAGGTTATTTTGAAAATATATTTTTGTACTTACACTTGACGCCCAAGAAAATGGATGCTGTTAATAACCCCATGCAGAAAATACATGAAGTCACCATCACAAGACAGCATGCTCCTAACCATGGAATAGGAAAAATGAAACCAAGTTAGAGAAAGTAGATAAAAAAGATGGGGCAAGGATGGATTGAGATTAAGTAAAAAAAGGAATTTACATTGGCATTTCTACTGAGAGTTGTTGGGGCCTGGAATGTGTAAAAGAAAAGGAAAAAGAGAACCTTTGCTCAAATGCATTGAAATGCAACACATAACTTGGAATACATGTGATATGGAAATTGCCAAATTAAATAGATTTAATAGTATACTTCTGTTATCCTTATCTTTGATGTCACACCTTATCAATGAATTATATGTATTCTTTTCCAACCATCTTTAGAGATTCCCCCAAGCCAAATGCTGGCTTTATCTTTTGAGATAAAAAATGCTGTCTCCCTTCTCCCCATCTCTTCAGTGTTACTTGAACATGATTAAATAAAAGAAAGATACACATTTTAAATATATACTTTTAAATATACATTTTTGGAAGACGAACAAGTTTTCCAAAGTAATTTTACAACCCTGCAGAGAGGAAAAAAGGAATATGTGATTTTTTTGTATTCAAACACTAATCATAGAAAAATAGTTAAAATTTATCTTTGGATATTGTGATAGGCAGAGAAACGCCCCTGCCTAACATGCCAGTGTCTTAATTCCTGGAACTTGTAAGTTACCTTATGTGGAAAAGGGACTTTGAAGATGTCATTCAGTTAAGGATTTGGGATGGAAAGATTAACCTGAATTATCTGGGTCCTCTTTAAGTGAGAGGTAGGATATTGGAGGGACAGCATGGCATGATAATGGAGGCTGAGAAACATTTAAAGACATTATGTTGTTGGCTTTCAAGACAGAAGAAGGGTCCATGAGCCAAGTAAAGCAATAAATACAGCTCTAGAAACCAGAAAAGACAAGGTATAGATTCTTCCACTAGATCCCTGCCAACACCTTGGTTTCAGCCCATTGAAATCCATTTCAACTTGTGACATCTAGAGCCCTAAGATAATAAATTTACGTTCTATTAATCCCCTAAGTCTGTGTGATTGGTTACACCAGCAGACAGGAACTAATATAGATATTAAATGATGCAGACAGAACTAATCACTGTAACCAACAACTCTAGGCCAATGAGATCTTGCCAGTTTTTCAACCTATGTTTTCCCTTTTTATTTCTTAGTATTTATCAGATAATTTGCAGAATATTTTAATAGGACTTCAGTTAATTAAAGTTGTATTTTTTCACAAATTCCCCAAATCTAGGTATTCTTTTTCTTTTCTAGAGAGGCAAAGGAAAAAACAGTTCCAGGTATTTATCAAGTTAATTGCTCTTTTTATTTTTCACCTTTACTTACTCCTTCTCCACTTCATTAGCATTTCACGGACATTACAGTACCCTTAAGTAGACTATCTCAGATTAGAACAAACATCTTGGCCTCATGATAGAGCAGAAAAACAAAACAAAACAAAACACAAAGAACAAAAAACATGAACCCTAAAGTCTCGCACAAAATAGCTAGAACTGGTTACCTGAACATTTGTTGCAAGACAGACATTTCTGGTAAGTGTTTGGTGCTGGACTATCCCACTGAAGAGAGGTGTATATTTCTTCCTCATGCATGTCTGAGGTGCTTTGATAGGAAAGCAGTCCACACAGGAGGCTGGAACAAATAACTCCTCTTGTGGTTTGGAGCAGGTTGGTGAAAGAACTGAAATTGGTTACATTTTCACAGTAGTGGGAAACTATGTTTGTGTTTAAGGAGTAGAATAGATGCACCTTCATTCAGAAAGTGGAAGTTTATGAAGTCTAAGCCAAAACACAACCTGATGAAAAAGGAAATGAGAGAGAATTGAATTCAGAATGACCAATGATAGAACATTTTTTATCTGGTTTCCAAAATGTAGCAGATGTTGAAGGTGATAGCAGTGAGTTCAGAAAAAAAGATGTAAGTGCAAAGAACACACTTGCATTTGGTATAGGAGATGAAGCACAGGGGTGACCTAGATAACTCACATTGGGCAAACCAGGGTGTAAAGAGTGGGAGATCACTGGGTAGACTTAAACAACAAAGCTAGGAAGGGATTTCAACCTTAAGCTAAATTTACATACTGTATATCTGTTGGTGTAATGCTAGTTACTGTGATAAATAAACCTCAAAATATCAGCTACTTAACACAATAAAAGTTTATATGTTACGTAATGTTTTAGCTCCAGGAATCCTAGTTAGTGATAGCATTCCTCCAAATGAGACTTGGGATTCTTTCATCTTGTGAGACATTGGAGTCCTTGACTTCCATCCACTGGGAAAGAAAAGAGAAGGTGATGAATCCACACCTGCTCTTGAAAGCCATAACCTAGAATAGCATGTCTCACATTCACATGCACCAAAGGCATGCCCACTTTTGGACACAAGGTTTGAGCTTGCAAAATGTATGTTTTGCCTGGACAGCAAACTCTTGATGACCACTTCACTCCAGAAGGAAAGCATGAACTATTTAGCTGACAAATGGCCATTTCCGCCACATCTTGTGACTCTAGCATCAGAAATTTGAGACTTTAATCATCATTCATCGTTTGACCACTTGTCTTTATGGCCAAAGGTTATGTCTAAGTAACATAGTCTACGAGTCCCAACATTATGCAAAATTACACTGTTTACTTTTGTTTCAGTATCTCACTGGATTCATCAGTCTTTTCCCTAGCAATCAGGCCCCCAGAAAGAAACAAAGGGCATACTCAAGGGGTAATCTAACGGCATTTAATTAAAGGACTGTATATAAAGTTTCGGGAAGTGTTAAGGGAACCAAAAAGGGGTGTGACATATGCACTGGGAAGCTGTCAGGTCACCTAAATAATTAAGTTGAAAATGTTTATTGCAACCGCATGACCTGCCTGACAAAGGCCCTGGACTAATATAGAGAACGTGTGCCTTTGCCAAACGAACACGTGGCAGAGAGAGGGAGCCCGTGGAATTAATACCCTACCTCTGATCACCAGTGCCTTCCATTGGCTGAATTTACAAGTTAGGGGCCAAGTTTATGTGCTCTGATAATGTGTTCATTTGAGCTCAGCCTCTCAAAACACAGGTCGGAACTGAGATAATCCCCAGGGGCAATTGGAAAGAATATCCAGCCCATTCGCATATATGTATTTTTAGACGGAGTTTCACTCTTGTCGCCCAGGCGGGAGTGCTGTGGCCCTATCTTGGCTCACTGCAACCTCTGCCTCCTGGGTTCAAGCAATTCTCCTGCCTCAGCTTCCCAAGTAGCTAGGATTACAGGCACCTGCCACCATGCCCAGCTAATTTTTGTATTTTTAGTAGAGATGGGGTTTCGCTGTGTTGGCCAGGCTGGTCTCAAACTCCTGACCTCAGGTGATCCACCTGCCTTGGCCTCCCAAAGTGCTGGGATTACAAGTATGAGCCACTGTGCCTGGTCCCATTCTTCAATATTTTATGTGATGCTCACATGACCTGAGATTCACATCTGAAATTAACGTAACTTAATCCCACATAGCCTTGAAGTAGGATCACTTTTGTCTTGAGGAGAAACAGAGGAAGAAATCATAAGCATACCAAATGTACATTGAGACTAAATGTTAGGAACACGGTAACAGAAGCTTAAGTTGTCATTAATTTCCAATTGTTCTCAACTTTTATCAGCACTAAGTATCAGGCTCAGAAAGACTCCTTTTCCCCAAATATAGAACATTCCCTGATAAATTTCATTGTATGGAGCCATTGGCTTCTCCTAGTGCAGGATTAATATGTTCCCTTTATTACTTTTGATGTTTTTAATCGTACCTTTATTTATTGTTAATTATATTCCAAGTACTATTTTCAAGAACTTATACATGAATTATTTTGATTATTAACAATGGATCAATGAAATAGGTGCTATCATTAGTATCGAGTACAGGCATATCTTGTTTTATTGAACTTTGTATTATTGTACTTTGCAGATATTGCATTTTTTTAAAAGTGAAGATTTGTGGCCACCCTCTTTCAAGCAAGTTTATCAGTGCCATTTTTTCCAACAACCTATGGTTACTTTATGCCTCTGTGTCACATATTGGTAATTCTCATACTATTTCAAAACTTTTCATTATTATTACTTGTTACGGTGATCTTTGATGTTACTGTTATAATTGTTTTGGTGACCCACCATGAACTATACCCATATAAGCTGGTTAACTTTGTTGATAAATATCAGTAAATACTGTGTTGTTCTGACTGTTCCACCAACTGGCTGTTCCGTCATCTCTGTACCTTTTCCTTGAGCCTCCTTATATTCCCTGAGAACTAACAATATTAAAAACAAGTCAATTAATAATGCTACAAAGGCCTGTAAGTGTTGAGGGAAAGAGTTGCATGTCTGCCACTTTAAATCAAAAGTTAAAAATGATTAAGTTTAGTGAGGAAGACATGTCAACAGCCAAGATAAGCCAAAACCTAGACTTATTACATAAAACAGCTAGCCAAGTTCTGAATGTAAAGGAAACATTCTAGAAGGAAATTAAAAGTGCTACTCCAGTGAACACACAAATAATAAGAAAGCAAGATAGCCTTATTACTAATATGGAGAAAGTTTAGAGGTCTAGATAGAAGATCAAGCCAATTACAACATTCTCTTAAGCCAAAGCCTAATTCAGAGCAAAGCCCTAACTCTTTTCAATTCTACAATGGGTGAGAGAGGTGAGGAAGTTGTAGAAGAAAAATTGGAAGCCAGCAGAGGTTGGTCCAGAGGTTTAAGGAAAGAACCCATCTCTCTAACAAAAAAACGAAAGATGAAGCAGCAAATATTGATTTAGAAACTGGAGAATGTTATCCAGAAGATAAAGCTGAGATAAGTGAAGGTTGCTACATTAAACAATAGATTTTTAGTATAGTTGAAACAGCTTTGTATTGGAAAGATGACATATAGGACTTTTATAGCTAGAGAAGAAAAGTCAGTGGCTACCTTGAAAGCTTCAAAGGACAAACTGACTCTATTATTAGGGGCTAATGCAGCTGGTGACTTTAAGTTAAAGTCAATGGTCATTTATCATTTCAAAAACCCTAGAGATCTTAAGAATTGTCCTAAATATACCCTGCCTATTCTCTATAAATAAAGCAACAAAGTCTGGATGACAGCACATTTGTTTATAGCATTGTTTACTGAGTATTTTAAGCTCACTGTTGAGAACTACAGCTCAGAAAAAAAAGTTTGTTTTTTTTTTCCTCTAAATATTGCTGCTCATTGACAATGCCTCTATTCACTCTAGAGCTCCGATGAAGATGTACCAGGATATTAATGTTTTCATTCCTGCTAACACAGCCTCCATTTCTGCAACCAGTGGATCAAGGAGTAATTTTGACTTTCAAGTCTTATTCTTTAAGAAATAAATTTCATAAGGCTATCACTGCCACGGATAGTGATTCTTCTGATATATCAGAGCAAAGTAAATTGAAAACCACCTGGAAAGGATTTACTATTCTAGATGTCATTGAGAAGATTTGTGATTCATGGAAGGAGTCAAAGTATCAACATTAACAAGTGCTTGGAAGAAGTTGACTCAAACCCTCATGGATAACTTTCAGGGGTTCAAGACTTCAATGGCAGAAGTAACTGCAGATGTGCTGGAAATAGCAAGAGAATTAAAACTGGAAGTGGAGCCTGAAGATGTGGCTGAGTTGATGCAAGCTCACGAGGAAACTTGAACAGATGAGGAGCTGCTTCTTATGAATGAGCAAATAAAATGGTTTCTTGAGACAAATATTATTCCTGGTGAACATGTGAACATTGTTTAAATAATAACAAAGGATTTCAAACACTGCATAAACTTAGTTTTTAAAGCAGTAGCAGGATTTGAGAGGATTGACTCCAATTTTGAAAGAAGTTTACTGTGGGTAAAAAGCTATTTAACATGATTTCATGCTACAGATAAAAATTTCATAAAAGGAAGAATGAATTGATGCCACAAACTTCACTGTTGTCTTTTTTTTTTTAATGGAATCTCACTCTGTCACCAGGCTGGAGTGCAGTGGCGCAATCTCGGCTCACTGCATCCTCTGCCTTCCAAGTAGCTGGGACTACATGTGTGTACCACCACACCCTAATTTTTGTATTTTTAGTACAGACAGGATTTCACCATGTTGGCCAGGATGGTCTCCAACTCCTGACCTTGTGATCCGCCCACCTCAGCCTCCCAAAGTGCTGGGATTACAGGGCGTGAGCCACCGTGCCTGGCCCACTGTTGTCTTATTTTAAAAATGGCTGCATCTGCATCTACCCCATCCTTCAGCAACCACCACTCTGATCAGTCAGCATCCATCAACATCGAGGCACAACCCTCTACCAGTTAAAAGGTTTCCACTCACTAAAGACTCAGGTAATCATTAGCAATTTTAGCAATAAAGTATTGTATTTTTAAATTAAAGTATGTACATTTGTAGACACAGTGCTATTGCATATGCAATAGGCAACCGTTTAGGGCAAATATAACTTGTATATACATTAGGAAACCAATCATTAGTGTGACTCACCTTATTGCAATGATTTCTTTATTGTGGTGGTCTGGAACTGCGTCCACAATACTTCTGAGGTATGCTTGTAATTTAGTTGTAATTTGAAGCACAGAGGAGTCGAATTTTGCTAAGTTCACTTAGATAATAGGTAGAAGATTTAGTATTTGGAATGAAGTGTTCTGATTTGTGCTACTAATGTTTCTGTTATTTTGATTTCATGTGTAAGATGCTTTAGATACAAATACCAGGAAAAAAATATCTTTGTAGGCACGTTTGATTGGCTTACATTTTTAAGTTGTATTGTTGCCATGCACTAAGATACTATTCTTCTAAATTTGTGTGTGCCATAGTGATGTATGAACATATGCTTTTCCATTTTGGGGAGATGAAACGAAAGTTAATTTTTGGATAATGTTCTGAATTATTAGTTCCTATTTGGTTTCTCTAAATAGACAAGTAAAAATAAGAAAATAATAATACATTCACTCCAAATCCAAGATCTCTAGACATTTGAAATAGCAAGTAGACTTTGAGATATTTCTGTTATTGTTCCTAAGCCCTCCAAATCTGCTTGTTTATTGATAGTCTAGAAAAAAGATAAAGATTCAAGTGTCTTTGAGTGTTAGTGCACAAGGCTTTAAGAGTAATGCACATTTATTTAGGATGTATTACGTGCTTGGTATTCTGATCAATACTTTATATAATCATATTAAATGAGTTTCACAGTTACCTTATGAGCAAGGTCATAATATTAAATCCATTTCGTAGATGAGGAAATAGAGTTTTAAAGACACTAAATTACTTATAGAGAGAGTAAGTTCTAAAGTAGTGATATTTCTCTAACTGTATTAAAGACTACTTGTACAAGAATTATGTCATGGTGCTTGTAAAAACCCACATTTCTGTGTGTCCTCAGGCTTCCCACTGAGTAACATCAGCATTTGTGTTTGAATGTCTCAATGTTTTAACCAACACCTCAGCTGAGATGTTTGAGAATCATGTTTATAAATAGTATTCACTAAAGAAGGGAAGCTGTGGGAAAGAAATGCAGTTTTTGCCTATTATCCTGTGAAAGGGTGCCTTTCCATGTATTCTATAAATACTTGCTGAGTTATTCAGCAAGAAGCAAGCATAGAGTTGTTAGGAAAAGACCTAAATAAAGCATTTTAACTTGTCCTTCTGTGTAGTAACCTCTGGGCCTTCTTGAGAAGCATTTATTCATTTTACAAACCCCACAAGCTTTCTTACAAACTTTCTTTTCCTTCTTTTGCACAAAAAATACTGCTGTTGAGTCTAACCAGAAATGAACTTGGAATAGTAGTTGTCTTTGTGTAATGTCTTTCTGTTTCCTGTAAGCCAGGATCTGGGGTTGGTGCTGGTAATACAATAGTAAATGGAGAAGTCACAGTGCCTGCTTTTGTAAAGTTTCTGGTATAGTTAACACTACAAAGTTTTATTTTAAGTTGTAGAACTGTGAGGTATAAATGGAGAATGTATTATTCCTATGTTAAGTATGAGAAAACAGAAGTTAAAAAATCTATGTGACTTGTTCATGATTGTACTTTAAGTGACATTATCTAAATTGTTTTACTGATTCCAAGTTTAGTATTCGTTTTGTTACATCATGCTATCTTTCAAACTTAGATATTCTGCACACATTTTAAGCTTCGATATTTTGCCCAACTTAATTAAGCACTAGCCTATATTGTCCTGATTTTAATTTTATGTGTGTATATATGAAGATGCAGTACATCATATTCAGGTAATTAGAAATTAGACAAGAAGAAAGAAAATTAAGGGAAAGTAGAATAATTGGGAAACAAGTAATCAATTTACATGTTGGCTTCTGGATATTCAAAGAAAGGAGTGGGCAAGTGATTCTGGTAGTAAAGATAATATTAAAAATGACATCAAGGAGAAGAAAGGAAGAAATAAGCAATTTTTGGTTATTGATTTTTTCATTCAGAACTTTCATTGTGCAATACAGCCCTTAACTGTGATATCCTGCCCCTTTCTTCGCATTAAGGTAGCCGGTCCACCTTGGCCATGCCAGCCTTCCTCTCACACATTCAATAATGTGTGTTCTCACAGAAGGTAGGGTGCCTTTTCTGATTATGAAAATAAGCACAAGTCACATTTCCTTTTCCATCTTCAGAAAGCTCAAACCTGTGAATGGGAAAGGTAGAATAAATTCCTTCATAGACTAAGGAAATAATCAACAGTCAAACTCTGTGTATAGTATTTTGATGCACAAAGTGGAGACTCCGGGGAAAACAGAAAAAAAAAAGTTTCTCATTATTGAGTAACTCGCAACCTGCTTGGTAGTACAAAGTATGTGTATCTGAAAAGCTCAATAGCAATTTTGTGTAGCGTAAGATTAAGGAGCACGGGAACCCTTGTACAATAGGAGCCCCAAAGAAGAGATTGAGATAGCTCTGAAATGATGGGAAAAGGCTTTATCTACAAGATCAGACTTTAGTTCGGTGTTGATGGAAGGGCAGGATTTAGATGAACAGACAGGAGATGGACAGGACAAATAGCTGCAATGGATGGCAATAGGTTCATGGAAAAGTGAATTGATTCAATATTTTTGAACTGAGGATTTATGTTACAGGATAGATGATCTAAGACAGCATGCTACATTGTAATAGCTGTTATCTTTTATTCTCTTCTAGATTGTTTATCACGAGAGGACAAAGAATATATATTTATTAGTTTATTTGGCATATATCTGCATAACTATGTGACAACATTGTTCTATGGGCTGAGGATAGACTGATAAGGAAAGGCAAGAAAGCCAAGGGCTTTCCTGTGGGGGAACTTCCATTTCAGTCAGGTGATGCCAGTAAGAAGCCCACAAATAGACAAGAAAATTTCTGACAGTGGTAAAGTTACAAAGAAACAAAACAGTGGTAGACTGTGTGGATGTGGGCTGAAGGGAAGCTAATTTAGTTTGGGTAATTAGACTTAGCTTCATTGAAGAAGTGATGTTTAGAGACTTGATTCACAAGAAGGAAACAGTCATGGAGTTGTGGAGGCAGAGCATTCTAGGAGAAGAAAATAGCAAATGCAAAAGCCTTGAGACAAGAAAACGAGTTTGATTTGTTGGAAGAATTTTTTTAAAAAACCCACTAATTTGTCTGCAATACTGTGAATGAGGCAGCAAGTAATAGGAGATAAAGCCCATGGTCTGTGAAGAGTTGTAGCTGTAGTATCCTGAGATCCTACCTGTAGTAAATACTTACTAAATATTTATTAAATAAGTTAATTAATAGTATAAGTAATGATCAGATTGTACAAGATTTGGTTATCGAGACTGGACATTGGAAAACCATGTAGGAAGCGGCTGAGGTTCACAAGCCAGTGTTAACAGCCCATTTGCCTGCATCATGTGTAGAAGGATAGAGCTTCATTAATGGACATTAGAATTATCCTGTGAACCACAATGTATCGAATTCTTGGAGACTTAGAGGATAGAAGAGTAGGCAAAATGCCACTGAAAAGTCAAAAGACTCTCAAGTTTACAACTTTCAACTGTAAAATAATAAAGATGAAATTTTGATTTAAAAATATGTGGAGAGGGCCAGGCGCGTGGGCTCACGCCTGTAATCCCAGCACTTTGGGAGGCTGAGGCAGGCGGATCATGAGGCCAGGAGATGGAGACCATTCTGGCCAACATGCTGAAATCCTGTCTCTACTAAAAATACAAAAATTAGCTGGGTGTGGTGGTGCGTGCCTGTAATCCCAGCTGCTCAGGAGACTGAGGCACGAGAATCACTTGAACCCAGGAGGTGGAGGTTGCAGTGAGCCAAGATCGCACCACTGCACTCCAGCCTGGTGACAGAGCAAGACTTCATCTCTCTCTCTCTCTCTCCATATATATATATATATATATATATATATATATATATATGGAGAGAATCAGAGCAATCTAAACACACACACACACACGCACGCACACACACTCTGTTCTGTGGTAAAGATGAATGTAGAAATGAATGGGAATAATATCAGGTATAAAGATCAGTTGTGACTTAGATAAAAGAGTTTAAGAAGGGGAGAGAGGAAAGTAGAATTGTCTTATGACCAGTGCTCTCTTGTTTGAAGTAGGGGGTAAGTGACTCAGCTGCTGCTTATATAACCCATAGTAGGGTGGAGAGACACATCTCAACTATTGAGTGACTTGGACTGAGAGGAAAGGGGATCTCAAGAATAAGAGTTTCTAGTATTACTTTCTATTCTGAGTGTTGGAGATTTACATATATTTTTAGAGAACTGAGTCATCTCCCACTTCCAAACCTCATTAGTGTTATGGTGGGATAATCCGACCCAATAAATTAAACCAGTCCTGGCTTTGATGTATTCCTATTGTAAACATAAATAAACACAATGGTCAGAATCCCTCCACAGCTGTTGGTAATGACATAAAGACAAAGCTTTATGAAAAGACCTCACACACACAAAAAAAGTTGGATTACATGTCTATATTAATATTAATGTATTTCATTTGATATTTGAATCTGTACTAATTTCACTTGTCTTACAATTTAAAAAAGCTTGTAGGACACAGGTAAAATTGTACACAAAATAGCTGATATTCTAATCTTCCTATGTGTTTATAGCATATATTTATATCTGCAATCAATTGAAGATTATACTCCCAAGTAGACTACCAAATATGATTCAAAGGAATAAATGTAAACAGTTAGAGAAAGAAAACACAAAGAAATACATTATTGGTGAGCTTTATATTCCTTAGATTTAAAACTCTATATGGTTTGGTTTTATTGCTTAGCTTGTCTATAAAATCTTACCTACAGAAGTATCAATTTAGTTAGTTGAGTCAAGGAGTATATAATGTCTTTCTCAAAGGGATTTATAAATAACATACATCTACCTTTCCTGGTTTACTTTTCTCTAGTTAGCAATAATCACTACCTACTATACTGTATACTGTGTCATTTGTTTTGTTTCTTGGCTGTTGCTTCACCTAAAATATATGCTCCTTGAGCTTAAGGATTATTTTTTCTGTTTTATTAACTGCATAGGTCCAAGTCCTGGATAGTTTCAGCAGATATTTGTTGAATTAATGAAGGAATAGGTAAAACAATCAGTAGATGAGTAAGAAAACTGAATGGAGGACAAATGTCTATATTCTTCCACACCTCCCAGAATAACAAGTGAGAATGCATTTTTGGAAAATAGGAAGTGACCTGAGGTTCTTGACCAATATGTAACACTCAGAATGGCATTCCACAGGAGATACTGTGTGACAGTCGCATTTGACTGCTTATTTCTAAAAGCTTAAGCCACTAGTAACCTTTCTCTAATTTCCTAATCTTTTCTTTGGAATATATCAACATTATATACTTCCCTACAGAACCTGACAGACAAATTCTACTTGAAATTCACCTATACCATTTTTTTTCCTTAAAAAATTTGCATGACTACTTTTAGTTATAAATCGTTAAACTAGAAACAGCCTAGACTAACACAAATTCAGGATATACATATATGTCTTCAATTAATCTTTTTGTAATAGAGCTGAGATTTTAGGAAATTCTCTTATTTTGCTGGAGTGGAAACAAAAGCTAATTAATTTTACTGGATATCCTCTGTATGAGTTTGAGCCCACAAAAACAGTAAGTGGACAGTGCAGCAAGTTAGAACAACAGAGGACACAAATGACTGAGAACATCATTGGGCTGACTCTTTTCGTGTGACCCACTATGTACTTGAGCTGTCAGGAAGGGACAAGTCAATTTGACTGATCAACTCTAGCAATGTTGTAGAATATTATGATTGGATTGAATATTTGGGTTCTGTAATCCTTACTAGGTTTCCATAAGGTTCTTAGATTTAGTACAAACTGAAAGACGTTAAGAAAAATGTAAAAAACAAAAAAGATCAAATGTTACATTTGAGAGTTTTCTCCCTTGCCTCCAAAATATTTGACATAAGAATCTTCTTACCAGAATGTTCTGGTTGTCAGTCTTCAGTAGAGTAGCATTCATGTCAGTGCGGTACTGCTTACTCTCTTTCCATGTCAAGTTGTGTTTGAAGAACCCGTAGCAGCTATCTCCATAGTATCTCCAGTTTGTGTCACAGGGGCTGCATTTGTGGTCGTCTAGAGAAACCAAGCAGAGGAATGTTGTTGCTGTTTTTAAATTGGAATTACATTTTCCCTACATTCAATGTTTTCTGCAGATCTCAAGACTCCCTTCGGTTACCATCAGAGAAATGCTCCAGGGATTGGAGAAATGAAGAGGTTAAAAAAACAATACTTACTAAAAGTGCCCTTCTGTTTTTGTTGTTGTTGTTGTTGTTTTTGACTGAGTCTCACTCTGTCACTCTGGCCTGGAGTGCAGTGGCATGATCTTGGCTCACTGCAACCTCCACCTCCCAGGTTTAAGTAATTCTCCTGCGTCAGCCTCCCGAGTAGCTGGAACTACAGGCACCCGCTACCATGCTCAGCTAATTTTTTTTTGTATTTTTAGTAGAGACAGGGTTTCACCATGTTGTCCTGGCTGGTCTCGAACTCCTGACCTCAGGGGATCCGCCCGTCCCGGCATCCAAAAATGCTGGGATTACAGGCTTGAGCCACCAAATCCAGCTGCCCTTTTGTTCTGATTGTTTTATTACATATTGGCAGAAGCGCTTTGCTAATTGTCACAGAGTTCCTGAGAGATTTTCATTCTCAACTTGTAGGTAATTTTGCTGCATGACAGCTAGTTGTAAAAAATAAATAATAATATTTCATAATCAGAATTATGATACAAAGATTTTTTATTGAATTTTCATTTCATTAAAATTGCCAATATCTGAAGAGTTTACTAGATACAGGTGATTAAATGAGTGTTGAAAAGAGTGAAGGGGCTATAAAGAACAAATTAAGAAATACACAAAACTGACACCTGAGGGTTAATAAGTGAACTGTTTGAAGGAGACAATCACAAATAAAAAAGATCCCGAGATCAATAACGTGCCCAAAGTGGTTGTTTTGACATTTTCTCGAATACAGGATTCTCAGCTGAGTTCAGAGAGGTGAATGAACTCATTTTCTGTTCCTTGTGTGATGCCAGACTATTCATTTATTTTAAAATGCATACTGATTTCTTGTTATGGTTAAAGTACTTGTGATAAGATTGGGCATGGTGGCTCATGCCTATAATCCCAGAATTTTGAGAGGCCGAGGCTGGCAGATCACTTGAGGCCAGGAGTTTGAGACCAGATTGGCCAACATGGCAAAACTTTGTCTCTACTAAAAATACAAAACTTAACCAGGCATGGTGGTGCGCACCTTACTACCAATTACTCGGGAGGCCAAGGCATGAGAATCTTTCAGACCTGAGAGGTAGAGGTTGCAGTGAACCAAAATAGCTCCTCTGCACTCCAACCTGGGTGAAAGAGTAGAACTTTGTTTCAAATAAATAAATAAATAAAATACTTGTGATAATTAGGTAAATAACAAAGACGTAAAAGATGATAAATGAAAGATTCTAAAATATCTTATGAAAACTCAACACATATGTAAACAAGCAACAGCTATGCAGACTACAGTGTGCCATTGGAGGACTGTGAGATTTACTGGAGGGAAGAAGCACAATATTTTAGTAAACAAAGTGGGATGAAGGAAATTTGAGGTAGAGAGAATAGAATGAGAAAGATTTCAGACAGGGGAACGTAGGATTTACATATGAAATTGAAAAACTCCATGGTTCTTAGGATATGCAAGATAGGAAGAGGGACAAAATAGTTTTTTTTAAATAGTTTGGATCCATATTTAGGAGTTCTTAAAAGCCAGTAGTAAATTCTTAAAAATATTTTTAGTTAATAAAAACCTAGAAAGTTATTTTGATCACAAGGAAAAGGTCAGTGTTCTCCTTCATTGAGAATATCTTGGCAGCTATGTATAGGACAATTGGAGTAGTGACAAACAGACAAATAGTGACAATTGAGAAGCTTAGTGGGATATGCCATGACCCTTCAGTATTACCTTCCTCCAATCGAATCTTTGGCAAAGAGTCAGCACTTACACCAAATCCCCAGAGCCACCAGCCCGACAACCATCCCCACGCACAGAATCAGCAGAATCGGCCATCACACGCCAGGAGTATGCCACTGTAGGCATACAATAAAGATATCAAGGAGCAGGCAGTATGGGTTAGCTATGGGGAAGGCTCACCCCTGCCCCTGCCCCTGCCGTCTCAAGATTCTCCAAGTAATAGAAAGAGCTTCACTGGCAGATCTCACCTGTGTTCTCTTGATGATCATCAACAATAGGCATGGCCCACTCCCATACCACACACCCATCCTCATCCCCAATGGACTTTACCTCTCCAAGCCAAAGCACTACTCTCTGTTAAGGCCTGATGTGTTTGTATTTTTTGTTTTGTTTTGTTTTATGCCCACCCATCCCATGAATAACTGCTTTAATAAACAGCAACTGGAGAATCACACACACGTTTAAATTTATGAAATGAGCTTTTATTTTAGCTTGCATTGAAAGTAGTTATAAGAACAGCCATACAAAGCTAGATGATGTGTTTATTGTAGGAATATTGGGGAGGATTTTGTCTATTTTGCCATTAGAGTGCTCTTACATAGCTTTATGGAAGATTATTTTGTTTTTGTTGCTCACGTTTAGAAAATGAAGTTTCCAAACATTCTCTTCCCTTGTCCCCTAAACCTCTATGCCTTCAAACGTTGAACTCTCAGAGTCTTAATGCAAAGTTCCCTGCTCATATATTTGATGTTTGTATTCTAAATAGGTCTGTATGAACCTATGAAGGTACAACTCAAATGCTATAGAACACTCACGTTATTCAGGAAAAAGAAATTAAACTATATATACTATCAATAGTAGAAAAAGAAAAAATAGGTTGCATTCATTTTTCTAATTCATTTCCAACTTATTGGCTCTGGGCATTCTTACCTGAGGTGAGAGCTGGTTTTCAAATTTCAGTATTTAAGGTGATGTATCCATCTTCAACCTTCATGGCTACCTGAAGACTGCAAGTGAGCACAGGGTTCAATGACTTTACAAAATGTAGTGTCCAACTCTTAAAATTTCAGTATCTGTCAGTATATCATCTTCCGCTCTGGTAGGGTAGAACCATGGGAGATGGGACACATTTTTTTGTTTGTTTGTTTGCTTTTTGTTTTCCAGGAAGCCCTTTAATAGGTGCTCAGAGATACGTGGACCTTGAACACAAAAACACAAAATTAATAAATAACTTGTGGTAAAGAAGTAGATAGAGCATTTGTTTCCTGTCTCCTTATCTTCAACATTAAGTAAATAGATACTCCACCATGTGTATCCTTCTGAAGAACAAAAGTTCATGATTCATCTTAGCCCTAGCATAGTCTAAATCACATTGTTCAAATGAAGTGATTTCTGATGGATAGCACACCAGCAGATATACAGTTTATCCCATTGTGAGAAGCAAGTCTAATATAATTGGATCTCATAGAGGCTAAATTTCATGGTCTTGTGTTGGAAGAAATCATTCCTGATTATGACCTAGAATTTACCCAACTTCTTGCATATTTTATACATCAATTTGTTTTATTTGAAGGCTCCATGTGGGGCAGGCCTGATAATTGCTTAGATTTAGATATTGAAGGAAAACTATCAAATAAAGTAAAATAATACAGTTAGTGACTTGCTGCATTATTCTTCAGTAATGTTTGCACTTTACAGTGAATTTCTTGGAAATGGAGAATTTTGATGTGATGAAATCACCTAATTTCAGGTATAGTGGTGATTAGACTGATATTTAAGGCTGAATGGTTTCTTAGTGTCCTTTCATCACAATGTCATATGTATTGTATTGCAACATTTAACTTTATGAAATGAGCTTTTAAGTTATTTTAGCTTGCATTGAAAATAGTTGTAAGAATAGCCATAAAAAGCTAGCTGATGTGTTTATCGTACGAATACTGGGGAGGATGTTGTCTATTTTGCCATTAAAGTAGCTCTTACATAGCTTTATGGAAGATTTTGTTGCTGTTGTTAAACCCCCATGATCAATAAAGCTTCCATTTTTCCAAATAAGTGGTAGTCTTTTACTTTATAAGTGACCTGATTTCTTTTACTTCCTCTAATTAGCAGAATGTTAGACTTCTCGATATAGTAACTATGTGAGTTGTAGTGGCAGATATTTTGTTTACCAACATGCCCTTTGGCATAGATTGTACATATTTTTTTCTCCCTGCTATCTCCTTCACTCTGAATTCTTTGTCAATTCACTTAAAATGATCTTCCATTCTAAAATTTCTTTCTCTACACTCCTCAAATTATTTTGAGAATGAAGTGAAGAATAAACAAACAAAAAAATAAGACAGTACCTGATTTTGGAAACAAAAACTTAGTATGATTCAAATATTTTTACCAAAAAACCAATTCTTAATAATAAAAAAGCTCACTTCAAATTAATGCTGAATTCCTTAAAACTACTAAAAATTAAAAAAATTAAAATCCCAAACCCATTTTTGTCACTGAGTTTTTTTAAATCTCGGTTAAAATATTCAGTAGTTCCCAGTTGTAAGCTGGGTAAATTCAGTCACTTACCATTCACCTTCCACAGCGTCTGTCCTTGTAACTTCTGTTTTAGCCAAAAGGGACTCTTAACTCTTCCTTCACTCATTCTCAGGCTATGTGAACTTTCTTTTTGAACATTTAGAACATCTTCCCTACTCAACTACACACCAGCCCACGTTCTTGTCCCTCTTCCTTGCTTCACTCTTTTCCATAACGCTGATCACTACCCAACACACATAGAGATATCTTTGGTCATAAATTTTTTGTCCTTTATTCCCAGAAGAGAATGTCCCATGGCTCTAAAATAGTGACTGACATGCAGTTAAAGCAGGTTCTTGAGTAACATCCTTCTGTGTAAGGTTGTTTTGTTATAACAATGTTGAGAAAAAAAAAATTTCCTTCCCAGCTGGGGCCACTGTGTGGAGCTTGCATGGTCTCCCCACATCTGCAGGGGTTTTTCCTGGGCCCTCCTGTTTCCTCCCATGTCCCTAAATGTGCACGTTAGGTGAGTGGGCATGTCTACACGGTCCCAGTGTGAGTGAGGGTGCGTGTGTGTGAGTATGCCCTGCGATGGGATGGTGGCCTCTTCATAGTCAGTGCCCACCTCGACCCTGAGCTGCCGGGATAGTCTCTGGCCACCTGAGACATGGAGCTGAAATAAGTATGTGGGAAAATGAATGAATGAATGAATGAGTACAAATGATTGTAAAATAAGAATCTGTAAAATAGTCAATATACAAATACAGGTAAATAAGCAATGCAGTTGGAAAGTGCTCAGTGAGCACTATTCCTGATTGTGTATTGTTGAACTGCATGTTTTAGGAGGTGCTTCTGTCAATTTTTATTTTGCAAACACCTATTCCTTGATTTTGTCTACTACTATGACCACCAACACCCACTGATTTACTAAAAATTGGGTATATAATTATCTTGTTTTCATTCATCTTTTCTGAATGTCCATATTATGTATAGTTCACATTTGTTTTAATGTTTACTCTTAGAAGTGTTTTGAGTCTTTATTTACTAGGTAGGTGATGTTTTTGTGACCAGAAATATGCTGGTTAGTTTGGTTCTACCTTGTTTCTATGCAGCTTCCAAGAATCTATTGATGATGTTAAGTGAGGATTTCCTGTGTTACCCAGTACATATTTGCTGAATGAATGAATGAATGAATGAATGCATGTATGTATGATGGGCATTATCATCCTGATTTTGAACATGGGAAGAGAAGTTTAAGAAATTTGGGGGACTTTTTAAATCATGGTATTTCTTGTAAAAAGTAGTACCTAGTAGCATCTACCCAGCGTGTAAATTCTTTCTATTACATTTTGATGTCTTTCATATACTCCATCATCTATGTTTATAGCTGAAGAATGAGTAAAAGACACTAAGATAGCAATGACAAGGAGTACATGCAGTAAGAATTGAAATTAGTGGAATGTGTGACATTGTAGATAAGACTGATTAATGTACAGGGATGGCCTGTGGATGTGTAAAAGAGAAGGACCATAAGATGCTGACTACTGTGGGTGTTATGACTGCAGACAGGAAAAAAAGGAAGTATTTTGCAATTGCTGATAGCTTTTCACAGACTTCTTACCGCCTTTAAGCTAAAGCCTTAGGGGCTTCTATCAGTGATATTTGGTCCTCTCTCTTCATTACAGTCGTTGGTTCGCCTTTGACTTACCAGGCTTTCACACAAATACTAAATTCTGTAGGATTTCCTGTCATAAAAAAGTATAATTAATATTTTCTGCTTCATTTACAGAAAGCTTAAACATGTGGATTTCAAAGTGGAATGAGCTTTATT
This sequence comes from Colobus angolensis palliatus, assembly GCF_000951035.1. Lineage (NCBI taxonomy): Eukaryota > Metazoa > Chordata > Mammalia > Primates > Cercopithecidae > Colobus > Colobus angolensis. The sequence goes on from NW_012112030.1 coordinate 4,716,231, forward strand.
AAAAGTTAATAAACCAAACAACTAATAGCTATCAGACCAAAATTATGGCAGATCATTTGTGACAAACAGTAGTGAATATGAAGGGAAAAATGTGTCAGACTGCAGTCATATCACAAAGTTTATCAAGCATTTGCGTACAAAACATATGTAAGTAAAAAGTTAAATAAGAATGATAATCAATTGGATTAATTAAGATTTGCGTTGATATTTGAAGGAAAGGTAAATATTGCCTAAGAAGAGAAAGAAGAAGGCAGTGTTTATCAGGCAGGGCAAACATCTGAATAAAAGTCTGGAGTTTGATTAAGTATACTTCTTGTAAAAAGCAGTACCAGGCACCGGGCATGGTGGCTCACTCCTGTAATCCCAAGTACTTCTGGAGGCCATGGTGGGAGGATTGCTTGAGCCTGGGAGTTTGAGGTCAGCTTGTGCAACATGGTGAAACCTATGGTTTATAAAATTAGCTGGGTGTGGTGGCGCATGCCTGTAGTTCCACTGCATAGGAGGCTGAGGTGGGAAGATCAGCTGAGCCCAAGAGGCGGAGATTGCAATGAGCTAAGATCATGGATCTTGCCACTACAGTGGAGTCTGGGTGACAGAGCCAGACCCTGTCTCAAAAACAAAATACTAACAATAAGAAAAATGTACTATCATCTAATCTACCCAGTGTGATTATGGGAAATAGTGTGATTGATTGAAAGAAAGTGAACTGATCAAGTATATTTGAATTGAGGATTCATAGTATGTTAAGTATATCTGCCGTTGCACTTTCCTTTAAAATTACTATAAAATGTCATGGCAGGGGCAATTAATCATTTATTTGAACGTATGTGATATAGAAGGGGAGCAGGGAAGTGCTGGGTAGAGAAAGGTGGGTCCCTGGCGAGGGATCCACCCCCGGGCCTTTGCCCACAGTCCTAGGTTAGGACAGGTACTCCTGCCTTCATGCCCAAATGTTGCAGTTCCCAAGACCACCCTGGGCCACAGGTCCCCATCCTGTGCCTATAAAAACCCCAAGATCCTAGCAGGCAGACACACAAGTGGCTAGACATTGAGAGTAGTCATCAGTGGAACAAGACACAAGTGGTTGGACGTCAAGAGGACATGGGCAGGCCACCAACTGGTGAAACAAGGCAGAGTTTGGCCAGGACAATCTGAGGAGAGCGCACGCCACTGAGTGGCCAGACTCCAGGGGAAAACCATCTCCCTTTTGCCTCCACCATCTGCTGAGAGCTACTTCCTCTCAATAAAACCTTGCACTCATTATCCAAGCCCACGTGTAATCTGATTCTTCTGGTACACCGAGGCAAGAACCCTTGGATACAGAAAGCCTCTGTCCTTGCTATAAGGTAGGGGCTAATTGAGCTGACTAACACAAGCCACCTATGGATGGGTAAACTAAAAGAGCACCCTGTGACACACGCCCACTGGGGCTTCAGATGCAAACATTCACTCCTAGACGCTGCCATGGGGCCGGAGCCCCACAGCCTACCCCTCCCCTAGAGGTTTGAGTAGCGGTGCACTGAAGAAGCGAGCCATACCTCCATTGCACGCTCTGCGAGGGGGACAAGGGAACTTTTCCCATTTCATATGTTTATTGATCACTATGGAAGTCCCAGGCGTGTTTCTATTTTCTGAGGACTAATCGTTAATGAATCATACAAGCAATGAGCTTATAGTACAGTAAAGAGTGGGGAGCACAGATAGTAAAGAAACATAGAAAGCAAAGATCAAGATAATTGTATATCATGAAAAGTGCTACGAATGAAGAAAAGTGATATAATCGAGTTCTTCTGGACAGGCTTGAGGCAGACCCTGGTTGTGTTCATGAGGATTGGTTTGTTTAAGCTTCACTGTCAGTGTTTAGACAACTGCCCAGGTTTCTTCCATTTTTAAGATCATCCAGAATAATCCAAACTTACTTCTACGATGACAGCTGCCATTTATTGCTCTTTCTATATGCTTTTATCAGTTATATTTGTGGTAGGCACTGAACTTATGGCAAATTTACTATTAAGAAAAATAAAGCACAGAGGTTCAGTAACTTGCCAAAGCCACAGGACAAGTAAATGTTGATCCAGGATTTGAATGAATCAGCCTGTCTTCATAGTGCTTCATTTTAATTGAGACATTTTATTATCCAGGTCAGGTATACTCACCTAATTGGGTGACTATATTAATATATTTCAAAATAAATTCCATCCTGTATGCATCCTCTGTCTCCTCCTTGTGGCCATTTATTTTTCTTCTGCTTTTGGTTTATTTTTGTTTCCCTTATGTCTTTGATAACTACGACTTTCATCTTCATTTTTCCCTATTTCCATTTTTGTAAATACTTCTGAATTCATTGTCATTCTGGCCATTCTCGGGTACTATCCAATTAGGCCCCACTTTAAAAGTGTCCTCTGAAATAGGCATGAGATGTGAGAACGGCAAGACTCTTAAAGAACAGAGTGAGAATGAATCCTCCTGTCATGCTAACTCAGTATTTCTTTTAAGGTATCTCAATCAACAATACTTCCATAATTAATAACTGTTTCCATATTTTCCAAGGTGAACAATATTTTCTGACAGGTTTAATTCATGTGAGAGCAGCAGGAAAAGTCAAAGGTGATTCCAAGGTTTTGGCGGAGGAACCGTAGGTATGGAATATTCATTTATCGAGATGGAGAAACTTGTCAGGAAGAGTTGCCCATTTTTTGATGTGTTAAGTTAAAAAATTCTAGAATAGATCAAAGTCAATATGCCAAGAATCCAGTCAGATATGTGGTTCTAGAGATGGAAATATAATTTTGGGCATTATCAATGTATGGCTGTTAAGTCATGAGGTTACAAGAAATTAACTCCCATTATGGCCATTCAATGGGTGCTATCCAATTTAGTTTATCCCAGGATGAATTGAAAAAAAAAAAAAAAGAGGACCAAGAACTGAATTCTGGGACACAACAACATTTTAAATTAATTTAAGGAGGAATCCAAATCTGAGGGAGGATTGGGATGTGAGTGAAGCAAAAGGAAAATGAAGAGAACGGTGTCCTAAGGAACAACATATTTTAGAGAAGAATATATGTTATGAAAAGGAAATAATCAGTTTTTTTTTTTAATGCTTATCTGGTGAGTAAGATGAATTCTGAGAACCAGCCATTAGATGTGTTCAGATGGAAGTTAATGGTGACTTTGACCGGAGTGTTTTCATAGAAATAGTGAAGGAAAAAGCCTAATTAGCATAAAGGAAAAGTAGGATGAAACAGTAAGCACAGAGAGATTTTTTTAACATTTTTCTGTTAAGAAAATTAGAGAAATGTTAAGAAGAAATATAAGAAAATTAGAATCATGTGTATGGGGACATGGTAAACAAAAGATGGCTTTTGCTTGTTTTTAACGTAGAGATATTGCACCACACCGGGAGGTGAAGGTGAGTGAACAAGTGGAGATGAAAAGAAATTGATAGTGTCCAGAGCGAACAAAAGAAAGAAAATTACAAGCTTGAAATCCCTAAGGAGGTAGGTGGATTGATTTCAATATACAGATGGAGATTGATCGTAGATAATGTTACGGCATCTTTGGGGTGTTGATTTTCTGGTTGGAAACCTTTGTGGCCGCGGCGTCTTTGCCCGAGTTCTTGTCCTGCGTCTATGGTTGCTAGATTGTATGTTAATATTATACTTAGCTCTGTAAGAAACTGCCACACTGCCTTCCAAAGTGGCTATGCCTTTTTACCTCTCACCAGCGGTGAATGAATGCTCCTGTTGCTCCACATCCTTGCTAGCATTGGATGTTGTGAGTATTTTGGATTTTAGTCATTCAAATAGTATGCAGTGGTTTCTCCTTGTTGTTTTAATTTGCAGTTCCCTCCTAAGTGTCATCACTGAGCATCTGCAACACTGAACTTCTTAGCTCTCCAACAAGGCACAGCCTTGTCTGCATTCCTTTCCCTACCCTCACTTCCCCTTCTACTTTGAAGGTTATTTGTAGCATTTATTTGTCTCCTGTAACCCTGCCAATCCTTCCCAGCCCTCAGAGCCTTCACTGACATCATCCGGCAGCTCACTCGTTCCTGATCCCATAGTAATCTGTGCATAACTTTTCTTGAGATTTATTACATCCTGTCATATGCTGTTTCTTCTATTGACATTGGTTGCTATGCCCATTTGTCAACCTCCTGGCTTCAAGCAATCCTCCCACCTTAGCCTTCCAAAGTGCTGGGATTACAGGTGTAACTAACTGCACCTGTCCTTGCTACTCTCATTTCTAAATAAAATTTCAATCTGAGTGAAAACTAAAGCCAATTCCTTCCCAAAACGGTGGGGGCGGCGGGGGGGGCACTGACACAAGATCGAAGACAATCAGTAGCACCAGACAATGAGTCAGCAGAGTCAGTAAAGCCTCAGGCCATGAGTTAGAAGACACTTCACAGATTAAAGGAAATAACAGAGGAGTAAGAAATAACCAGGGAGGGCCTCCTGGAGATTATTGTTTGACTCCCTTTCCCTCTCTCTCTCAAGAGAAAGAGAAGAGGACATTTTAGACTGAGGGATCAGTAGGAGCAAGAATAAGGAAGCTGCCTGATTTACAGAAGCTCTCTACTGCCTCCAGCATCAGGCCTTTGAAATACACTTACGTCTTTCCACCAGCAGCTCCAGCCTTCATCTCCACTGGAATCTTCCCTCACCCATCTCTGCAGATGATACATACCCCCACATAGCATTCATTATTTCCTAAATATATCAGCTCACACCTTCATATTATTTTACATTTGTTCAGAATCTTTCCTAACCTGGAATGCCCTTTCCCCTTTCTCCTTTAATCACGCCTTTCTTATAAAGTAGGCTCAGATTACCTTCTCTGTCAGCATTATCTGTAGTGACATACCTTCCACCCTACTGCCAGTGGTTCTTACCTCTTCTGCAGAGAGTATCATCAGTTTGAATCATTTAGATCGCGGCTAACTTGGGAATCTTTACCATTATGTGGATCAAATAACCAGATCTTGATAAGAAAAATAAAAATGCTATTGTCACATAAATTGCCGGGTTTAATCATTTGTGGGCCTTAGAGTGTGTTTTCTTCAGGGCAAGGTAAGCTTGTGCTTCACAGTAGCTTGCAAGTTATTTGAGAAGAATCAAAACATGTTGCCAGTCTAGCAGAAAAGCATTTCAACTTCACCACAGATTGCTACAGCCGCGGGACAAGCGGGAGCCCCGCCCCTTCCAAACTGCAGGGTTGGGAGCTGCTGCCCTAGGGGCACAGGACCACTCCAAGTCTGCAGCCTGCACCTTCGGGGTCCGGGAAACTTGTCAGTTTCTTATAGAGCTAAGTATAGTATTAACATACAATCTAGGAAACATAGAAAGTGGAAAACATGTACACACAAAAACTGGCACACACATTTTCTTTATTCATAATTGCCAAACATTAGAAGCAATTATGATGTCTTTCAAAAGATGAGTGGATAAACAAACTTTGGTACATTCATACAATGGAATATTGTTGGACGATAAATTGAAATGTTGTCAAGCTATGAAAAACATGGAGGAATCTTCAATGCATATTACTAAGTGAAAGAAGCCAGTAGGAAAAACTGTCATATTGTGCTAGCTATATGACATTCCAGAAAAGCCAAGACAAAGAAAACAAAGAGATCAGTTGTTACCAGTGATTCAGGGGAAGAGGAAGACTGATAGGAAGGGGGAAGATTGATGAGTAGGTAGGGCACAGGGGATTTTTGTCTGCAAAAATGTCTGCAAAAATGTACACCCATGTACGTAATCAGGGCTCTGAATTTCTTAAACTTTTCAAATTTTGAGGCAGGGCCTATTGAATGGGTTGGGGGAGACCTTCCTGATTGATACCTACTAATGTATATACAAATTTGAGACAGATATTTTGAGGGAGAGAGTGGAATTCAGATACAACTTACCTAGTACCCCAGAAAGGTGTCAAGTGGAAGTAGACAAAAAAAGAGGTGTGTGAGTACAAAATTAAATTCTAAATGAGGACATGGAGGTTCTTGTGGAAACTTTTTTCTTGTATATATATATATATATATATATATATATATGTATACACACACACACACACACATATACACACACACACTATTTTCTTTATCCACTTGTTCATCAATGAAATGAACATTTAGGTTATTTTCATATTTTGACTTTTGTGAACATGGGAGGAAATGAGATATTTGCAAGACTAATTCAAACATTGCATTAAATGGTCCATATTTAATATAAAGAAATCATGATAATTAATATATACCTCTGACTTTTCAGATAATGGATGTAAGCGCTATCCTGAAAGGTGGCAATGGAGCAAAAGACCAGTAATATAAAATAATTCAGGAATCCATAACATGGCAAGACAGCAAGGATACAAATTTTTAGAGGGTCTCTAAAATTTCTACCCCACTCAATATAGAGAATAAGGAACTGGTAAGTATGCAGGTCTCCTGTCTTTTGTTAAAATTTACAGAGGTGAGGTGAGGAGGTAAGGATAAGTTAAAAAAATTATTGAGTACCTAATAATAAAAATACTATGCTCTCAGGCGAATCTATAAATGATCACATTTAATTCTTCCTTTGTGTGCAAACAACAACCCTACAAATCTGGTAATATCATTCCTAATTTTTAGATATGAAACCGAGGCTTTGGAGGATAAGAAACTTGATTTAGATCACATGGCCTGGTTTTGCATATTGAATAGGATAACAAATAAAAAGAGACAGAGGAAATACATACTTCCTCATTTAAATACTTATTTTTGTCTTTCATCATTGAATTCCAAATCTAACATATCATTCTGGAAAAGAGATGCTAGGGAAATGATAGTGTACAAGAAGAAGAAAATAAAATATAAAACAAAAAAAGAGAATAATTTAAAAAAGACATTGCATCTTGAATTTATAGTTGTTCTAAGGTGGATACATTGATATTGTATAAAGTTAAGGTTTACACAACAACTCATATGCCTTCTGACAATTCTGACAATCAAATGCAATACTTTGGAAAGTTTTAGAAGAACATGTTTCATGAGGGAATCAAACTTTCAGTCTAGGTAAATGAAAAGTATGCTGAAAGAAGCGAATGTACAACTGATTCTGGGAAGAAGCTTTAAAAAGTAAACAATGGGATTTTTATTTATATTGGATTTAATAGAGTTTGGAGGCAGAGGAAAATGCAGGATAAGAAATCAACTTTCTAACTTGTGCATTTTTTTTCCAATGTCCATCCTCAGCACAGAAACCGTGGTGGTGTCATGGAATGTTGTCAATTTCTGATACATTTCATCATGGTCAAGTCAGTTCCAGGAGGCAGCATCATGGACAATTTGACTTATGTTCTGCTTTTGTCTTCTACAGAACTTTGTGTCTCACTGTTATCTCCTTGTTGCCTGGGGTTATCACATGGCACATCCAACTATGAGTGTGGAAAGATAGCATAATCCTTTGACTGTGTCAAATTCTTAGGAAAGTGTGACTCTTATAAGATGGCACAATCGCTTGCCTGATGTGTTTCAAGTTCTTAGAGAAATGTGGTGAGCTATTCCTTTTTATTTTGGCAGGTTTTTGTCTTGGTGTTTACCAAGTGATCCAAGATAGAGAGGTGGCAGGGAGAGAAGGAGAGAGCACGGGAGAGAGAAAGAGAGACACAGAGAGACAGCGAGATGGGGAAAAAGAGAAAGGGAAAGAGAGGAGAGAGGGAGAGAGGGACAGAAAGAAACAGAAAGAGGGAAGGAAGGAAGAAAAGGAAGGAAAGAACAAAGGAGGGAAGGAAAGAAGGAAGGAAGGAAGGAAGGAAGGAAGGAAGGAAGGAAGAAGGAAGGAAAGGAAGGAAGGAAGGAAGGCAGTTAGTTTTACTGCATGGTCTGTGCCCTTAACCACAATGATTTACCTCCATGAAATGAATTTCCTATTTAACCCTCTGATTACATAGAGGTTACCTCATACAGATAATCTATAATGAAAGTGATTGGAATACAGTGAGCTTATTTTTTCCCAGGATTATAATACCTGGTATGATACTAGTTTACATCTCTTACAAACTACCTAAGACTAAATTTGTAAATTCTGGTCTATTATTAAGTGAGATCTATGCAATTTCAAATACTGGGAAAATACGTGTACTGAAATATGCATTACTAGAAAATTAGAAATTACTTTAAAAAATGATTTGGAATTCCTGTTAGAATTCTTATAACCAGGATGCCCTTACATCCCTTAGGAGACATTGTTTGGTAATTTTCATTCCTTTTATGATTAAAAATGTAGTTCTTTGGGTCTACTGTATTAGTCTGTCCTCATGCTGCTAATAAAGACATACCCGAGACTTGGCAATTTACAAAGAAAAGAGGTTTAATTGACTCACAGTTCCACATGGTTGGGGAGGCGTCACAGTCATGGTGGAAGGCAAAGGAGGAGCAAAGTCATGTCTTGCATGGTGGCAGGAAACTCCCCTTTATAAAACCATCAGATCTCATGAGACTTATTCACTGTCATGAGAACAGCACAGAAAAAAACTCGCCCCCATGATTCTACTACCTCTCACTGGGTCCCTCCCACGACATGTGAAGATTATGGGAGCTATAATTCAAGATGAGGCACTTTTCTTGCCCTATGTATTGCTATTTCCCTCCACAGCCTCTGTTGCTGGTCTGATGCTGGCTGATTTGAAGCCTAGGCATGCCATCCCTACTTGCTTGCCTCATTCATAAATATGTCTTCTTTAAAAAACACTTTACTGGATGTAATTGACATTTAAAAGCTGTACATATGTAATATATGCAACTTAATGTTTGTAGATAAGTATACAATGTAAATAAACCATCACAACAATGTGTACCATAAACATAGGCATTATCTTGAAAAGTCCTCCCACCCTCTTTATTTATTGTTATTATTTTTGCATGATAAAAACACAACATAAGATTTATCCTCTTAGAAAATTCTAAATATATAATGTAGTATTGTTGTCTATAGGCACTATGCTGTACAGTAGATCTCTAGGACTTATTCATCTTGTGTAACTGAACTTTCTACCCTTTGGCTAACACTTCCTCATTTCCCTCTCCTCTAATCCCTGGCAACCACCATTCTACTATCTGCTTCTATGAGTTTGGTTATTTGAAGTTCCTCATACAAATGGTATCATGTAGTATTTGTCCTTCTGTATCTGGCTTGTTTCACTTAGCATAACATCCTCCATATTTATTCATGTTGCTGCAGTGGGAGGACTTCTTTCTTTTTAAAGGCTAAATAATATTGCATGGCATGGAGATGTGTTTTATTATATTTATATTGTTATATACCCTGAAAAAGAGAGAGAGAAAGAGAAGGAGAGAGGAAGGAAAGAATGAAGGAAGAAAGGAGGAAGGGAGGGAGAGAGGGAGGCAGGGAAAGAAAGAAGGAAGGAAGGGAGGGAGGGACGGAGGGAGGGAAGGAAGGAAGGAAGGAAAGGAAGGAAGGAGAGAAGGAAGGAAGGAAGTCAGACAGACAGGTGTACAACTTGTAGTTACTTGTTGTACACATTGTAGTTTACTTGTTCAGTAAAGCTAATATACCTGTGGAACAAAAAAATTACATTTGCTTGAAGACCACATTGTTAATTTTGGCCACCTGTTTATAATCTGACTCTTGATTTCAGTTCTCAGCTTCATAGTGGATTCTCATTCCAAAAGTGTATCATCTCCCCTTCTTGCCCAATTTGACTCCATCATACCTACCCTGAGGAAAACTAATGTGTCTAAATCCTTCTCCATGTGAGTACAAATATATACAAGTATGATTATATATGCTTGTATGCAGCCTCGAATATGCCATCAACACTACTGTCTCCATCTCAACCATGTGTATTCATCACCAATGGAGCTAATTCACTTGTTTTCTTAATATATAATGGAGGGTTGGCTATTTTACTGGAATAAGGGCCATTGGGTCTACCTCAGTACAAGGATTTTCAACCTTAGCTTCACATTGGAATCATATAGGAAACTTTAATTTTTTTTTAATAATCCAGCTACACTTCTCATCATTGAAATCAGCATCTTAAAAGGTGGGACAATCTTAGACATCAGTATTTCCTCAAAGCTCCCTAGTATAATTTCAGTGTGCAGCAAAATTGAAAACTATTTTCAAAGAGCTAGATAGATCAAACTTTGTATCACTTGTCCATCCTGACCATGCTGATTAATACCTTCAGTAAGGGCTGTTGGCTAAGATTACAACAGTGAAATAGCTGAGAATTGTCACTACATTTGTCCCAATTCTGACCTGTCCTGACCTAATGTGGTCTGCACAAACCAAACTAATTTTGCTAACATTGCAGAAAGAGCCATCCAATTTGAAGATGGTTCCAGCACCTTTGTCTCTGGGCCTATTTTCTCAGGGAGTTAGTATTGGTGTTATTTATCCAAACATTGCCACTCAGGCTGAGTTAATAAAAATCACCTGTGTAGTTTGAGAAACTTACAGATTCTCCATTTCTGTATTCCAATCATTCTGATTTTATAGATCTGATGCGTAACCCAAATATCTGTGCCTTTAAGGTACTATCTGTGTAAATTTGATGTGAAACTAGGTTTGGAACCCACATTAAATTCTCACATTGCTGTAAAGAAATACTCAAGACTGGGTAATTTATAAAGAAAAAAGTTAAATTGGCTCACAGTTTGTCAGGTGGTACAGGAAGCATGACGCTGGAAACTGCTGGGCTTCTAGGGAGGCCCCAGGAAACTTACAGTCCTGATGGAAGATGAAGGAGGAGGGGGTACTTCACATGGCTGGAGCAGGAGTAGGAGAGAGGGTGTGGTGTGGGGGTTGGGGGGATGCTACACACTTTCAAACAACCAGATCTTGTGAGAACTCACTATCGTGAGAACTCACTATCATGAGAACAGCACCAAGAAGATGGTGCTAAGTCATTCATGAGAAATCTGCCACCATGATCCAGTCACCTCCTACCAGGCACCACCACCAACATTGGGGATTACATCTCGACATGAGAGTTGGTAAGGACACAGATCCAAACCATATCAGTGGTCTTTCCCCTAAAAATATACCATTTGCACATACCTATATATATAAATAAAATATCTCAGGGATTTTAACTGGAGAGGGTGTTGGGGGCAGTAGGAAAGGAAGAGAGAAGAAAAAGAAAGAGATGAAAATTTCTGGAAACAAGCCCTGTCTCATAAGCTAAGTTGTCAGAATCAAAGGATGAAGCATTCTGACACAAAGGGCTAATGTATCTTGAGAACTCTGGATTTCTGCATCTACTGTAGAGGCCGTCAGGGATAACATGATGATAGCAGGGCAGCAGGGAGGAGGCTCTTAGTAATAAGAGCTGATCAAGATCCAGAGCACTGTGAGGTCAGAAACAGAACTTTTAATGAGTATAAAAGAGTTAACATGAAATAAGAATTAAAATATACAAGATACCAGAAAAAACCCTATAACTTCTTAATAGGAACAAAATAACCAATTAAGATATTCTAATTGTTAAAAGTAGATCTTCTTATTAGAAATAGAGGAATGAAAGAAGTTATTTTTCTCCTGGGAATAAAACGAAACCCAAATGTGTGGGAGTCAGAGGCAGAGATTTTGAACTTTAATAAGTAATTTTATCTTTGTGAGAATGCCAGGGGCAAACTGCTAAAGAGAAATGAAAGAATCAAGTTTCTTCTTTAATTCATGTGTATGTAACTTATGTTTGAATCCTGTATAAGAGCTAAGACACTCTGTTTACTTGAACTATGACAATTGTATTTCAAAAGTTGTGCTTAAATATATTGTTTGTAATTCTTACTAAATTTTCACATTGACATTTTTCCTTTATTCTACAGTTTCTGTTAGTGTATATATAAAACACTGATTCATTCATAATTTTAAATATTTAGAGAATAAGAAGCTACTAGATGGTATGTATGAAGTTGTAGTTTCAAAGGACTGTCAAAGTACTGAAATGCATCTAACTTTGAACTTGGATTATATCAATTTTCCAGTAAATTCTAGACTTCTGATCTAGCAAAGTCAGTATCAAAGGCTAATTTCACCATTATTTTCTGCCTATATATAGCTATGAACGATGTGAGGATAAATGGAAAACTATATCCTTTACCAGTATTCTGAAATCAGCAATTTTGTTCCAGGAAAAATCTTGAACTCTAGATTTACAACGTTTAGCATCTAGTGCGCAGGAACACTGACAAACTGTGATTCAGGAAAGGTCTAAATAATTAAAGATGATGGTTCTTATATTTTGATGTCTTCAAACAGTTTATTAGGACTTTTCTGAGGGAAACAAAATATCAATTGTAAGAGAATATATTTTTATAATAACACCCAGATTACAAAATCAATAACATCAATATTACTAATTTAACTAAATGATAAACATATAAATATTGGCCAGGGAAAGTGACTCACACCTGTAATCCCAGCATTTTGGGAGGCTGAGGTTGGCAGATAGCTTGAGCCTAGGTGTTTGAGACCAGCCTGGGCAACATGGTGAAACCTCGTCTCTACAAACAAATACAAAAATTAGCTGAGCATGGTGTTGCATGCCTGTAGTCCCAGTTATTCTGGAGGCTGAGGTGGGAGAATTGATTGAGCCCAGGAGAGCAAGGCTGTAGTGAGCCAATCACATCACAATACTCCAGCCTAGGTGACAAAGTGAGACACTGTCTCAAAAAAAAAAAAACAAAAAAAAAAAAGTAAATATTAAATGCTTATGCTTCTTCACCTAGATTACAAGTTACCTAAATTTTAAAGATTAATAAAAATACTTATTTTTGTAGGATTGTTGGAGAAGAAAAGTTATTTTGCAAGTACAGGGTGACACTTAGCTGGTTCACAGTGGTACAAACATTTGCTAAAATAAAATATTTCCAAATCAGTTGATACAGTGCTGCAGCCCCAGCTACCAGGATCCTTATTTAGCCTGGGATCCCCACGACCTCCACATGATCCGGCAACTATCACAACAGGTATCTCTTGGACCTTGTTCTAGTGCTGTGGCCTGTGTTTTTAAATATTTAATTATCACCCTAGTTTTTAAATATTTAAATATCACCCTAGTGCACACGTGACCATATAATAATAATGTAAGACAGGCAAAGAAATTCAGTGAAATGATTCTGAGACAATCATAAAGCCATAGTGTGGCTATTCCCCTTGGTCCCCAGGGATAATTGTAAGACTGAATAATAACATCAAATCAGAAGATGTCAGACAAGGAACTGGAGAATGTTTGTTAAACAAGTTCATTTGTCTGATGATGTAAATACACAGTCATTTTAAAAGCTGGTTTTGGCTCTGGTACTGTAGTTTCCTCTTTCCTCTCCAAGTCTCTTACTTCTTGGAGAATTTGGAAGAAGCATACTAATCCAAATCCTCAATCTTCACTGGGGCGGCCATCTTCTCGCAAATCCAAAAAATTTCGGCACTACAGCGAGAAATATAAATATTTCCTTTTTGAAAATAAGCACATCCTTTGGATCCATTGATCTGGTCCAGTTCTTTATTACTAAATCTGAAAATTAATTTGAAATGTATTATAAATTCTATATTTGAAATATGATCACTATTTAGTGCTCTCAGTTGCTCTTACAGCCAATGTCATGTATCTGAATATTGGGAGACTTCTGCCTCCACAAACCTTCAAAATCTGAAACTGTGTAAAACTGGCACAAAATCTCCCTGGAGCTGGCACATCTGGGTTCTTTATTTTAAGTGGATCATGATCCCAGGTAGAATTCTTTAAGAAAATAATTAAATCCTGGGCTGAGAATTTGTATGTCCTTCAGAAATATGAAATTCCATTAATGAAAGCTACTCAGTGAAGCTTATATTAGAAGTACTTGAAGTTCTTCGGGACTTTATGAAGAAAAACATAAAAATAAAATCACGTTCTGCTATAAAAAGCTATCACATTTTACTATGCACAAATATAACTTTTCACATAGTTATACATATGTGGTGGGTAAAAAGAGAACAAGACAGACGTTAAAAGAGGAAATGAATGACTGTATAGATATGGTGCTGACAATAGTATTCACTTCCTCTGCTAAGAAAGTGATGTTAACCCTGAAATAATGTCTTTAGAAAATTATACTTGTCAGGTCTAAATTTTCTGTGTGCCCAACATTGTTTCTTCCTAAATGACCTGCATTACACTGCCATATTCTTTTCTTGCTTCAGGGCTAGGCTTACTAAATCTTAGCCGGGGCTTTTACTCAGTAGTCAAGGAAATGGTTCTACAATCTGGAAGCTCAGTCTCTCTAACCTGAGTTTGACATGCGGGCTTATCTGACAGCTGCATGTCTCAGGGGCCAGGGTCTGTAGGTTCCGAACCCTGCTGTGGGGGCCACCTCCCTCACACTTTGATTAAGAGTGAGTAGAGAGGCCAAGGATGATTAAAATCCCTTTGGGAGAAGGGACACATCTTAGATTCCAACATGGAATGTGTTCACATGATGTCATGGTACTACTCCTGGAAACCCTCAGTCTAGTAGCAACACCTCAGATCGATATTAATCAGTTCATGCCGAGTATTGCTCTTGTCATGAAGAGTAACTGTCACTTTTTTTGTTTGTGTATTACTCTGCATGTGCTTTTTGTCATTATTATTAGTGTGAAACCAGACTAGTTGACTTGATATGATTAATAATGGTGATTAGAGAATGGGGGATTCGTGTTTGAGTAGAAGTAGCCACGATGAAACATTGGGAAATGGATGAAGATAAAGTGTATCCAGGGAGAAAGTAATAGACCTAGCATTGTTTGTGATTTAAGGAACTGCTGAGTCACTGCTGAAGCATGGCATCTTTGACAGAAGATGAGTGATTATTATTCAGTTTAAGAAAACTGACAACATGCTTTAAAGAGTGAAACAGGAGGGAGGGGGGTGGATAATTATTTGTTGGGGGAGGAAGGTAGATAAAAAGCCATTATGGATACAAATATCTTGTTAGATAGAAGAAGTAAGACCTAGTGTCTGATAGATTATTAGGGTGAATACAATTAACAATAATCTACTGTACATTTTACAATAATGAGAAAATAATAATTTGAATGCTCCTAGCACAAAGAAAATATAAATATTTAAATTGATAGATATCCCAATTCCACTTATTTGATCTTTACACACTATCTGAATATATCAAATTATCTCATGTACCCCAAAACATATGCATCTCTTATGTATCAATAAAAAATTTAAAAATCCATTAAGATGCCAATGATCTTAATATTATATTTAAAATATTAATACAGTTGTTTCATTTAAATGTACTTATGATGAGGTGTTCCTCAAAATTTTTTTTTTATCGTCTGTGAAAGAATTCAGCAAACCTAATATCCCCTTACACATTTTTGTTGACATCTATTTTTTCCCTAACTTTAAATAGTTAAAAAAATTGAAAGTTTCCAAGTGTTATATATTCTATTTGTCCTTTAAATATTCTCATCCAAACCTTGAAGTGAAAGGTTTAGTTCATTTTAATTCATAAAAGACACTGGCCATATGTTGTAATTTGCAAGTCCTCAACATGACACTAATTGTTGAACTAACCAGTCAATTCAGTCTTACTTTTTGTTAGAAAATGGTTGACAGTTATTTGGTATAAATAAACGTGTTGATGTGTGTTCTTATGACCAGCAGTACCCTTATGGATTGGAGGTGATGGAGAATCACAACAGCTGAGTGACTGAGTGCACAGTCCCTAAAGTGCAATTTATGAGCTGAGTGACCTCAGGCAAGTTACTTAATCTCTTTGTGATAATATTTCTACCTATAAAATGGGAATATAACAGTGCTTTCTTCAAGGGTTAATATTTATAAAATCCTTTGAATGTAGTATTAGGTGTATGTGTGTTAAATAAACACATTTCTACCAAAAGATAAAGTTCAGTGCCTTGCCATAAATTTGTCACAGAGATGAAATGAACTATACCTCCTTTCAATATTTGTTACTGGAACTCTTTTCTCAGTATGTTGTACTCCTCTTTTTATGTCTGTGTTTATAATTCTCACAATCATTATTAATTTTCCCAGGATTCCATGGAAAACTTGTGTTTACCCTCAATAGTTAGAGACGTACAAGGATGGAGAGGGAACAGAGCCATCTTCCCAGAACCAACTTCTGCCAGAGGAGTCCCATGATAATCCCAGCCAAAAGAATGAAAACATGAGTAATGGCTGTGACATAAGAAAATCCTGAGAAAACAGAGAAAAAGTTTTATGTGAGTGCCACATTCCGATTTGCAGAGTTAAGACAGATGAGAACATTCATTAAATTCATGTATTAATTCTAATTCAAGATGCACTGAATTTCCATCCTGTGAATCAGATATTTTATTTATTTCTCTCTCATTGTATAGATAATGTCTAGAACTAGAGAAAGAGACTCAATCCTACCTTTTCTTCCAAACTGTCTATCTTCACTAGGGTGGAGTTCTTGTCTATGCAGTCCTTTCTACTGTTAGTCCAGGTTTTCTCTTCATTTGTTGTAAAATAATAGCAACTATTTTGGTACCATTGCCACATTTTAGGACATGGATTACATCTGTGGTCTGAAAAGGAAATTATACCCAATAATATAAACTGAATGACCCTGGAGTGACTGGAGAAGGCTTTGAAACAAAATCATTTAATTGAACAACAGGGTCTGAGAGCCAGCACCCTGAAAGCATACTGCTTTAGAAGCCTCTGAAAATAAGGTGACCCCTGGTTATGGGTTGGGGCAATAGGGATTCTCTTTTCAGGGCTTAGTCTTCTGGCCTCAGAATTATCAGCTGTGCTTTTAAGCTTTCATAACAACAGGATCACCTAGAAATAGTTAATAAAATGAAGGGTTGAAGTATCTGGATTGGAATCATTCCAAGATACTTCCCAAATTTGCCTGTGACTTCAAAAATATTAAATGAATTTGTATATTTCTTTGCTGTCTGTAAATTTGGTGCAACATCATTGAGGTTCATTGGATGACATAACTCTCTCAATACTCTGAGGTGGTACATGTGATCAACTTAGACCAGGGCGACATATGCCATCTGACTGGTCAGCAGGTCTAAGTCTGATTACCTGAAATATGAATGATTAGCTCTTGGCACAGTTTGATGGCCATTTGTTCCTGCCTCTTCAGTAGACTGGAGATCTGTGATTTGAGAAAGTCCTCCTCCATAGACAAGTTATTAGAGTTGCCCAGTTGCTGGGATAAGTTATACTGCCGCTGGTGGATGGTTTTCTGAAGTTGACTCAATTTCTCTGAATCTGAGTTAATGTCATTAGATATCTGCAAAACTCCAAGACATGACAGGAGACAAGTTCATATATTCTTCTATTCTCATAACTGTAGATAATTCTTGTGACAGAAATGTTTCTTAATTGTTCAAGATTTATTAGTAGCTGTTAGTATTCGAGGTATCATGCAAGAAACAAACCAGATGCCTTTCTATTCCAAATTATTTATAGTTCTTTTAAATTTTATTTACATTTTTATTATTACACTATATTAAAATAATGATTTAATAATTATGTATTTCTGACATCACATCTAAGGAAGGGCTAGTCATTCTGCCACTCATTTTCGTGAAATTATTTTATTTTTGTTTTATTTTATTGGGAGATAGATGATGTAATTGTTGTTTTAATGAAAACAGCATTCTTTGGGACAATGGCTATCGCAAACTCTGCAGATGACCTGAGATGCTTGTTTACCAAAAGGAAAAAAAAAGCAGATCTTAATGGCACATCAGACCATTTCTGGTCATGGGTCCATGGAATATGCCCTTTTCATAAACATTTAAGGTGCTTCATCAGCCAACAAATTTAAGAAACACTGCACCAAAAGCACAAAATTTTAGAAAAGAAATGTCACCCTTCTATATGGACATATGTTATTGCATATGTCATATGTCATATATGGACATATGTTATTGCATTTTCACTTAGTTTTAAAATGTACATTATTGTAGAAGATCAGCTGCTAATCTCATACTGATCGACTCCAGAATATCTGTCACTGCTGCTTAAACATCATATTCCTTTTCAAAAGAGCAAGGTACATCATTAACCTCTTTTTATGTTGACAAACATATGTCCAAATCCTAATTATCCATTAAATCTTAAAAAATTATCCATTAAATCATTAAAAAGAAATGAATGTAGCAGAGGAGATGTTAGTATCATTCAGCAAATTAACTTTCTTGACTATGAGTTCCCTGTAAGTGAATAGCATGCCAATTCACTACTCTGTATACCATATACTTAACAACTCTGTAAAGTTTGTATTCTCAGGATATTTTTCTCATTACTCAAGAACTCCCTACCATGTTCATCCCCAACTGCCCAAGGACGGGTCAGAATCAATAGAATGTTACTTTGTGGCCGTGGTGCTTGAGAGTGGAGCTTCCATTGTCATGTGGAGATGGTTCAACTCTCTTAGTTGGTAAAGTGTATCAGGCCATTCTTCCTCCTTGTTTATATGTCTTTCTCATTCATAGAAATCAGGCTGCTGCTGTTACTTGGAAGATTTCTCTCCACTAGAGAAGTCTCATATAAGCAGACTGAGCCTAGTCTAGTGCTAAGTCTTCCAGGTAAATAACATAGCATGCACTTCCTTCAGTACATATTTCTTGACTTTATTTCTCAGCCTTGGAATGATAGGTGAATGTGTGTCTAGGCCGAAAAGAGGCTCTTTATTCTAATGAATAACTAGAAACGAAGAGTCTTCATTTAAGTCCAGTTTAGCTTACCAAGATAAAACAATGAATTTAGAACCACATCCTGATAATGTCTTTTGCTGGTTTATTGGGAAGATATGACGAATAGGAGATATATGAGACAGCAGAAAAGTATCAGAGGATTCAGGATGCTAGGACCCATCTGCAATCCAAGCTGATTACACATGGTTTACAAATATGGTTTCTAGTTGCTTTTGTTGGGTTCGATGCGGATATACTTACACATCATCCCCAACGTCACCAGCCCAATCAGCAACATCAGGCAAAGAGTTAGCAGACCCAGGGCAGCATGACGCCAAATGGGAGATGGAGCTGGATGCCCTAGAGAAAGCCCACAAAGCAATTAGCAAACAGAACTGCTTTGTGCTTGTTTCGCTTTGGTTTGTTTATTTCTCACACTTAGGGAGCTTCCGGATACTAACATTTCTTTCTTGCTCCTTTAATGCCCTCATTTAGAAAATACCTAATATGAAGTGCAATGAGGGTGCCGTCATTGGTTCCCCTCTATTTCTCCACCGCTCTTCTTCCCTTTAAGAGGAAGCTTCTCCTAATTTCAAGGTTTTTGCTTTACATCATTACCCACTACCCACTTTTCTTCCTCAAGTTTATTGAATTCATAAATGAGAGATCTATAAACTGCTTTTCTGGATGATACTGACAGTAGGAGACACCTCAAGCTTTTGAGCTCAAAAGTCTCTATAAGGCAGATGTTCTATTTGCCTTGTAAAAGTGGATTCTACTTTTTAAAGTATCTTTTACCTGTTAACAATAACTTATCTATTATTCATGCTATTTATCACCTAATAAATAATGAATGAATACTGAATGAAAGAAAGAAAGAATGTGCAGTCTAACTTACAAACAGCAGAATAGACCAGAAAGCCATTAGCATCCTACTCGTAGTAGTTGTTGTCTAAAATATCAATGATTGTCATATTTTCCTTAGCTTCGTATTCCTTGATTTAGGTCCAAATAACATCTAGCCCAATATTTTAGTTATAGCGTTAGTCTCCAGGTGTACTGATATGCACCGTATCCACACCTCCCTTTTTCCTCACAGATCAGAATTAGAAGTTTAAAAAAAAAAAACAAGGCAAAAATGTGGAACCACCTTTATTAGACACATGCAAAGTCTATTCCCATCATCTTTTTGTAAATATCCTTCCCTCAAATGTCATGTACCACACTAAATGTAAACATAAATCTAGAGGGCAGGAGAAAGAAGTTCAGATGACTGACATGATTCAGGGGAACCTGGATAGTTAACATATCTGAAAATAAGAGATGTGGTCTTATGTCCACAGAATCTGATTTGATTCTTGAACATGGAGACTGCTATTTATTCCAATTAAGCATAAGAGAATGAGCTGAAGACCAGCACTGAGTCTGGGCTTCCCCACATAGCAGTTGTGTGAGCTTGCTTAAATTATCTAATTTCTCTCAGCCTCAGTTTTTTCACCTATGTGATGGAGAAAATACTAATATTCGAACATTATTGTGCATTGTCATCACAATTATATCTGTATATAATGTACATAAAATACTACCCAGATACTATTATTACTGGTTCAACATTACAAATTATACTTGGATTTCAACTACCCTAAAATTTGAAAAAATACTGACAAAAGAGAAACTAGCTCTGATCCATTTCTAATCCACTCACTCATCTTCCAGTTTTCTCTGAAGTAACCTACATCATCTAAAAGAAAAATGTCCTCTACCGTCTCTATTTTAGAAGCCTCCAGTCTGGTTTCTGAAAGAATATCCTCCTCGCATCTCTAACAAGGTATAAATATCAAGGATTATATTCATAAAAAGAAATCTCTAATTCCCCAGGCTCAATTTCTGGCATGTCCAGTCAGAATTTTTCTCTACAACACAGAGCTTCCTGAAACAGTGATATCACACAATTTTAAAGAGGTTCTGAAAGCCACATATTTTCACTTCAACCTTGGGAACACTCACTCCTCTAATACATTCCACAAGATTTGTCCCCATTTTGGAGATTTCACAGCACACTGTCTTTAACACCAGCATTAAAGCCGGCACCTCAAATCATTTAACACCTGTCCATTCCCCCAGCGACACAGCTGGTGTTCTCTGAACTCCTACCTTTTTTTCTTAGGTTATTTCCATGTCGGTTATTCCTTGCTCCAGCATAATCCTGAAATGTGAGTGTTGCGTAGGTCACTTCTTCAGACATTGTAGAAGAAAACCCTACTTTAAATTATCTAATTAATGTTTCAATATCTTGAGGCCTGGGAACAGGGTGTCCTTTTCAAGGCTGAGAGCTTTGATATAGGCACTCAGCTGACCCAGACACACTCCACTGGCCCTCTGTAAGAGGAGAATGACAATTTGTTTTTCTGCAGAGAAAGTGAGAAAAGTCAAATATTCTCCTTAGAAATATTCTCATTAGAATGTTACAGATCTCAAACTGTCTGCTCTGGCAGCATTGTTCCTCGCTGTGCAGCTAAAAAGGGGTGCTTGGAGGCAGAACGGGGGGAACGTGGAGAACCTCCATGATCCTGGAGGTAGAGGCTGCTCTGAATGTTTCAGAAAAGAGTCAGGTTGTCTTCTTTACATTTACCTAAGGCTAGCTAATCTGCCTGGAGATGCTGGTTCTAGTTTATTCTCAGCCACATCAGATATTAAGCAGAGACACACATTAAGACAGGAAGAGCTGTGTCACAGACCTGGCTGCTATTATAGGAAATTCAAACACACACGTGTGTGTGTGTGTGTGTGTGTGTGAGAGAGAGAGAGAGAGAGAGAGAGAGAGAGAGAGAGATGGTGTTGGTAATGGGGCATGGAGAAGAAATTGATAGCTACTTAGCTACTTAAGGTGAATATGAATGGGAGTGCCCTCTTCTGGCAAGATTGGAAAAGTTCCTAATAGAACAACCACCCTAGAATAATCCTGCAGACAGCAAGGAATACACAGGACGAGATTTTTGAAAGATTTTTAAAACCTGAAGTTTCAGGAGAGTGAAAGTGAAAAAAGCAGGTCGATTCTAGAGAGAATGAGACTGGCACACGGCAAGATGTTTTTGGTTTTATTTTTTTTTTAATTTTTTTATTTTTTAGACGGAGTCTCGCTCTGTCGCCCAGGCTGGAGTGCCGTGGCGAGATCTCGGCTCACTGCTTTTAGTTCGTTCGTTTGTCTTTCAGTCATTCCTGCAGGGTAGCAGAATTCTTATAGAAAGCATGCTGTATTTCTGGATTACAAAATCAGATGATGCTGTGTGGGGCAACCACAGCTACAAAGAGTGCTGAAGTAATTGGATATCCACACAACTACTGGTTAATGAGGATCTCTAGAGTATCTTTAGGACTTGAAGCCTCTTTAAACTTCTATGTATTTAGATTTTTTTTTAAACTTAATAAAATAACCAACCTCTATTTTCTCTCGCTTAGGTCTAAAAATACTCTGAAAAGATGCATCCAGTACAATTGAAGTAAACTCACTGCACGAAGCATTCTGACTGTGATATTACAAATTTGAACAACACAACATGAGCAATAAAGAGTTGACAGTTTGTATAAACAGTGTTCTATTAATTGGAAGAACAGGAGAAAAACAACATGCTGCACATGTAGTTGGTCATAGGAGTTATAGCCATAGGATTTCCATACACCTTAAAGAATTGAACCTACTTCTAATCCTACCATAACTTTTCATTAAACTTACTAATTTATATAACAAAGTAAATTGTTGTTAAGAATCTGCGGGAGGTGGAATAATAGCCCTCCAGGATGCCCACGTTCTAATCCTCAGAACCTCTGAATATGGCGGCTCACCCTGGCAAAAGGGTGGGGGGAGCAGGGAGGGATAGCGTTAGGAGATATACCTAAGGTAAATGACAAGTTAATGGGTGCAGCACACCAACATGGCACATTTATAAATATGTAATAAACCTGCACATTGTGCACATGTACCCTAGAACTTAAAGTATAAAGTGTATATATATACTTCATATATATGTATACTTAAAGTATATATATATGTATAGTTAAAGTATATATATATGTGTATACTTAAAGTATATATATATATATATGTGTATATATCTATAGAAGAGGGTGGTTCCCTGGCATGTGCCTCACCCTCAAGCCAGGAGACTGGCAGCCTAAAATGTGTGTAGACATTCCTGTTTTCATGCCCCAAATATTTGCCTTTTGGCCTGCCATGCCCCCTATTCTGTACCCGTATAAACTCTGAACTCCAGGCTCCAGATCAGATGAGCAGACGAGGAGATGAGGAGACAAGCAGATGAAAGGTGGAATGACATGGCAGAGAAAGAGAGAGGAGGAGAACTTCTGAACGCCAAGAGGAGTTCAGCTGGGAGTGGTCAGAAAGTAGTTTGGCTGTTGGATGGCCGAACCCAGAAGAAGATCACCTCCCACTTTATCCACCTTCCAGCTCCCCATTCATCCCACTAGGAGCCACCTCCATGACTCAGTAAAACCCCCACATTCATCCTTTCAGTTCATGTGTGACCTGTTTCTTCTGGGATGCTGGACAAGAGCTTGGAATACAGAAAGCTGTCACACTGGCCCTCTGCCCTTGCAGAAAGGCCGAGGAGGCACTGAGCTAGTTAACACTTAAGCTGTCTGCAGATAGCAGAGCTAAAAGAGCATTGTAACACTGGCATTCCAGGCACCCACCCCTAGACACTACAGTGGGGCCCGAGCCCAAAGGGCTCACCCCAGCCCCTGCACCTGCCTGTCCGCATGCTGTCCCTCCCACAAGGGATTTGAGCTCATGGCAGTCAGACAGACACACCCCTGTCACACACCCTGCAAGGGGGGCCAGAATCCTCCCATTTCACCTTAATCACATGACTTCCCTCAATCACACTCGGTGGATTAGATGAGATTAGATGGTACTGCTTATTTTTTATTTCTTTTTGAGATGGTCTGGCTCTGTCACCCAGGCTGAACTGCAGTGGCACAATTTTGGCTCATTGCAACCTCTGCCTCCTGAGCTCAAGTGAACCTTCCACCTCAGACTCACAAGTAGCTGGGACTACAGGCACACACCACCACACACAGATAACTTTTGTGTTTTTCTTTCTTTCTTTTTTTTTTTTTTTGGTAGAAGAAGAGTTTCAGCATGTTGCTTAGGCTGGTCTCAAACTCCTGAGCTCAAGAAATCGTCCTACCTCGGCCTCCCAGTGTGTTGGGATTACAGGAGTGAGCCAGCATGCCTGATGCCTGGTATTGCTTTTTACAAGAAGTACACGGGTATTCAAACTTCCTGACCTTTATTCAGATGTTTGCCCTGCCTGAAAACCATTGCTTTCTTCTTTCTCTTCTTAGTCAATATTTACCTTTTCTTCAAATATTAATGTAAATCTTAATTCAATTGATTGTTATTTATTATTTAACTTTTTACTTACATATGTTTTGTGTACATATGCCTGATCAACTCTGTGGTATGATGTAGACTGGCACATTTTTTCCTTCAGCTTCCCTACTGTTTGCAACAAATGCTCTGCTGTAATTTTGGTCTGATAGTTATTAATTGATTAGTTTATTAACTTAAAAAAAAGCTTATTTAACTTTGAAATCCACATGTTTAAGCTTTCTGTAAATGAAGGAGAAAATATTAATTATACTTTTCTATGACAGGAAATCCTACCATTTCCAAATTAAACAGTATTTAGTATTTGTGGAAAGCCTGGTAAGTCAAAGGCGAACAGCTTTGGTGTAAAAGTGGTATACATTCAAAAGTCTGTGAATAGCTAGCATCAGTTGTGAAACACTCACTTCCTTTTGTTTCTGTCTGGAATCATTATTATAACCCCCACAGTGGTCAACATCTTGTTGTCTTTCTCTTTTACACATCCACCGGCCATCCCTGTATATTGATAGGTCTTAGCTGTAATGTTATGTATTCCACTAATTTTCATTCTTACTGCATGTACTCCTTGTCATTGTTATCTTACTTTCTTTAACTCATTGTTCAGCCAAAAACATAGATAATGGAGTCTATGAAAGACATCATAATGCAGGGGAAAGAATTTAGAAACTGGGTAAATGGTACTACTTTTTACAAGAAGTGTGATGATTAAAAAGTTCCTCAAATTGGCCGGGCGCGGTGGCTCAAGCCTGTAATCCCAGCGCTTTGGGAGGCCAAGACGGGCAGATCACGAGGTCAGGAGATCAAGACCATCCTGGCTAACACGGTGAAACCCCGTCTCTACTAAAAATACAAAAAAACTAGCCGGGCGAGGTGGCAGGCGCCTGTAGTCCCAGCTACTCGGGAGGCTGAGGCAGGAGAATGACGTAAACCCGGGAGGCGGAACTTGCAGTGAGCTGAGATCCGGCCACTGCACTCCAGTCTGGGAGACAGAGCGAGACTCTGCCTCAAAAAAAAAAAAAAAAAAAAAAATTCCTCAAATTATTTAAACTTCTCTTCCCATGTGCAAAATCAGGATTATAATGCCTGTGATACATATATGCTTCACTTATTCAACAAATATGTATTGGGTAACACAGAAAGTCTCATTTAACATCATTAATTAATAGATTCTTAGAAACTGTGACTTAGGTAAAGCAAGGTAGAACAAAGCCAATCTGATCATAGGCTAATGGATATAGACAAGAGCTAAGTACTTACAGCATATTTCTGGTCACAAAAACATTACCCAAGTTGTAAATAAAGACTCAAAACACTTCTAATAGTAACTATTAAAACAATTGTGAATTATACATAATACATACATTCAGGAAAGAGGAATAAAAACAAGTAAGGTAATTATTTACTCAACTTTTGGTGAAACAGTAGGTGTTGGTGGTAATAGCAGTAGGTTAAATCAAGGAATGGATATTTGCAAAGCAAAAATTGTCAGAAGCACCTTCTAAACGATGTAGGTCAACAAGACTATTACAGGTAGAGTGGGCTCCCTGAGTGCTTTCAGACTGCGTTGCTTATTGTCTAGTTTATACTGCATTTGTATAGTTATTGACTATTCTACAAATTCTTGTTCTATAATAATTTGTATTCATTCATTCATTCATTCATTTTCTGATCTGCTTATTCCAGCTGTATGGTTTAGGTGGCCAGAGCACATCCCGGCAATTCAGGGACAAGGTGGGCACTGACTCTGGACAGGCCACCATCCCATCACAGGGCACACGCACACACACACCAACATTCAGTCACACTGGGAGCATGTAGACACACCAATTCACCTAACATGCACAGTTTTGGGATGTGAGAGAAAACTGGAGGACCTGGGGAAAACCTATGCAGACAGAGGAGGCCGTGCAAACTCTACACAGTGGCCTCAGGTAGGAAGCAATTTTTTTCCTCAAAACATTATAACAAAACAATCTTATACAAAAGGATGTTACTCAAGAACCTGCTTTAAGTGAATGTCCATCACTATTTTAGAGCCAAGAAACATTTTCTTCTGGGGATAATGGACGAAAGTTTTATTACCGAAGATAACTATGTGTGTCGGATAGTGATCAGCGTTATAGAAAAGAGTGAAGCAAGGAAGAGGGACAAGAATGTGGGCTGGTGTGTACTCAGGTGAGTAAGATGTTCTAAATGTGTGTGTGTGTGTGTGTGTGTGTTTTGTTTTTTTTTTAACAAAAGAAAGAAGTTTACATAGTTAAAATCTAACACTATGTGCTTCATAAAGACTAGCCTCATGATTTTTCTCCGTGAATACTCAACACCAATTTCAGTGTCTGGAACGTAATTAACATTCGTTAAATATTTGCTTTAAAACAGACAATTTAGAGTGTTCTTAATCTATAAAATATTAAATGAATAAAAGGTTTTATTTCAAATTCAATTTCATCAGGAAATTTGGAATAAAGAATTTTTTTACGCCGGGTGCGGTGGTTCACGCCTGTAATCCCAGCACTTTGGGAGGCCGAGGCAGGCAGATCATGAGGTCAGGAGATTGAGACCATCCTGGCTAACATGATAAACCATGTCTCTACTAAAAATACAAAAAAAAAGAAAAAAATTAGCTGGACGTGGTGGTGGGTGCCTGTAGTCCCAGTTACTCAGGAGGCTGAGGCAGGAGAATGGTGTGAACCTGGGAGGCGGAGCTTGCAGTGAGCCAAAATTGCACCACTGCACTCCAGCCTGGGCAACAGAGCAAGGTTCTGTCTCAAAAAAAAAAAAAAAGAATTTTTTAGCTGTATATAGTTTCCTTAGTGAAGAAAAGGAAAAGGGAATAAGATACTCAAGCAAGGTTAAAATATTGAGGCAGAAATAAAATAAGCTAATAATAGGCTTTAGAGGGTGATTAAAAGGTAACTAGCAAAGACTCTGGATTCGGGAAAAGGTAAAGAAGCATTTGTGATATCTATCTCTCTTTCCTGAGTTCTCTGCTTAACTTTTGCTGAGTAACTCAACTTACATTTATAGAATGTGGGGAGGGAGCAAAATTAGAACTCAGTGTTATCAAGGGCTAGTTCCTTTGGCCCTGAGAGCCTCTGTCTTCACTCAGCTCTTCTAACACCACAAAGTCATGTTAGGGGGATAGACAGAAAGGCAAACATGTATTTTGTGGAACACAGATATGATATAAGACTCTCAGACTGTGGCTGGAATGATCAAAGATCCAAAAAGAAAGATTAAATTACAATGAGAAAGAGGAATGAAGCAATGGAAAGTCCAGAGTCTGAGATATAGGGAAGGAGTATCTCCAAAGGCAGAGTGTTAAATACTTCAGGCATTAAATATACCGTTCCAAACATTAAAGGATCAAGAACTAATCCTGGCACATTCCTGGTGGTTTACAAAAATAAATGGGATATGTTTTATAATGAAATCAGCTGCTCAAGACAGAGAGAATGTGGATACCTCAACAAAGCAATCTAATGGTTATTTTTAATACCATCTTAAAGTTTTTGTTAATAAACAAAAACTGTTTACAATAATTCAAACATCTTCTCAATGTCCTTGGATCTTACCTTTACATATCTGATTTAATGTAACAAATTAAGTTTTCATATGTGCCTGTTTGGTACCTTAGAGAACAGAATAAAGCTTTATTGGAAAAGTGTCATTTGAACTATAACCTCCACACATTTTTTTTTTTCTCTCTGTTACTTTGTTACAGTTATTTATTCAATTATTTTTTAGTGTTTCTGTATATTTTAGGTAACAAAACACTAAAGTAAGGCAGTGACAAAAAGAACCTGAAAGAGAGGGGTTATTGTGACAGAATAGCCTCAGTACTTGCTGATGAGTAGGTGCAGAAAGCAAGGAAGAGAGGAAGGATCAAACCCCATTCCAACCCCAATCTTCCAGAAAAGCCTGAGGATTAGTGATGGGAGAGCGAAGAGTCCCTTTTGGCTGAAACAGAAGTTATGAGAACAGAAGCAGTAGTAGATGAATGGGAAGTGACTGAATTTACCCAGCTTATGATTGGGAATTCCTGAATATTTTAACTGAGATAAGAAACTCAGCAACAAAAATGGTGTTGGGATCTAATTTTTTTTTTTTTTTTAATTTTTAGTCCTTTCTTAAAATTTGGCATTTATTTCAAGTGTGATTTTTTAAATTAAGAATTAGTTTTGGTAAAAATATTTGAATCATACTAAGTTTGGCTTTCCAAAATTAGGGAATGTCTTTTATGTGTGTTACATTTATTCTTCACCTCATTCTCAAAATAATTTGAAGAGTATAGAGAAAGAAATTTAGAATGAAAGATAATTTTAAGTGAATTGACAAGGAATTCAGAGTGAAGCATATAGCAGGGAAGAAAAAAAATCTACAAGCTATGCCACAGGGCAAGTTAATAAACAAAATACCGCCTACTACAGCCCACATAATAACTATATTGAAAAGTTGAATACTCTGCTAATTAAAGAAAAATATAATTCAGATTATTTATAAGGTAAATGCCTACTACTTAAAGTTTTGCTAGTCATGGCGATTTAACAAAAGTAAAAATCCGCCATAAAACTATGTAAGAGCTACTCTATGGCAAAATAGACAACATCCTTCCCAATATTCCTATAATAAACGCATCAGCTAGCTTTGTATGGCTGTGCTTATAACTACTTTCAATGCAAGCTAAGACAATTTAAAAGCGCATTTCATAAAGTTAAATGTGTGCAATCATATTATATTGTGATGAAAGGGTGCTAGGACTCATTCAGTCTTAAATACTCATCTAAGCACCACTGTACTTGAAATGATTTCATCAAATCAAAATTCTTCCATTCCAGGAAACTCACTTTAAAGCACAAATACTAGTAAAGAACAACGCAGCAAGTCACTAACTCTGTAATATTTTACTTTATTTGATAGTTTTCCTTCAACACCTAAATCTAAGCAATATCAGGCCTGCCTCATGTGGATCCTTCAAATGAAAAATAAAATGTATAAAATACGCAAGAAGTTGTATAAATTCTAGGTTATAATCAGGAATGATCTCCTCCAACACAAGACTATGAAACAGCTAATTTAGCCCCTGTCAGATCCAATTATATTAGACCTGCTTCTCACAATCGGATAAACTATGTATCTGCTGGTGAGCTATCCATGAATTTTCATCAGAAATCTCTCATTTCAGCAATATAATTTAGACTAAGCTAGAGTTAAGATAAAGCAGGAACCTTTGTTCTTGGAAAGGATACACATGATGGAATGCCCCTTTATTTAGTGTTAAAGATAAAAAAAAAAAAACAGGAAGCAAATACCCTATCTACTCCTTTACCACAAGTTATTATTATTTTTGTGTGTTTGTGTTCAAGGTCCATGTATCTCTGAGCAGCTATGAAAAGGCTTCCTGGAAAACAATAAGCAAAGAAAAAAAATGTGTCCCATTTCCCATGGTTCTACCCTACTAGAGACAGGAAGATCATATACTGACAGATATTGAAATTGTAAGAGTTGGAAACTACATTTTGCAAAGTCATTGAACTCCGAGCTCAGTTGCAGCACTCGGGAAGCCATGCAGGATGAAGATGGATACGTCACCTTAAATGTTAAAACTCGAAAACCAGCTCTCATCTCTGGTAAGAATGCTCAGAGCCAGCAATTTGGAAATTAATTTAAAAAATGAGTTGATTCAGTTTTTGGTTTTTCTACTATTGATAGTGTATATAGTTTAATTTCTTTTTCTTGAAAGATGTTAATGCTCTAAAGCATTTGAGTAGTGTTTTCATAAGCTCATACAGACCTATTTAGATTACAAGCATCCAATATACATGCAGGGAAAACTGCATTAAGGTTCTGAGCGTTTAATGCTAGAGGGCATAGAAGTCAAGGGGATAAAGGAAGAGAATGGTTGGAAGTTTCATTTTCTGAATGTGAGCAAATGAGTGTGATTCTTCATTTGCTGTTTATTAAAGCAACTATTCATGGAATGGGTGGGCATAAGACAAAACAAAACAAAACAAAAAACACAAACACATCAGGCCTTAACAGCAAGTAATATTTTGGCTTGGAGAGGTAAAGTCCACTGGGGATGAGGATGGGTGTGTGGTATGGGAGTGGGCCATGCCTATTGTTGATGATCATCAAGAGAACACAAGTGAGATCTGCCAGCAAAGCTCTTTCTATTACTTAGAGGACCCTGAGAAGGCAGGGGCAGGGGCGGGGGTGAGCCTTCCCCATAGCTAACCCATACTGCCTGCTCCTTGATATCTTTATTATATGCCTACAGTTGACTCTGCTTCCTCCTCCTGGTGGCGTGTGATGGCTTTGATTCTGATGATCCTGTGTGTGGGGATGGTTGTCGGGCTGGTGGCTCTGGGGATTTGGTGTAAGTATTGACTCTGCCAGAAATTGGATTGGAGGAAGGTAATACTGAAGGGTCATGGCATATCCCACTAAGCTTCTCAATGGTCACTATTTGTCTATTTGTCACTACTCCAGCTGTCCTACGGATAGTTACCAAGAGAATCTCAATAAAGGAGAACGCTGACCGTTTCCTTGAGTTTAAGATAAGGTTTTGAGATTTTAATTAATTAAAAGTTATTTTTAAGAATGTACTACCGGCCTTTAAGACCCTCCTCAGTGTGGATCCAAACTATTTTTAAAAACTTCGTTGTCCCTTTTCCTATCTTGCATATCCTAAGAACCAGCCAAACTGGAGTTTTTCAATTTCATATATAAATTCCATGTTCCCTTGTCTGAAATTTTTCTCATTCTGTTCTCTCTATCTAACATTTTCTGTTTCTCATTTTGCTTACTAAATTATTGTGCATTTCTTCTTTCTGTAATTCTCACAGCCCTCCAATGGCACATTGTAGTCTGTGGAGTTGTTGCTTGTTTGTGCATTTGTTGATTTTTTAAAAGATGTTAGAATCTAACACTTATCATCCTGTATTTCTTTATTATTTACCTGAATATCACAAGTACTTTAAGCATAATGAGAAATCAGTATGCACTTTTAAATGAATGAATAGTTTGGCATCACAGAAAGTACAGAAAATAAGAGGTCATTCACTTCTACAACTCAGTTGAGAAGCTTGTATTGAAGCAAGTGAATACAGGCTCTGGGGTATTACTGATGTTGAGATTTTTTTATTTGTGATTGTCTCCTTCAAACAGTTCACTTATTAACCCTCAGGTGTCAGTTCTATTTCTTGATTTGTTCTTTATGTGAACAAATTTCTTTATGTGAACAAAAAAGTGTGAAGTCCCTTCACACTTTTCAACATTCATTTAATCATGTGTATCTAGTTAACTCCTCACATATTGGCAATGTTAATGAAATGAAAATTCAATGACAGATCTTTGCATCATTTCTATGGTTCTATTTACAAATTATTATTATTTACCTTTTGAATCTAGCTGTCATGCAGCACAATTACCTACAAGATGAGAATGAAAATCGCACAGGAACTCTACAACAATTAGCAAAGCGTTTCTGCCAATATGTAATAAAACAGTCAGAACTAAAGGGCGCTTTCAGTAAGTACTGTTTTTTTAACCTCTTCATCTCTCCAACTCCTGGAGCATTTCTCTTATGGCAACTGAAGGGAGTCTTGAGATCTGCAGAAAACATTGAATGTGGAGAACATGTAAGCCCAATTTAGAAAAAATACACCATTCCTGTGCTTGGTTTCTCCAGAAGGTCATAAATGCAGCCCCTGTGACACAAACTGGAGATACTATGGAGATAACTGCTATGGGTTCTTCAGGCACAACTTAACATGGAAAGAGAGTAAGCAGTACTGCACTGACTTGAATGCTACTCTACTGAAGATTGACAACCATAACATTCTGGTGAGAAGATTCTTATGTCAAATATTTTGGAGGCAAGGGAGAGAAACCTCAAATGCAACACTTGACCTTTTTTGTTTTTTACATTTTTCTTAACATCTTTCAGTTCGTACTAATCTAAGAACCTTATGAAACCTAGTAAGAATTACAGAACCCAAATACTCAATCCAATCATAATATTCTACAACATTGCTAGAGTTGATCAGTCAAATTGACTTGTCCCTTCCTGACAGCTCAGGCTATAGTGGGTCGCACGTAAAGAGTCAGCCCAATGCTGTTCTCAGTCATTTGTGTCCTCTGTTGTTCTAACTTGCTGTGCTGTCCACTTACTGTTTCTGTGGACTCAGACTCATGCGGGAGATATCCAGTTAAACAAATTAGCTTTTCTTTCCACTCCAGCAAAATAAGATAGTTTCCTAAAAATCTCAGCTCTATTATATAGAGATTAATTCGAGACATATATGCATATCCTGAATTTGTATTAGTCTAGGCAGATGCCAGGTTGAAGATTTATAACTAAAAGTAGTCATGCAACTTTTCAAGAAAAAGAAATTGTATAGTTGGATTTCAGGTAGAATTTATCTGTCAGTTCCTATTGGGAAGTATATAATATTGATATATTTTAAAGAAAATATTAGGAAATAACAGAAAGGTTCCTGGTGGCTCAAGCTTTAAGAAATAAACAGTCACACATGACTTTCACACAATATCTCCCGTGGAATGCCATTCTGAGTCTCACATATCTGTCAAGAAGCTCAAGTCATTTTTTATTTACCAAGAACGCATCATCACTTGTTATTCTGGGAAGTCTGAGAATATATAAGCATTTGGCCTTCACATAATTTTGTTACCCATAGGTTGATTGATTCACTTATTCCTTCATTAATTCAACAACTATGTGCTGAAACTATTCCAGAATTTGGACCTATGCAGTTAATAAGACAGAAAGAAAAATCCTTAACCTCAAAGAGAGTGTACTCTAGTTAAAGCAACAGCCAAGAAACAAAACAAATGATACAGTATATAGTTTAGTAGATAGTGATAATTGCTAATTAGAAGAAAGTAAATAGGGAAAGGTAGATGTACATTATTTATACATCCTTTTGAGAAGGACATCATAAATGCCTTTATCCAATTAACTAAAACAAGTTAATACTTCTATATGTAAGATTTTATAGGCAAGATGAGCAATAAAACCAAAGCAGGTAGAGCTTTAACTCTAAGGAATATACAGCTCATCAACAATATATTTCTTTGCGTTTCCTTTCTCTGTTTACATGTATTCCTTTGAATCATATTTGGTATTCTATTTGGGAGTATAATCCTCAACTGATTGAAGAGCTAAATATATGTTATAAAAACAAAGGAAGATTAGAATATCAGCTATTTTGTGTACAATTTTACCTGTGTCCTACAAGTTTTTTTTTAAGTTCTCAGACAAGTCAAATTGGTACAATTTCAAACATCAAATGTAATTCATTAATATTAATATAGACATGTAATCCAACATTTTTTGTTCAATGTCTTATCATGAAGCTTGTCTGTCATTACCATGAGCTGTGGAGGGATTCTGATTATTGTGTTTATTTATGTTTACAATAGGAGTACATCAAAGCCAGGACTGGTTTAATTCGTTGGGTCGGATTATCTCGCCAGAAGTCCAATGAGGTCTGGAAGTGGGAGGATGGCTCGGTTCTCTCAGAAAATATGTAAGTCACTGGACACTTAGAATAGGAGGCAGTAATAGAAACTCTTATTCTTGAGATTTCCTTTTCTCTCAGTCCAAGTCACTACTATGGATTGTATAAGCAGCAGCTGGTTCATTTACCCGCTAATTCAAACAAGAGAGCACTGGTCATAAGACAATTCTCCTTTCCCCTCTCTCCCATTCTTTTGCTCTTTATCTAAGCCACAATCTACCTTTATCTCTGATATTATTCCCATTCATTTTTACATTCAACTTTACCATGGAACACTGTGTACATGTATGTGTGTGTGTTTTCGTGTTTTGGTTGCTCTGATTATCTTCATATATTTTTGAAACAAAATTTCATTATCATTATTTTACAGTTGACAGTTGTTACCTTGAGAGTCCTTTTGAATTTTCAGTGTTATTTTGCCTACTCTTCTATTCTAGGAGTCTCCAAGAATTCAATACTTTGTAGTTCACAAGATAATTCCAATGTCCATTAATGAAGCTTCGTCCTTCTACAAACAATCCAGGCAAAGGGACTAATTGCATTAAGAGTTGAGTTGCTTCCTATATGGCTTTCTAATCTCTAGACTCAACATCTTTTGTTCATCCTGTACATCAAAACTGCAGGATCTCTTCAATTAAAATTTAAACTGATTGCCAAAACTTATATAATCTGATAATTACTCAAATTATTAATTAATTTTTTAAACAAATATTTATTAAGTATTTACTACAGGTAGCATCTTAGGATACTACAACTACAAGCAAGCCGCTTCACAGACCTTGGGCTTTATCTCCTATCTCCCATTGCTGGCTGCCTCATTCACAATATTGCAGGCAAATTAGTGTTCTTTCCATTCTTCCAACAAATAAAACTTGTTTTGTTGCCTTAAGACTTTTGTCTTGCTATTTTCTTCTTCTAGAATGCTCTGCCTTCACAACTCCATGACCAGCTATCTCTTGTGACTCAAGTCTCTATTTAAACATCACTTCTTCAATGAGGCTAACTCTACCCAAACTAAATTAGCCTCGCTTAAACCCACATCCATACAGTCTACCACTGTTTTGTTTCTTTGTAACTCTTACCATTGTCTGAATTTTTCTTGTCTATTTTTTGTGGGCTTCCTGCTGGTATCGCCCCACTGAAATGAAAGTTCCCCAACAAGAAAGACATTATCTTTCTTGTCTTTCTTTATCAGTGTATCCTCAGCACATAGAAAATCTTTGCCACATAGTTCTGCAGATATTTTCTAAATAAACTAATAAGTATATTATAAGCAGTTTAGAAAGAAATAAATATAACTTAACAGACAATTAAAATACAGCATGCTGTCTTAGATGATTTATCTTGTAACATAAATCCTGATTTCAAAACTACTGAATCAACTCACTTTTCCATGAGTGTATTCCCATCCATTGCAGCTACTTGTCCTGTAGGGCTCTTCCATCTCCTGTCAGTTCATCTAAGCCCTGACCTTCCATCAATACTGAACTAAAGTCTGATCTTGTAGATAATGCATTTTCCCATTATTTTGGAGCCATCTCCATCACTTCTTCAGGGGTCCTATTGTACCTAGAGTTCCCTTGCTCCCAATCTTATGCTACGTTAAATTAATATTGGGCTTTTCAAATATACATACCTTGTACTGCCAAGCAGCGTGGAGGTTTCTCAACAATGAGAATTGTTTTTTCTGTTTTTTCCTATTTTCCTCAGGGTCTCTATTTGGTGCATCAAACTATATACACAGAGTTTGATTACTGATTGTTTGCTTAGTTTTCAAAGGAATTTATTCTAACTTTCCCATTCACAGGTTTGAGCTTTTGGAAGACGGAAAAGGAAATATGAATTGTGCTTATTTTCTTAATGGGAAAATGCACCCTACCTTCTGTGAGAACAAACATTATTTAATGTGTGAGAGGAAGGCTGGCATGACCAAGGTTGACCAACTACCTTAATGCAAAGAGGTGGATAGGATAACACAGATAAGGGCTTTATTGTACAATAAAAGATATGTATGAACGAATCAGTAGCTGAAAATTGCATATTTCTCCCTTTCTTCTCTTTGGAGTTATTTTTAATATTGTCTTTCCTATCAGAATTACCTAGTCTCTTCTTTGAATATACAGAAGCAATAACATGAGTTTATCATTTGTTTCCCAATTATTCTATTTTCCTTTAATTTTCATTCTTCTTGTCCTCCATTTCTAATTCCTGAACATAGTATGATTTACTGCATCTTCAGGTATATACATATAAAATCAAAATCAGGCCAATATAGGTTAGGGCTTAATTCATATAAGTTGTGCAAAAAGTTGTTGAAATCTGTCCAAACTATCTAAGTTTGAAAGTCAGTGTAAGATAGTAAAAGGAATACTAAACTTAGAATCAGCAAAATAATTTAGGTGTCAATTAAGTAAATGACAATCATGAACCAGTGTCATCGCCTTTTTAACTTCCCTTTTCTCATATTTAAAATAGGAAAAATAGCACCCATCTTTTATACCTCACAGTTCTACAACCTAAAAGAAAACTTTAGAGTGTTAACTGTACTAGAAACTCCATGAAAGTGAACAGCATGACTTCCCCATTCACTGTTCTATTACCAGCACCAACCCCAGACCCAGGCTCACAAAACAGAGAGATATTAGTTTCTCATTGTATAAGATAGTTCATGAGAAAAATACCTCAATCACTAAAACATTACACAAATACAATTACTATTCCAAGTCTACCTCTGGTTAGGTTCAACAGTAGTAATTTTCTGTGCTAGAGAAGGAAAAGAAAGTTTGCAAGAAAATTCATGGGGTTTGTAAAATGAATAAATGCTTCTTAACAAGCTTCAGAGGCTACTAGACAGAAGGACAAGTAAAAATGCTTTATGTAGCGTTTTCCTAACAGTTCTGTGCTTTATTTTTGCTGAGTAACTGAGGAAGTATTTACAGAATATGTAGAAAGGCACCCTTTCACAGGATAATAGGCAAAAGTTGCATTTCTTTCCCACAGCTTCCCTTTTTTAACTAGTGGATACAATTTATGAACATGATTTTCAAACATCTCAACAGAGGTGTTGGTCCAAACGTAGAGAAACCAAATAGGAAACACAAATGCTGATGTTACTCAGTGGGAAGACTGAGGACACACAGAGACCTGGGTTTTTACCGGCACCATGACACAATTCTTACACAAGTAGTCTTTAATACAGTTAGAGAAATATCACTACTTTAGAACTTACTCTCTATGTGGCTTTGGATAAGTAATTTGGTGTCTTTAAAACTCTATTTTCTCATCTTGAAATGGGTTTGATATTATTACCTTGTTCATAAGTTAATTGTGAAGCTCATTTAATATGATTATGTAAAGTATTGATTAGAATACCAAGCATGTAACACATCCTTAATAAATGTGTGTTACTCTTAAAGCTCTGTGCACTAACACTCAAAGAAAATTGAATCTTTATCTTTTTTCTAGACTATGAATAATTAAGCAGATTTGGAGGGCTTAGGAACAATAACAGAAATACCTCAAATTTTACTTGTTACTTCAAATGTCTGGAGATCTTGGATTTGGGTAATGGTGTCAGTATGTTTTTTATTTTGAATTGTCTATTTAGAGAAACTAAATAGGAACTAATAATTCGGAAAACTGTCCAAAATTAGTATCCCTGGACTTTGTTTCATCCCCCCAAAATGGAAAAATATATGTGTATACATAACTATAGCACACATAAACTTAGAAGAATGATATCTTAGTGCATGGCAACAATACAATTAAAACTGTAAGCCAATCACTGTCATTTTTTTTCTGGTATTCCTATCTAAAGCATCTTATACATAAAATCAAAACAGCACAAATGTTAGTAGCACAGGTCAGACCACCTCATTTCAAATACTAAATCTTCTACATGTTATCTAAGTGAACTTCCTCAACATTTGACTTCTGCCTTGTTCAATTTGAAACTAACTTACAGGCATGCCTTAGAAATATTGTGGGTTCAGTTCCAGACCACAGCAATAAAGCAATTACTGCAATAAAGTGAGTCACACTAATTATTTGCTTTCTCAATTCATATAAAAGTTATGTTTGCATTACACTGTCTTCTATTAAGTATGTAATAGCATTATGTCTAAAAAATGTACACAGTTCTATTTAAAATACTTTATTGCTAAAAATGCTAACAATTATTTGAGTCTTTAGTGAGTGAAAATCTTTTTTGCTGGTGGAGCGCCTTGCCTTGATGTTGATGGCTGCTGATGGATCAGAGCAGTGGTTGCTGAAAGATGGGGTAGATGTGCCTATTTTTAAAATAAGACAACAGTAAAGTTTGTGGCATCAATTTAGTCTTCCTTTTATGAAATTTTTATCTGAAGCATGAGATGCTGTTAAATAGCATTTTACTCATAGTAAGCTTATTTCAGAATTGAAGTCAGTCCTCTCAAATCCTGCTACTGCTTTCTCAACTAAGTTTATGCAGTATTCTGAATACTTTATTATCATTTTAACAATGTTCACAGCATGTTCACCGGGAGTAATATTTGTCTCAAGAACCATTTTCTTTGCTCATCCATAAAAAGCAGCTCCTCATTTATTAAAGTTTCCTGATAAAATTGCATCAATTAAGCCACATCTCCAGGTTCCACTTCCAGTTCTAGTTCTCTTGCTATTTCCACCATACCTGCAGTTACTCCCGCCACTGAAGTCTTGAACCCCTCAAAGTCATCCATGAGGGTTGGATTCAAATTCTTCCAAGTGTCTGTTAATGTTGATACTTTGTCCTCCTTCCCTGAATCACAAATCTTTTTAATGGCATCTAGAATGGTAAATTGTTTGCAGGCGGTTTTCAAATGACTTTGCTCTGATATATAAGAAGAATCACTATCTGTGGCAGTTACAGCCTTCTGATGTGTATTTCTTAAAGAATAAAACTTGGAAGTCAAAATTACTCCTTGATTCATTGGTTACAGAAATGGATGCTGTGTTAGCAGGAATGAAAACATTAACCTCCCGGTCCATGTCTATAAGAGCTCTTGAGTGACTAGGTGCATTGTCAATGAGCTGTAATATTTTGAAAAGAAAAAAAAAGACCCCTTTTTTTTTTTCTCTGAGCAGTGTTTCTCAACAATGGGCTTATAATACTCAGTAAACAATGCTATAAGCAAATGTGCTGTCATCCAGACATTGTTGTTTCATTTATAGAGCGTTGGCAGGTTACATTTAGCATAATTCTTAAGATCCCTAGGACTTTTGAAATGGTAAAAGACTACTGGCTTTAACTTAAAGTCACCAGCTGCATTAGCCCCTAACAAGAGAGTCAGCTTGTCCTTTGAAGATTTCAAGCCAGCCATTGACTTTTCCTCTCTAGGTATAAAAACCCTAGATGACATGTCTTTCCAATACAAAGCTGTTTTATCTACGCTAAAAATCTATTGTTCAGTGTAGACACCTTCAGTTATCTTAGCTATATCTTCTGGATAACTTGCTGCAGTTTCTACATCAGCACTTACTGCTTCATGTTTCGTTTTTATGTTAAGGAGATGGCTTCTTTCCTTAAACCTCATGAACCAACCTCTGCTAGCTTCTAACTTTTCTTCTGTAGCTTCTTCATCTCTCTCACCCATCATAGAATTGATAAGAGTTAGGATCTTGTTCTGGATTAGGCTTTGACTTAAGAGAATGTTGTGATTGATTTCATCTTCTATCTAGACCACTAAACTTTCTCCGTATCAGTGAAAAGCCTATCTTGTTTTCTTATTATTTGTATGTTCTCTGGAGCAGCACTTGTGATTTCTTTCAAGAATTTTTTCTTTACATTCACGTCTTGGCTAGCTGTTTTATATAATAAGCCTAGCTTTTGGCCTATCTGGGCTTTCGACATGCCTTCCTCACTAAGTTTAATCCTTTTTAGCTTTTGATTTAAAGTGAGAGACATGCGACTCTTCCTTTACTTGAACACTTACAGGTCTTTGTATTGTAGGGCTATTATTGGCCTATTGTTACGGCTCAGTAAATATAAGGAGGCCCAAGGGAAAGTAGAGAGATGAGGAAACAATTGTTCAGTGGAAACGTCAGAACATACACAGTATTTATTGATAGTTATCAATAAAGTTGACTGTCTTATATGGGTAGAGTTCATAGTGGTGTTAGGAATAACGCTTAAAATCCTAAGGAAATTAAACACTCAAACAAAGGATTCTTAGCAAGGCAATTTTACTTCTGCACAGAGGGGTGCCTCCTTGGCCAGTTGCCATGAGAGCACACCTGAACAGAGGGGCACGAGAGCCTTTATTCTTGATGCAAGTCCTGCCCATGTACCTTTTCCCCATTGGCCGGGGTCAGGTCGTACACTCTAAACTAATCCCGGTTGGCTAAACATTTGATTTTTTTTTAGATAGTGCGGGCACGTAAAAAAATTGGAGAGGAAGGGGAAGGGGTGTCTGTAATGAGCTAGAAAGTTAGTCCTCTTTCCAAATAAGGAAAGGAACGTGAGCTGGTACTGATAACGCCTGGTACTGTGGCATGCCTGGGCATCTAACAAGGCAAAAAGAAAAAAAGGTGAAAAAAGGTGGAGGAGTACTATGAATTAAAGAATAAAAGATTGATCAGATTATTTGAAGAGAAACTTCATCATATCCCACAACTTCCCCCTTTCCCTTTTGTTATAACTCTTTCTCTTCAAATCTTTCTAACGTAATTTGGCTCCATTGTTCTACTTGGTCTTCTTGAAGGAAAAGCCTATTTGAATCGGAGGAGGAGGATCCTAAGAGGTTTTAGTGAGAGCTATTTCAATAAGCCTTTGAATTAATCCTCAGGCACAGGGTATGATGCAGCATCCTAGAATAAGCAACCCCTTTCCAATGGCCAGAGAGAGGATTGAGGACATAAGTCCCTTCCGTCTACCGAACAAATTTCCTGTTAAATTTGTGAAGGGATCCTTTAGTTCAGAATTTTTGGCTAACTCATTTGATAGGGCACTAAGACCCTGTAATGCTTTAGTTATGGTCTGCCAGGAGCAGTGTTATTAGGGATATAAGTACAGCATTGAATCCTGATCGTGACGCAAACTCCACCTTCTTTTGCTAGTATCATGTCTAATGCTATCCTGTTTTCCCAGGCCATTTGACTGGCGGGTCCGAAGGAATTAATAAAGATCAAAGAACAATTAACACATTGGAATACTGTCAGACATAAAATTTATAAATGAAAGGTTAATCTAAGAAAGAAAAAATCCAGATAAATGCTTACTGTCTAATTGGGAAAACTGTACAGATAATTTTGCTGTCTTTGAAATTATTCTGTATTCAAGGTAGCATTTTTTCCCATTCTAATACCACTTGCTAATTTTACTATAAAAATAAATATTTTCAATAACAAAAATTGCAAAATAAAAAAGCACATAAACCATATCATCTTAGAATCTCATCTTCCTCATTATGTATATAAGAAAACAGGCAAGGTGCAATGGCTTACACCTGTAATCCCAGTACTTTAGGAGGCTGAGGTGGGTGGATT
This sequence comes from Colobus angolensis palliatus, assembly GCF_000951035.1. Classification (NCBI taxonomy): domain Eukaryota; kingdom Metazoa; phylum Chordata; class Mammalia; order Primates; family Cercopithecidae; genus Colobus; species Colobus angolensis. The sequence continues at coordinate 4,757,390 of NW_012112030.1, forward strand.
ACTTCAGTTCAGGAGTTTGAGACCAGCCTGGGCAACATGGCAAACACTGTCTCTACAAAAACAAAAAAAGTCAGCTGGCTGTGGTGACACATGCCTGTAGTCCCAGCTACTTGGGAGGCTGAGGTGGGTGGATTGCCTGAACCCAAGAGGTCAAGGCTGTAGTGAGATATGATCATGCCACTGCACTCTAGCCTGGGCAACAGCATGAGATCCTGTCAAAGAGAAGAAAGGAAAGAGGGAAGGAAGCAAGAAAGGAAGGGAAGGGAAGGGAAGGGAAGAGAAGGGAAGGGAAGGGAAGGGAGGGAGGAAAGGGAGGAAGGGAGAGAGGAAGAAAGAAAGGAAGGAATATTTGCTTTAGTAATATTAATAATATTACTAAATATACTAGTAATAGGTGCTCTGTTTTTGGGTGCATATATATTCAGATTGTTATGGTTCCTTCATCATTATGTAATTATTTTATGTCTCTTTTTATGGTTTTTGACTTAAATTATGTTTTATCTGATAAAAGTATAGCTACTCCTGCTCATTTTTGATATTCAGTGTGAATTCTTATTTTCCATCCCTTTTCAGTCTATATGTATCTTTACAGTTGAAGTCAGTTTCTTGTAGGCAGTACATAGTTGAATCTTTTTCTTTTTTTTTTTTTTTTTGAGACGGAGTCTCGCTCTGTAGCCCAGGCTGGAGTGCAGTGGCCGGATCTCAGCTCACTGCAAGCTCCACCTCCCGGGTTTAAGCCATTCTTCTGCCTCAGCCTCCGGAGTAGCTGAGACTACAGGCGCCGGCCACCTCGCCTGGCTAGTTTTTTTCTTTTTTATATTTTTTAGTAGAGACGGGGTTTCGCCGTATTAGCCAGGATGGTCTCGATCTCCTGACCTCGTGATCCGCCCGTCTCGGCCTCCCAAAGTGCTGGGATTACAGGCTTGAGCCACCGCGCCCGGCCAGTTGAATCATTTTTTAAAATCCATTTTGCAGTCTACATCTTTTACTTGAGAAATTTAATCTGTTTACATTTAAGGTTATTACTAATAGGTAATAAATTATTTCTGTCATTTTGCTAATTGTTTTATGATTGTTTTATATATGCCTTTTCCTTTCTTTCTCTCTTATTATTTATCATTGTGGTTTTGTGGTTTCCTGTAGTGGTAATTTGTCTCATTTTTCTTTCTCATTTGTGTGTCTGCTATACTAATCTGTTTCATACTTTGATATTTTTTCATTATGGTAAATATCATCCTTTTATTTCCCGATGTAAGACTCCCTTAAGCATTTCTTAAAAGGCTGGTCTAGTGATAATTAATTCTCTCAGTTTTTGCTTGTTTGAGAGATTTCATTTCTCATTTTGAAATACAGTTTTGTTGATTGTAGTGTTCTTGACTGTTACTTTTTGTCTTTTGGCAGCTTGAATAGAGCATTCTATTTTCTTCTGGCCTGTATGGTTTCTTGCAAAGCAATTCACTTAGTCTAATGAGAATTCCCCTCTATAAGACTTGATACTTTGCTCTTAAGGTTTTTAGAATTTTCTCCTTGTCTTTTACTTTTAACTGTTTGACTATAATGTGCTTTGCATAAGATCTTTTAAGGTTGAATTTTTTTGGAGATCTTTGAACTTCCTTATCTGAAGGTCTATATGTATTGCAAGACTTGAGAAGTTTTCGGCTATTATTTTGTTTAATTGGTTTTTTGATTGTTTGTTTTTGTCTTTTAGAGATAAGGTCTCACTCTGTCTCTTGGGTTAGAGTGCAGTAGCGTGAACATGACTCACTGCAGCCTTGAACTCCTCAGGCTGGAGTGCAGTGATGTGATCATGGCTCACTTCAGCCTCGAACTCCTGGGCTTAAGCACTCCTCCCGCCTTAGCCTCACAAAGTGTTGAACTTACACGCAGGAGCCACCGCGCCCAGCCTGTTAAAGGTTTTTATGTCTTTGCACTTCTTTTCTTTTTCTGGAATTTCTACATTTTGAATATTTGCTTCCTTTATGGTATCCCCTATGTCATGTAGAATTCTTCATCCTTTTTTCTTCTTTTTGTTTTGTTTGGGTTATTTCAAAAGTTGTATCTTCAAGGTTAGAAATTCTTTATTCTACTTTATCTTGTCTATTGTTGAAGCTGTCAGTTATATTATTTCATTTATTAAATTCTTCCAATCTAGGATTTTTATTTGACTTTTTATGACATTTATTGCTTTGTTGAAGTTATTATTCAGATCATGAATTGTTTCCCTAATTTTTATCATCTTCTATATCTCACTGAGTTTCTTTAATATCGTAATTTTTAATTATTTCATTCATTTCCTTTTTCTGAAAACTTTTTTCTAGAAAATTACTGGTTTGTTTGGAGGTGTCATGTTTCCACACTTTTTTGTGTTTCTTGTGTGCTTATGTTGGTATCTGCACATCTGGTGTAATGGTTGTTTCCTTTAATTTTATGCATTGGCTTTCATAGGGAAACACTTTTTTCTATAGATGTATGTATAGTATTGGTTGAGTAGGGTGCTTTGGCTTTGATTCTAGGTGAGCTCAATAGTGTAGTCTCCTCCATATGATTCAGCTGTAATTAGCATCATTGGTGTCTGATTTCCTCAGTGGCTGAGGCTACGGTGAGACTTTGCTGGGGATGGGAATGACAGGCAACATGTGTTACTAGTCTCTTTGCTAAAATACAGCGAGAGTCACCTTTACTGCCGTTCCCAACAATTTCCTCATCTTCATCTGAGACCACCTCAGCTTGGATTTCACTGTCCATATGATTATTAGCATTTTGGTCAAAGCCATTCAACAGATCTCTGTGAAGTTCCAAACTGATCCAGATTTTCCTGTCTTCTTCAGGGCCCTCCAAACTGTTCCAACCTCTGCCCGCTACCCCGTTCCAAAGTTGGTTCCACATTTTTGGGTATCTTTACAAGCACTGCCCCACTCTACTGGTACCAATTTACTGTATTAGTTCATTTTCATGCTACCAATAAAGACATACCCAAGACTGGGTAATTTATGAAGAAAAAGAGGTTTAATGGACTCATAGTTCCATGTGGCTAGGGAGGTCTCACAATCGTGGGGGAAGGCAAAAGGCACATTTTACATTGCAGCAGGAAAGAGAGAGAATAAGAACCAAGTGAAAGTGGTTCCACCTTATAAAATCGTCGGATTTCGTGAGACTTATTCACTAGCATGAGAACAGTAAGGGGTTAAAAACCGCTCTCCTGATTCAATTATCTCCCACCAGGTCCTTCCCACAACACGTGGAAATTATGGGAGCTACAATCCAAAATGAGATTTGGGGGGGCACACAGCCAAACCGTATCCGCAGGAAACTGCCCAACTCTCTCTATAAAATACCAAGTTAAGCACCCCAGGTGAAGCAGTTAATATGCTTCACACGAAAACCATGTTGGGCTAGTTTTATGATAACTGGGTTATCCTCTCAGCAAATATGCCTATTACCCAGGTCAAGGTAAATTTTGGGGTTCAGGGAGGCCCTTTTGCATTGGTGCCCCTCCCACAGAATCACAGGACTGTTTAAGAAGCCTTATCAAATTTGTTGTTCCTTATAGGTCTCACAGATGCAACTCCCTGCTGGGAATCCAAACCCTTTTTCACCAGAAAAGATAAAATAGGCCTGGCGCGGTGGCTCATGCCTGTAATCCCAGCACTTTAGGAGGCCAACACACCCAGGTGGATCACCTCAGGTCAGGAGTTCGAGACCAGCCTGGGCAACATGGTGAAACCCCATCCCTACTAAAAATACAAAAATTAGCCAAGTGTGATGGTGGGCACCTGTAATCCCAGCTACTTGGAAGGCTGGGGCAGGAGAATCGCTGGAACCAGGGAGGTGGAGGTCGCAGTGAACCGAGATCATGCCACTGCACTCCAACCTGGGTGACAAGAGTGGGACTCTGTCTCAAAAAAGAAACAAAAAAGAAAGAAAAGGTAAAATGATCTGGGGCCAAGAACAAAACAAAACAAAAAAACAAACAAAAACATACAGATTAATAGAATTATAAAATGTAAGACGTTTAAACAAACTTTGTAGAATGTAGTTGTAAGCCCTTTACCTAAATGTCTTGTGAAAATGGATACTACATCTGACTGGGAGATGTTTCCCCTTTCTAGTACTATAAAGCTGAAGGCATGTAAATCTACTCTTTTAGTAAATTTTAATTGAACACGCTGAATGGGAACTAGTAAAATTGCCTGAGCCCACAAAGTATTAGGTAGAAGCTAGAGTGCTAGTCAGGACAAATCCTCCTCTTCATAGCCATTTGTGGCACGTTTATTGGGGCTAATGGCAAAAAACTGTCAATACTTCCCAATGACAATATTGAACTGAGAATTTCCACCTGAGAGGCATTTACTGCCTTGCTATGGAATTTTAACTGAAGCTATCCCTATGCTAATAAAAATGATGGTGCTCAAAAGAGTTCCATAAAAAAATAAAAATGATTTACATAGAATCTTGCTACCTGGGGATATTAGGAGAAAATACTGATAAGTAGGGAGCCTCTTTCCTAGATTCTACCATGCCTGATAGACAGTTTTCATGAGGTGTTGGCTTGTAAATAGCATTTCCCTAATATACAAGCATTGTTTGAAAGCTTCTGCTCTGGTTAAAGCAAGGTCAATAAAATCTTTTTCTTTTGAGTTATTTGAGTGAAGTATGTTTTTGTAAGCAAATTTATATTTCTCTTTGAGTTCTAAAATTTGAATTGTGATTTTATGACAGTATGGTTATTTTCATAAATTCAAAAAGCATCTTTTAAAACAAAAAAACTTGATACACTGGTTATTTTACTAAGACTTTAATTAAAATAGCATATTTTTAGGTGAAGTTTAGTCAAGGTCAACTTAAAGAAGCCTATATGGCCAATCCATTCTTGCTGCGTTTTTATTTAATTAATTAATTTTTTTTTTGGAGATGGAGTCTTGCTCTGTCACCCAGGCTGGAGTGCAGTGGTGCGATCTCACCTCACTGGCACCTTTGCCTCTTGGGTTCAAGTGATTCTCCTGCTTCAGCCTCCCGAGTAGCCAGGACTGTAGGAGTGTGCCACCATGCCTGGCAAATTTTTGTATTTTTAATAGAAACGGGATTTCACCATGTGAGCCAGGCTGGTCTTGAACTCCTGACTTCAGGCAATCCACCCGCCTTGGCATCCCAACATGCTGGGATTACAGGCATGAGCCACCATGCCCAACCCTTGCTGCATTTTATGCAAAATAACCAGGCCAAGTATAATAAGCCTAAAACTTATTTTGCACACAAATTAGTCTGGTTATAATTTCTCTTTAATAGAAAAAAATAGGGGGAGCTAAAGAAATTGCTTCAAAGGAAAACATTTAATACTAAATTTCAGCCCTAACTTTCTTTTTTTTTTGATGGGAGAATGAAACTTTATTTCTTGGCTACAATAATCCACTAGAGAGTACCAGATTATAATTTTTCTTCATATTTTTAGTTGGTAACCTAAAGGAATAGGTTCCTTTTTCTGTTCTGACACAGAAATTACTTTTTTAATTATCAAACTATAAATGTTATTTATCTCTTGTTTTACTTCCAAGAAAACCCAAATCATGATATTTTGAACAACAGAGATGTGGCTCTCCCTCATTTTGGCATCCCATTGAGCCGGGATCTGTATTTCACTGCAAATGCTCTGCTGCAGAAACTCTACAAGCACGCTTCCCTCTAGGCCCAGTTACTGTCACAGAAGAGGAGGGGTCATAAGACTGTAAGGGCTGGTTTTAAAGAACAAAATTAGGCCAAGCTCAAACCCTCCAAATCAAGGAGGGGTACAAAAATGCCTAAACAGCTGATAAAACGAGTTGAGTTGCTTTCTAAATGAGTATGTGTCACTTTTGCATCTACCCCAACCATGAAAAATTTTTTGGTTATTATAGAATTATAGGAATATATTTACTAACAGGATAAAAAATACCTTGTAACAAAGCCTCTTGGGTATAATACTCCCAGTTGAGAGTTATGAAGATAAACATGTCTATATATATATTTTTTCAGAACAATGCTTATGCTTGCATAGCTGATTGCTGTATGTCTTTAACAAAAGCCAAGCTTACAGTAGCTCAACACACAGAAGTTAAAAATAAGTCAGTCTCATAACTTGCCTTTTCATTTTTGTTTATTGGCTTTTACTTAAAATAATAATTTTAAGAGGTAATAAATGCATGTCCACATCCATTCTTATCTGGCCTAGAACAATCAGTTGGCTAAAAGTCCTTTGACTCATAAAGCCTTCAGCTATAGGGAGTCCCACGGAGTATAGGATGGACTGGAGATGGGGAGCCATGCCACCCTGGCAATGCTATGGGACAAAATTAAAATCTGCTGGTCTTGGATGTTGCCTCTGGCAAATCTTGGCCAGAAGGGGAAGAATGTAAATGAAAAATAAAATTCGAAGGCCCGCCACAACCATCTGAATGGACTTCCTCTTCTCCAGGGTTCAGGTCATGATGGGAAGTGGGAGGAGGGACATGCTTCATTATACCTCTCCAGCATTAACATTCACAATCTATTCTCTCTGAAGCTTGCTACCTGGATGTTTCATCTGCATGATAAAATCCCAGGTCCTTAGACAAACTCAACCAATTGTGGTCAACCAGAAAATATTTAAATTTACCTATAGCCTGGAACCCCAACCCCCACTCTCCTTAAATGTATTTGATTGATGACTCATGCCTCCCTAAAATGTATAAAACCAAGCTGCACTGGATTGGCCATCTTCTCACATATCATTTTTTTTCTATAAGTGCAGTAATCATAATAAACATATATTCCATTTATATGTCCACAAAAAATGTTACTTAAGTCAGGTGCATTTCTTATAACCCTGAAAGAGAAAGTAAAGAATTACACTTGGCAAGTCAGATATTTGAAACATATTCACAGAAAAAAAAAAATTACACTTCCAACATGATATTATTGCCCTAGACTCTGCATTGTTTAAACTAAATCTAATTAATGTTCAGAGTATCAAGAATGTCCAAGTTAATTGTTTATGTTGACACATATGCAATGTCAAATATTGCTTCATTTTTCCCTGTTTTTTCCACTTTCTAACATCTGATATTTGCTGTCCTTTGCTTACAGGCTTAGCACCCCAGCCCCTTCATGTATAATATAATTTGGAATAATACCATTCCATAAGATTCTCTAGTCTAGCTGGCCCAGTAGTAAGTCTTAGACCCTGTCTCCCTCAAGTGCTTTTTATAATCATCAAAGTCAGGAATTCACCTGAGGTATGACACCTTAAGTTCAACATCATCTCTAAGTGACATTTTCAAAAGATTTTACTCTCAAGTTCTTTTTTTTTTTTTGAGACAAGAGTCTTGCTGTGTTGCCCAGGCTGGAGTGCAGTGGCGAGATCTCGGCTCACTGCAAGCTCCACCTCCTGAGTTCATGCCATTCTCCTGCCTCAGCCTCCTGAGTAGCTGACACTACAGGTGCCTGCCACCATGCCCGGCTAATTTTTTGTATTTTTAGTGGAGATGGGGTTTCACCATGTTAGCCAGGATGGTCTCGATCTCCTGACCTCCTGATCCACCTGCCTTGGCCTCCCAAAGTGCTGGGATTACAGGCGTGAGACACCACGCTTGGCCTTTACTCTGAAGTTCTAATGACCAGCCCATAAATACTAGATTAGTGATCAGGGACTATGCATTAAAAACAAATTTATAAATTAAAAATATTATCTTTTAGATTAATTTAGCATCAATATTTGGGTAAAAAAAATGACATCAACCAGGAAATAAGTTCATCAATTAAATTTTTAAGTATGAGATTTGTGGTGACATAGTACAAATGTCATTTATTATGGCCCCCTTTCAGAAACAAACACCAAAACAACACAGAGTTAAAAAATGAAAATAAGATATGTATACATATATATATATACACACACATATATATATCACACATACAATTATTATATACTTTTTTCAGTTTTCTTTCTGATAATTGAAAATATCTACAATGTTTTCCTTTCCATTATAGATTACCATTCCCTTTGCAATAATTACAAACACATACATATTCTACATTTTCAAAACAAGATTTCATCTGTACTCTTTCCTGACACAACATTACCTCTGTCTCTAGTCCTTCACTACAAATTAGGGCTTTAAAATTATATCCTTTTCCACTCCATTTGTACACAGCTTATCTCCCATTGTATCCTATCATTGTCAACCACCAGAGGTAGGGCCAACCATCAGAATGGAAATCAGTGTAAACTCTATGGCAATTTTTCAAAGAGCTAAAAACGGAATTACCATTTGATCCAGCAATTCCACTATTGGGTACCTAACCAAAGGAAAAGGAATTATTATATTTAAAAAAGACACCTACACTCAAATGTTCGTTGTAGAACTATCTACAATGGCAAAGTCATGGAAATGACCTAAGTGTCCATCAATGGATTATTGGATAAGAAAACGTGAAACCATGTTTTCTTTTAGAGTATATGCACCACGAAATACTACTGAAGTATAAAAAAGAAGGAAATCATGACTTTGCAGCAAAATGGATAGAGCTGGAGATCATTCTCTTAGGTGAAATAACTCAGGAACATAAACTTAAATATTGCATGTTCTCACTTAAGTGGGAGCTAAATAATATGTACACATACACATAAAAAGTGGAATAATAGACATTGGAGACTCCAAAAAGTAGGACTGTGTCACAAAAATAAAGAATGAGAAATTATCTATTGGGTACAGTATACACTATCCAGGTAATGGTTACACTGAAAACACAACTTCATCATTACACAATATATTTATATAACAAAACTGCAATTGTCCCCCCAAATCCATAAACTTTTTTAAATGCCCATTTCAAGTGTCATTTATAACAAAAGTATCATTGCTAAAATTTTATATTTTCTTAGTCTGTGTATTCTTACTGAAGCGTTTATCACACTATATTCTCTTTATCTCTAGCATCATTCAATCAGTCTGCGCATACAATTGATGGTTAAGTAACTTTAGTGATGAATCAATATTTCATTCATCTTTGAACCCTAAAACTTAGCACAATATTAAGTATTTGTTAGTCCAGTGACTTTTCTGGGCTTCCATAATTTTTCTTAGATAAAATTATTTACAGAGTTCTCCATAATTTGGCTGCTGTAATTTTCTTAGTTACTTGTCAAAATTGTAGAAGACATTTATGGTAACTTTCTGTATTAGAAAATACATCAAAGAAGCATGATAGAAAAGGGTGCTTTTAGGATGCAATTTCAGTTGAAGCTGTTTTTAATTTGAATCTACAGTGCTCCTAAGGAAAACACCTCTACTCAAACCCAACTATAAAATTTTAACAAGAATAGACACTTACCAGGCAGAGGAGTTGATTATATTATCCCCGATCATATGATAACTGTAATCTTTTTCAGGAGATAATCCCAGCCAATAGTGATATAACATACTCCGGGATTTTATAAATTCCTACAGGAAATACAGATGGTCTGTTTAAGAAACAGTCTCCTACTTTTGTATTTTACATTAGAATGTAATTTCTTACAAATTGCTGCTTTAAGGTAACATACTTGACATTGCACTACTACTATTAAATGTCATTATAAGAAATTGAAAGAAAGTACTCCTTACTACAAAATTTCAACATTTTTAACAATATCACAGCTGGTCTTACAAGAAGAGAGGCCCTACTAATCCATGTATAACCTTAATTTACAGTCAATGAAAAGTCCACAATGACAAGTTCAGGGTTCAAAATTTTAAGCAGTAAATATTGTGCCCAGGGCCAAAGGAAGTGGGCAATGGCTATAAACAAGAGTTAACAGAAACAGAAGGAGTAGGAAGAAAATGCCACAGACTCAGATGTGAGTGGTTACAGAACAGAATTCAGAACCAGCTCAGGATTTTGTAGCCAAATAACAGGTTTTTTTCTTATTCCAGCCTTTAGAAAATTTTTCTAGAGTAAGTAACTGTGAATGGGTCCTTGAGAATGATCTGATGAGGAAGAGATTATGGGTTGATTTCTCTCTCTTCTAGAAAGGATGATGAAAGTTTCTTATTGTGGGGAAGCAGAGACTTTTAGAAAATGTAATTTTGCTTAAAAATATATGATTACTATTTGAGACACCAAAAATGCTATGTAGTAAGTATAACACGGAAACATTATTTAGACATGGAAAACTAAGAAAATGAATAAATCAATAAAGCTGCTAGAAAATGCATTTTTCCTGGGATTCAAGGACTCAGTGCAATATATCTGTTTGACACTTGCCTGTGCCATCTTACTTCAGTTCTTCCTGTTTGTACATATTTTATGCTAACCTACCATAACTTGCCTATTTCTCTTAGTGAATTAAAAATTACAAAATGGTAGAAACAAAATGTATTTTCCTATGTAGTTCTTACGGAATTACTAACCCTGAGGAATAATCTCCATATCCTCTGTTTTTAGATAAATGTTTATAAATTCTGTTCTGAGATTTGATTCTAGATTCTAATTTGGAAATGCTTACAGACTTTTAGATTCTGGGTGCCCTGTAATACTCACCTACCTGTCGGCTAGTAATCCTGTTATGCTAAGGTCCTAACCTTGTATATGTTTTACCTTGCCTATGATAATCTTGAGATAAGTGTACAAAGTTTCAGTCACTTCACACCCCAACTAAAATAAACCAGAATCATGAGTGGGTTGATTGAGGTCTTCTCCAACATGCCACACCCCTTTCTATCCCATGATGGCAGAAACACCTGGGCATTACCAATGCATTTTTATTGTTTATCTTCAACAGGCTGGCATTCTGAGCAGCACAGGCCATTCTACTGTCCTGCCATGTTTGGACATCATTACTTAGGAAATAACAGCTGTCCTTATGCCAAATCCATCTCCTTGGACAAGGCTTACATTTGTGCTCTGGAAGAAGAACATAGTTTTATTTAGGTTTTGTTGATAGTCATAATAATTCTTATTATTTCTTTTCTTCTCTGTGTGACATTGACCACATTTGCTGTTTATTCTTCTTTCTCTCTTTCCTTTTATTTATTTATTTTTTTGACAGAGTCTTGCTCTGTTGCCCAAGATGGAGTGTAGTGGTGCGATCTCAGCTCACGGCAGCCTCCACCTCCTGGATTCAAGCGACTCTCCTGCCCCAGCCACCCAAGTAGCTGAGATTACATGCTGTGTCTTCTTTTTACATCAAAGGGGAATTAAGTGAATCCTGTATTCTAGTTCCTTATATACTACCATAATGTGTCAGACCCATAACTTGAACAAAAAAATTTCAAATTAAGCACTTGGATTCAAGTGTATCTTCCTGTAACAATTCCTTTTTGCTATTTTTTATATTCTTTAATGACAATAAAAACGAATTACAGGAAACATGCTGCATAATAAGAATTAACCCCACCTATCTATACAAATCTTACCTTCTTTAATTTTTGTTCTCTGAACTGTTGAAACTTTGAGGTTTCTCGGAAGCAAAAGGAATATGTTTCAGCAATCATGACTATAGAAACTTACGGAGACACTAGAAGACCAGCTCCCCCTGATCCCAAAGGTGAAGTCTCCATTTATTTTTTCCTATGGAATTTGTTATCAATCACTGACTGAAATTTAAGAGTGAAGTCACCTGTAAAGAGCTGTCACTTCCTCCCTATCTTCTATTAACCTCAGTGCCCAGAATAATTATAGTAACTGACAGATTAGAGAAACGGCCCTCTCTAACATTTTATTATGTAACCATTATCTCCTGATAATTTGGGGGCCTATTGCATTATTACTTTTTCTGTTTTTCTTCTAACTGCATGGAAATATCAATGAATTCTCCATCAACCACACGTAATTATTTCCCCCAAATTATGACTTCCTAGGAAAAGGCTGCTAGCTAATTATAAAATGATTCTTAAGAGACTCAGTGGTTTAGTTTATTGTCCAATAAATAACTCCAAGAGAATACAGGATTACCTTGTTCTTTGCTATATAGCTCACGACATAATCTGGTGGCTATTGTTTGCAGTGTGGTGGAGAGGTTCCTGATCTTGTTGGAGCTGTTCGTGTTACTCATCAGTTGTAGAGACACATTTCTCTGAAGCTCTTCATTGATGTTTTGTAGTTTGTTCATTTTTTTCATTGCTGTCTTCAAAGTAATGTGAACGCCACATTAAAAAAAATGACAAAAAATTGTAAACTCTCATTAGAGCCACTCATCCTTTATCATTTGCAGAAGTAGCATAAAGATTAAAAGGATAGGGAAAGCAATTACTCTATAAGAGTAGGGAAAGAGACTAAGTTCCACATTGTAAGTTCCCCTTGTGGGCCTATCACCCATCATTATTGTAAATCTTCCACTCAAGGAATAAACTTTTGTTGTTAAATATTTGAAATTCTAGATACTTTCTCTTTTGACCAAAACAGGGGCAGTACATACACGTGCTTCCCAAGACTCCCAGTCCAATGAGCATCAGAAGGCACAGAAGAGCCAGAAACAAGGCTGCTGGACGCCATACACGAGAGGGAGCTGGGGGTGCTGTGGAAAGCAAAGTTAACAGAGAGGCCTAAAAATGGTATACACTTCCATTTGAGTTATTTGCTCATTCATTCATTTTACCTTTATTTCCTAATATGCCTATTGGAAAGAAATGGATTTGCTAGCCCTTCAAGAATATTCAAAAAATGCTTTTGAAGAATATGTCAAGAATAAATCAAAATCACTTAATTGTTTTATATGTAAATTGATTCTGGCAGGAGAAGCTGTTAACTGGTAGACTGATTTAAAAAATCAGATAAGCAAAACCAGAATTTATAATAGAGAATGGAGAAAACCAGTCAACCTAGGTATGGTGTATTTTGTTTATACAAATTTGGGAAAAGTCAGTAGTTGGACATTAACAGAGAAACCAATAGGAGTAGTCTTTGCTTGAGCAGACAGTTGTGGCATGTCAAGAAAAACACTTTCAGTTGTTTATGTATCCCCCCGCCAGGTAATTATGAGAATTTAGCTTCAGAACAAACAAAATAGGCTGTCTCTTTGTAATGTCTTTGGGTATCCTTCCATTAACTTTTGATCTTAGTCAGTCCGGATCTACACCATTTTTATTGTAATTTTTCAAAAATTTTTTCATACTTTTTTGCAAGAAATTTTTATTGAATACTTCCTTTTTAGGGAATAGTGAATCCCAGAATAGATCACTTCTCTATTTAAAAAAACAGAAATTAGGCCGGCCGCGGTGGCTCAAGCCTGTAATCCCAGCACTTTGGGAGGCCGAGATGGGCGGATCACGAGGTCAGGAGATCGAGACCATCCTGGCTAACACGGTGAAACCCCGTCTCTACTAAAAAATACAAAAAAACTAGCCGGGCGAGGTGGTGGGCGCCTGTAGTCCCAGCTACTGGGAGGCTGAGGCAGGAGAATGGCGTAAACCCGGGAGGCGGAGCTTGCAGTGAGCTGAGATCTGGCCACTGCACTCCAGCCCAGGCGACAGAGCGAGACTCTGTCAAAAAAAAAGTATGAAAAAAAAAAACAGAAATTATAAACTTTATGAGTGAATTATTATTGTGACTATGTTATTTAAATAATCACATATAAAGGTATTACACATTAGGTAAAGACTAGCCAGGTATTTCAAGAAAATATAATTCTGGGATACTATAATAATCTTACTATACTTCTGAGCTATGTCTTACATCTCACAGTTGATGGTGCAATAATATTGTGAAATTCAGAGATAATTACTAATAAAAAGTAAAACTTAACTTCTATAGACTTTAGAAAATAGTTACTACTGAAAGGACTACATGTTCAAGATTTTTATCTAAGATTAGAATTATAAATTCAAGCACTCTTTCTTAAAATTATTTTCTTATTTATATATGTATTCAATTATTCAAAAGTTTATTTATTCAATGAACTTATTTGATTATTCAAAAGTTTAATTATTCGAAGTTATCTTTTGAGTGTCTTGTATTTATTAGACATTATCCTGGGTGCTAACAGTATCGAAGTGAGCAAGATGTACAAGTTCCTGTTTTCATAGAAATAAATTTTAATTGTAGGAGGAAATAGATAGATATATAAGTGAGACAGGAAGAAAGGGAAAGAAAGGAAGAAAATATCTCAAATTTGGCTATGTTGTGCAGAGATTTGAAATTAAGCTGTTATAAAGAGCAGGCAGTTCAAATCTTATGAACAATAGGAACCAGCATGCAAAATCAGTAGGAAGAACATTACAGGTAGCAATTACATGAAGTTCAAAGACAACAATTTAAGGAAAAGATTTCTATTTGAAAAACAGGATATATTCAGAGGGGCAGAAGAAGAATGGCCAATGTGAAAAATTACTTTAAAGAAGGTTTTATTTGTTTTCTTTTGTTTTGTTTTTAAAATAACAAGGAGGAAACATTATTTGCAGCCTTTTCTAGCCAGAGTAAGTTAGATTTTTGGGGAAACCACTGGAAGAATTTAATCTAGGATGGCAAAACAACAGAGTTGTTTTATCAGTAAGAAATCTGTTACAATATGACATGGAAAGAGAACAGTAGTTTGATTAGCTAGCACTAGGGAATTTGATGACCCATGGATAAATTAAGTATACATTTTTAAGCTAAAATCTATGGCACAAATTTATGAAATTTTTCTTTAGGGAAAGTTGGTAGATATGCACATTTGTAGGCAGTATCTCATAGTGATAAAAAGCAAAATGCCATCTTTAGGGTTAGCATGTGTATTAGTCCATTTTCACATTGCTAATAAGACATACCCAAGACTGGGCAATTTATAAGGAAAAAGAGGTTTAATGAACTCACAGTTTCACATGGCTGGGGGTGCCTCACAATCATGGCGGAAGGTGAAAGCCATGTCTCACATGGTGGCAGACAAGAGAAGAGAGAACTTGTACAGGGAAACACCACTTTATAAAACCATCAGATCTCATGACACTTATTCACTATTACAAGAACAGCATGGGAAAGACCCCACCACATGATTCAATTACCTCCCACCAGGTCCCTCCAACAACACGTGGAAATTGTGGGAGCTATAATTCAAGATGAGATTTGGGTGGAGACACAGCCAAACCACATCATTCCAACCCTGACCTCTCCCAAATCTCATGTCCTCACATTTCAAAACCAGTCATGCCTTCCCAACAGTCCCCAAAAGTCTTAACTCATTTCAGCATTAACTCAAAAGTCCACAGTCTATCTTAAAAAAGGCAAGTCCCTTCCACCTATGAGCCAGTAAATTCAAAAGCAAGTTAGTTACTTCCTATATACAATGAGGGTACAGGCATTGGATAAATACAGTCATTCCAAATGGGAGAAATTGGCTGAGACAAAGGGTTTTTGCAAGTCCAAAATCCAGCAAGGGCATCAAATCTTGAATCTCCAAAATCATCTCCTTTGGCTCCATGTCTCACATCCGGTCATGGTGATGCAAGAGGTAGGCCCCCATATCTTTGGGCAGCTCTGCTCCTGTGGCTTTACAGTCTCCCCGCTGGCTGCTTTCATGGGCTGATATTGAGTGTCTGCAGCTTTTCCAGGTGGACAGTGCATGCTGTCAGTGAATCTACCATTCTGAGGGCTGAAGGATAGTGGTCAACTTCTCACTGCTCCACTAGAAAGTACCCCAGTGGGGACTATGTGTGGGGCTTCTGACCTCACATTTCCCTTCTGCACTGTCTTAGCAGAGGTTATCCATGAGCACCCCATGCCTGTTGCAAACTTCTGCCTGGACATCCAGGTGTTTCCATACATCCTCTGAAATCTAGACAGAGGTTCCCAAAACCCAATTCTTGACTTCTGTGCACCTCAAAGGCTCAACACCACATGGAAGCTACCAAAGTTTGGGGCTTGCACCCTCTGAAGCCATGGCCTGAGCTGTACCTTAGCCTCTTTTAGTCATGGCTGGAGCAGCTGGGATGCAGGGCACCAAGTTCCTAGACTGCACACAGCAAAGGGACCCTGGGCTCAGTCCCTAAAACCATTTATTCCTCCTAGGCCTCTGGGCATGTGATGGGAGGGGCTGCTGTGAAGACCTCTGATATGCCCTGGAGTCATTTTCCCCATTGCCTTGGCGATTATCATTTGGCTCCTCATTACTTTAGAAATTTCTTCAGCTGGTTTGAATTTCTCCTCAAAAAAATGGGATTTCCTTTTCTTTATCATTGTCAAGCCACAAATTTTCTGAACTTTTATGCTCTGCTTCCCTTATAAAAGTGAATGCTTTTAACAGCACCCAAATCACATCTTTAATGCTTCACTGCTTAGAAATTTCTTCTGCCAGATATGCTAAATCATCTCTCTCAAGTTCAAAGTTCCACAGATTTCTAGGGCAGGAGCAAACTGCTACCAGTCACTTTGCTAAAACATAACAAGAGTCACCTTTGCTCCAGTTCCCAACAAATTCCTCATCTCCATCTGAGACCACCTCAGCCTTATCACCATTTTTGTCAAAGTCATTCAAGAAGTCTCTAGGAAGTGCCAAACTGTCCCACATTTTTCTGTCTTCTTCTGAACCCTCCAAAGTATTCCAACCTCTGCTTGTTACCCAGTCCCAAAGTCTCTTTCACATGTTTGGTTATCTTTACAGCAGTGCCCTACTCTACTGGTACCAATTTACTGCATTAGTTCATTTTCACACTGCTGATAAAGACATACCCACAATTGGGTAATTCATAAGTAAAAAGAGGTTTAGTGGACTCATGGTTCCATGTGGCTGGAGAGGCCTCAAACTCATGGTGGATGGTGAAAGGCACATCTCACATGGCAGCAGACAACAGAAGAGAGAACTTGCACAGGGAAACTCCTCTTTATAAAACCATCAGATCTCATGAGACTTATTCACTATCACAAGAACCTCATGGGAAAGACCCGCCCCCATGATTCAGTTACCTCCCACCATGTCCCTCCTACAACGTGTGGGACTTATGGGAGCTGCAATTCAAGATGAGATTTGGGTGGGGACACAGTCAAACCATACATATCAGCATGTTTTGGTTTGAATTCTGGTTCTGCTGCTTATTGCTTGTGAAACCACGGGAAAGTTATTTAACATCTTTTCACATCTACGTGTCTAAGTTTCAGTATTGTTAAAGAAAGGGAGAGAGAAAGACTGCAAAATATCAGACACTAAATGGTTTAATATTTGTAATGCAATTAGAACAGAACTGGCACAGAGGTGAGGCTGTCTGGAGAGAGAGACAATTTTAGAAGAAAAATAAGTATTACCATTTTTGACCTTTTAAGTTTAAAATGAGATTAGAACCCCTTATGGAAATGTGAAAGAGGCACTTGTATTTTCTAGTCTTGAGATCCAGGGAAAGGTCATACAGAGATATCTGGGAGTCCCTGTATTTAAAGTCAAACAACCGAACAAGGTAGATTAGATGAGTGTATTGAATGATGCAATAAAAGGGGACACAGGACACGGCTCCAGAGTATTCCATCTGGTAGAGTTTCATCTAGGAGGAAGAGTCAACAAAGACTGAGGAGAGGCAGGCATGGTGACAGGAGAGGCCATGAAGATGTGTCAGGAAGGATGTGCAAAGAAAGCCTTTAGAGGACTGTTCAACTTTTTGAATGCTGCAGGGAAGTGAAGTAATGGAAGAGACATGTGACTACTGGAATGAAACAGGCAGGACATCAGTGACCTAAAGCTCAGTCTCCAGTGCACCAAGGGGACAGAAGCCTAATAGAGTTGGTTGAGAACAGAATGAGAGGTGAAGAACTGAGAGTCAGTGGCCAAAGAAAATACTTTCAAAAGTTGAGCTGTGAAAGGAAACAAATAAGTTACATAATAATGGAAAGGCTTAAGTGGTCAAGCAAGGACTGTGTTTTGTTATGATATGAATATGTTGGTGAGTAGTAGAGTATGTTAGTGCACTAAAAAGGAAAAGCAGAGAAGGAAGAGAGAATAATGACACAGGAGAGAAAGGAAAAAAATTACAAAAGTCTGTCTTTGAAAAGGACACATGGACTGAAATTCAGAGCAAAATGGGGAGCTGTCCTTTCATAAGTACATACTTATCGTAAATACTATCTGGAAGGAAGGCAGAGTATCAGTAAAGACATGGTAGGATAGAAATTTAAATAACAAAAATAAAAAGTATAGGTTGATGCTTTTTTCTCACCAGAGGAAAGGTAAGAGTAACTGGAGTTGAAAATTTGTGTATTTTTCACCAGCAATATTCAACTCTGGGGCAGACTGGGTAGATATTTGGGTTTAACCAGAACTGGAGTTGTTTTTATTTGTTGGTTTTTGGGTTTTTCGTTTTGTTTTGTTTTGATTTGTTTGAGGCAGGATCTTGCTGTGTCACCTAGACTGAAGTACAGTCACCTGATCATAGCTTACTCTGCACAGCCTCCAGTTCCTGGGCTCGAGTAATCCTCTTTCCCCAGCCTCCCAAGCAGCTGAGACTATGGGTGCCCAATTAATTTTTTTAAAAAAATTTTTTTATAGACATGGCATCTCTCTACCTTCCCCAGGCTGTTCTCAAACTCCTGGTCTCAAATAATCCTCCCATCTTGGCCTCTCACAGTGCTGGGACTATGGGTATAAGCCACTGCCCCTAACCAGAACTGACATTTTTAAGGAAAAATTAACATACATTGAAAAGGAGAAATGTAAGAGACTAAGAGTAGACATTACATAATACAATGTTGTATTACATAATGTGGATTCTAAGCTGCATAATGAGAAAATTAGATGAGATTAAGAACATGAAGAAGACATGGATTCAATATTTGCATGAATTCAAAGAATTCTTGTGGTGGGAACTTAAGGTGGATTGGCAGGAAAAGAGGTGGGGAAGAATGTGAGGGGACAAGCAAAGGGCAATTGTTGGTAATATTAAGCTCATGATATGCCCATTCTCTTCGGCATATAAAAGAAGAAGTACAAACAAGGAAATAAAGACAGAAAATATTGTAAAATCCGTAGACCCTTCTTCTTTCTAAAAAAATTTCAGTATTAAAAAAGAAGCCCACAGAATTAATCTGCTGTCCTTTCTCAAGATTTACAATGCTCATGATAAATGGATTCAAGATGTAACAGTGAAATTTCTGTTTATAGCAATGCTAGAATATTAAAGATGTTATATTCTGTGTGGGGAGAGGGGAGGGGACAACCAGTTAAATAATATATGAGAATTTTGGCACTCTTCTCTGCTTATTTCTCTGTTTCTATCACCCTTCTTTGTGTTCTCCATTATCACTGTTTAAGTTATTTTTAACTCAAATACACTGGTTTAAACTATGGTTTCACTAGGGCAGATTTCACTCCAAAAGGCTGGGAGCCAGAAGGTAAGAACCATACATAATAGAAAAGCTACAGGATTCTGAGTAAGATGAAGAGTAGTTTTGTTTAAGTGAAAGTCAACACAGATGGTCCACTTATTTCATGATTTTAATTTGAATTGAAAAATACAAAGCTTCCTGATATAATGTGGTTTTGAACATTATGAATATGTTATGTCTTCTGATACTTCTTTACTTCCTTTATTCCTTAATTATTCATTTCATTTAACTTAACATATTTTATTTTTTAGTAAGTTATTAAAAACATCTCCAAAAGAAGTAGGAGAAATTTGAGGGTGATATATGCCTAGTTTGGCAGATAGTCAAATGAAATCCTTTAAAGATCTCTCTGACTCTTTGTCTGTCTCTCCTTTTCTGCATGCATACCCAAAGCATTTTCTTATTAAAAAAACACACACACACCGATGTGAAATCATGACTTTCCTGAACATGTTCCTTTTTTCATGGCTTCATCTCATAAACAAATAAAATCTTCACACAACCCAATCATTTGAAAAATTCTCTCCCAATTATATTGAGTGTAATAATAAAAAACTTCAAAAATGTAAAAGATTGAGTCTTCAATGCACGGATAAGTGTTTTTACAGAACCCTTTTTTCCTAATCATTTTGTTTATATACTTTTGGTTCCTTTGCTTAAACATAAGAGGCTTAATTGAAAATTTAAGTTGAATAATAACTATATTACTAATACTGAAGATGCAAGGCCGTAACCACTTCTATTACACAAACTTACGACACATCCATAACTCAAAATCTTACCTTTTTCCCCAAATTTGCCAATTTCTTGGACTTTTTCTGTCTCACTGGAGTTCTGGAATTTAAGATCTGCATAAGTAACTTCTTCAGACATTGATGAATATGTAAAGAAATCTTGACAAAGTGTAAAAACACAAAAAGGTGAGAGTGAGTTAACAGAGCTGAATATTAAACAGGACCTATAATTTTAAACTTCTGTTTATAAACGGAAGCTTAAGCTTACAAGTTTAAACTTCTGTTCATAAACTTACTGTACCAATCACCCATATGTCTGCAAATGAGCCATGTCTCATCTGTGACTTCAGTTAAGAACATTGAAGTGTTGCAACAGGCAGTATCTTTCTTCCTCATATTTCTTCCTTTTTCTCAATTTCTGTATATTTACCAACTACAGAAAGTAGTTTTTGAAATTGTGTTTGGATAATATTACTAGTGTCATGCAAGAGAACAGAAATAACTAGCACCATATGGTGCAGACATAGTGCAGGATTTATTGGTGAAAAACTTTCAAGCAGAAAAATAACAGAAAAGATACAGTTCTCAGACACTCACTGATCTGCAGCTGTGGCCTGGCATAGATATTCCTTTTGTATCATGATGAAGGTCCTGATAGAAGTGTTCTCTTCACTGGGAGACTGAACATGCAGAGAGCACTCCCAAGGTGAATGAGACAGTTAGTGTTATTCCATTGCCATGTTACATAGCTATAGGTTTGCCCAAGAGAGGTAGGGAATGCCTAGTTTCTCTAAATAACAAGATATAGGTTGGTGCCAAAGTAATTGTGGTTTTTGTCATTAAAAGCAAAAGTAATTGTGGTTTTTGCCTTTAAATGTGTGTAAAATTACTTTAGCGTCAACCTATATATTAAGAGATCTGAGGCTCAGAAACCACACCAGGGAGTATGTATACTGATGACCGAGGTCTATATACTGAGGGCTCTAGGAACAGCTTTGCAGGCCAGGAAAACTATAATCAGCCTTGCTCTCTCTCTCTACAGACTGACTCAATCTATTTGATCGCCTCCTCAGCTAAGCTACCAAAAGTGGGAAGGAAATGAGTCTCCAAAGTCCGCATTTGTGTCTTATTAGTTAGACTCAATAGTCTTAGTATTTTTGATCTCATGTCTTGATCAAGTATGCAAGTGGAAGTGAGAGGGTGGAGAGGACTGTTTTTGAGTATGTTTTCTAATATTCGTTAGTAAATCTTACTGTAAAATTCTTCTTGACATTGCCACATGTAAATCATAAAATGGTTAGGCATTATTATTATACATATAAAAGAGAATGTGCAAAGATTTTAAAAAATCAATTAAAAACTAATTGCTTTATTATGTCAGGATAGACAGGAAAAATAAAAGGCTCCCTTTATAAGAGCTACTAAAAATAAATAGGAAAATATTACAGATAGAAGTTAACCAGATATTTGCACAACCAATATGAACAAAAAAATTTTAAAACTATTGAAGAAAAGAAAAAAAATAGAAAAACATGCTATGGGATTAGAAACATTAATACTGTATAAAAAGAAACTAAATTCTCCTAAATGTATCAAAAAATTCAATGTCGATTTAATTAAAATAATAGTAGATTTTCTCCTGATGCTTAAAGAAAAAGCTATTAAAATACAGTTGAAAATATTACTATGAAAATATTGGCAGCCAAATTTAAAGGAAAATATATTCAAAACATGATTACTTCATCCTAAGTACTTTATTAATGTCGATTTTATCTTTACAACTCTCTAAACCAGGTATTATTATCACCCTTATTTTATAGACGGGGAAGTGAGTTGTGAAGTGGTTAAGTCTGTACCCAACATCACACAATTGGTGAGTGGTAGAGTTGAGACTGGACCAAAGTCTCCGGTTACTTTGTTCAAATACATGCACAAGCTATAATGCCTCCCCTGGTGGGAAAGACTAGCCCTCTGTTTTTCCTAGGTGGATCAAATATTTGTATATAAATATTTGTTTATAAATATCTCTTTGTTTGTGAAAGGATGGAAACCGGTCACCACACAGGCAGAGTCTTGTTCTGTGTTATATTGCTCTATTGTTTCATGTGGAAGATTGTTTCATCAATCAACACTAGAAGATGAAGAGTATATGATGAATTGTAAGAGGAAACAAATGAAAAATCTCAAAGTCCTGTTTGCAAGGTACTCTATTTTGTTGAAAATATTTGAATAACTATTACTTCATACAAAATCCTTGGGTTAGAGCCAGCTAAAACATTTATATGCACATGAATAAGCTGAGATGTGAGATGATTTAATGGTTTGCCCTTCACAGTCTATATCAGTTTTTTTAATTTTGTTATTGATATACAATAGTTGTACATATTTTAGAGGTACATGTGATATTCTGAAATCTGTATACAATGTGTGATGACCAAATCAGGGAAATAAGAATATTCATTCCCTCAAACACTTACCTTTTCCTTCTGTTGGGAATACTACAATTCTTCTCTTTTAGCTATTTTGAAATATACAATAAATTATTGTTAACTATAGTTTTCCCACTGTTCTGTCAAATACTAGAATTTGTTCCTTCTGTCTAATTTTATTTTTGTACCCAACCAACTTATCTTTATCCCCCACCACCCCTTTCCAAGCATCTGGTAACCACAATTCTACTCTCTGCCTCCATGAGATTCATTCTTTTAGCTCTCATATATGAGTGGGAACATGTGATATTTGTCTTTCTGTGCATGGCTTATTTCAGTTAACATAATGACCTTCAGTTCCACTCATGTTTCTGCAAATGACAGGAATTTATTTCTTTTTTATGGTTGAATAATATTCCATTGTGCATATATACTACAGACACCTGCACTCCCACGTTTATTGCAGCATTATTTGCAATAGACGAGATATGAAATCAACCTATATCAATTTTCATTCCAGTTGAATACTAAGAGACAATCTGCAAATATAATTACAAATGTCTTCCAATATTAAACATAAGTGATATATTATCCATTACCTAAATTATATATTTTTTGTGGGTTGTTATAATGGAAAAAAGAGAAAGAAATGAAGATAGGTGAAGAAAAGTACACAGGGATAGAAAGTTGGAGACACACGCCTTCAGAGTCACATCATTAAAAGGTGAGAGACCATAGTGACAATGATATACTCAGGTGCTTGGGATCCAAAAACCAAAAAACAAGTTATACATTAAAAGGAAAATTTAAGAAGATAAAATAACAAGACAACTTACAAGATGTAGATAAGACCAAAGGAAACCAATGAGGGATAATGAAATACCCCAGGGCTAGCTACTGCGAGAAGCCATTACTATCATTAGGCCTGAGAGAACAATGCTGGTAGCAATTAACTGAAGCAGCAGAAAGTACAGCTGATGAAGGCTGCCTCCCTGGAGGTACACTCAGTGAGAACAACTCCATATCCATTTCCTAATGCTGTAGGGAAGGATTCTCCCACCTTTAAATCTTTGCCTATTCTTCCTACTAGCACAAACATATCTAGAGCTTCAGGACAATAGTGTCCAGGGATATTATACATAAGAGTCAGCATCCTAGGGCACTGCAAAGGGATTAGAATGGTGAATAGTAGATCTACTGATATCATTATCTGAACCATATGTAGGTCAGTTTTTATCATTTGACTTGTCAATTGGTGTTTTGATATTTAGTTCTTTTTAGGTTGTCTCATAATTTTTAATTAAATGACAGGCTTTAAGTATTAAAAACAGAGATTTTAAATGATCTTCCTACCAAAAAGTTTTGTTTCTTTTTTTTCTGGCAGTCACATAGAATATAAGCAGTAAACCTTGATTAATTGGAGCCCCTCAAATTTTGCTATCTCAGTTGTTTTCTATGTTTTATCTAAATTTCATAATTATATTTTTGTAGGTTTCTTTCATCTGGTACAAGCTGCAGTGCTATGACTAGAATTGGCTTTATTCTGGGTTTGTTCACCAACAAACTAAAATTGGGAGGTTATTCGGTGAGGAAGGAATGTAGCTATGTGCAGGCAGAAATGTAGCTGTGTTGGGGAGGTAAACCAAAAATGAAATTCTAAGGCCCCCCAGCCATCTGAATGGACTTCCTCTTCAACTAGGGCTCTTTGAAAATTTAACCTGAGAGATGGGTTCAGGCCATGACAGGAAGTGGGTGTCGAACTGAGAGACGGGTTCAGGCCATGACAGGAAGTGGGTGTCGAACCGGGTTCAGGCCATGACAGGAAGTGGGTGTCGAACATGCTTCATTATAGCTCTCAGGTATCAATACTTACTGTCTATTCTCTCTCAAGTCTGCTATCTAGAGGCTTCATGTGCATGATAAAACCTTGACTTCTACAACCTCTTATCACAACCCAGACATTTCCTTTCTATTGATTCCAGGTCTTTAGATAAACTCAACCAATTGCCAATCAGTAAATGTTTATAGTTGATTGAAGTCTCATGTCTCCCTAAAATGTTCGAAACCAGTGTGTACCTGAACCACCTTGGGCGCATGTTCGCAGGGCGTCCTGAGGGCTGTGTCACGGGCATAGTCTCTCATTTTTGGCTCAGAATAAATCTCTTCAAATATTTTACAAAGTTTGACGCTATGTGGACAGGGGGAAAATCGAAATTAGGCAGAGGTAAGGAAAAAATCATGCTGACTGAAGGATCTGTAGTCTCATTTTCTGAGTATGGTGCTCTGATGAGTTTCAGTTCCTTGCCTGAAAGTCGGTTTCCTGAGCAAGAAACTCAGGAAAGCAAATAAGTTTTGTTTGTTTTTTGTTTGTTTGTTTTTGTTTTGTTTTTGAGACGGAGTCTCGCTCTGTCGGCCAGGCTGGAGGGCACTGACGTGATCCCGGCTCACTGCAAGCTTCGCCTCCCGGGTTCACGCCATTCTCCTGCCTCAGCCTCCGGAATAGCTGGGACTACCAGACAGGGTCCATTTCTATGTTACAAAAAAACAAAAACAAAAACAAATAAAACCCACCTGTAAATATTAGCTCTAGGAGTTCTATGAGTTCTATGAGACAACAGGGCCGGTTTCAGTCTCTCTTTTCTATTTATCACTTCCTCAATCATGGAGAATCTGGTCGCTGATCCTTCTGGCTGCTTCATGCTGAGGAGGGGTGAGGTACAATAATGATAAGGAATGGAAATATGGCACTATAATCAGAAGTACTCATGAGCATCGGGTCAGCATCTGGCTTGTTGGAGCACTATGATCGGGGTACTTTTATTTTAGTTTTAGAACCACATTTGAGGCCACATTGAACCAGGATGATAAATAATATAGATAAACCAATTTTAAAATACCAGAGAATTTGGAGTGAATCCCATGGGGAATCCAAGAGAACAATCCTAAGTCTACCAAAAAGTATTCCTGATTTCATTATATCTTATATGTGAAAAGCTGTGGTTTTAAAGAGAATAATAACAACCTGAAAAGTGCATGTTCCTTTTACAGTTTCTTATCTAGGATCTTTGGTTGGGCTTCGAATTATGAACTTAAAGCCATGTGTAGGTTCACAAGAGCATGACTGTTTCCCCTGGAGAGATCCCAGAGTGACTAGTTTTACTGAGTATGTTGAATTCATGGTTTGACACTGGCTAACTTGGTAGACAAGTGGGTGGTCAGCAGCACCTCAAAAAGACCGACCTATTGTGGTTGCGGCTAGTCTTCAGTCTGGTGTGATTTCCAGGTCTTCGGTATGATTTGATTCCCTGGTTTCAAACAGAGAAGAGGCACCTCCATACAGAAATGAAGCCTGTTGGAGAGACTAGTTAATATGTTCCCTAATTGTTTCATGTATGACCTAGCTTCCTAAAATGCCATGGACCAGTACTGACCCATGGCCCGGGGGTTGCGGCCCCCTGCCCTAGATAATTTATTGATTTGAGGAGATACCCCCTTCCCACACATCTGGTGTAGGAGGTGAAATACTAAGAGTGTTGTGAGAAGAAAACAATACCCCCGCCCCCATATATATAGTTGCTTCTAATAGGGAGAGGTTGATCTTATCTCTAATGACTTGGTTGAATTTAATCTAAGCCAATCATACGGTTTCTATTCCTTTTGAAAGTTATCATCTTAAGAAGGAATATATGGTCTGTCAAGGTAAATGAAAAATGAGAGCAATCTTCTGGTTGAATTCTAGGAACTATTTTCCACTTATTAAGGAGATAGAGGCAAAGACTGGGCTGGGTGCGGTGGCTCAAGCCTGTAATCCCAGCACTTTGGGAGGCCGAGACGGGTGGATCACAAGGTCAGGAGATCGAGACCATCCTGGCTAACACGGTGAAACCCCGTCTCTACTAAAAAATACAAAAAACTAGCCGGGCGAGGTGGCGGGCGCCTGTAGTCCCAGCTACTTGGGAGGCTGAGGCGGGAGAATGGCGTGAACCTGGGAGGCGGAGCTTGCAGTGAGCTGAGATCCGGCCACTGCACTCCAGCCTGGGCAACAGAGCGAAAACTCTGTCTCAAAAAAAAAAAAAAAAAGCAGAGACTGGCATGGTGCAACTTCATGGTAAGGATCACTAGGGATTGCCAGCAGCCGCCAGAAGCTGGAAGAGAGGTGTGAAGCAGGTTCTTCCTTAGAGCCTCTTTACTCCAGACTTCTGGCCTCCGGAACTGCAAGAGGCCGCATTTCTACCATTTATAGCTTTGAAATCTGTGCTAATTAATTACTGAAGTCACAAGAATACGTTACATAAATAAGTATAAATCTTATGTATAGAATAAGGTCTACACACATGCAATATACGCTTATACATGCATATGTGTTTGCTTGTATATGTATTTGTGTGTGTGTGTGCATGTCTATATCTCCAGGCTGGAGTGCAATGGCACCATCTCAGCTCACTACAACTTCTGCCTCCCGGGTTCAAGCGATTCCTCTGCCTCAGTCTCCTGAGTAGCTGGGATTAAAGGCAACTGCCATCATGCCCGGCTAATTTTTATATTTTTAGTAGAGATGGGTTTCGCCATGTTGGCCAAACTGCTTTCAAACTCCTTGACCTTAGGTGATCCACCTGCCTCAGCCTCCCAATGTGCTGGGATTACAGGCGTGAGCCACCGTGCCCGGCCGTATATGTATATTTTAAAGAGAATGTCTGTGGGGAGTAGGGTGTGTGTATACACTTTACTTTGCATGGTTCTAATACGCATAAACTTCACTTTCCACAGTTTAATTAAATAACCCCTCAACAGCACAGTTTAATTCTTTAAGCATACTTACCTACATTTGTATTATATTTGCTGTAAGTAATTGTATAAAGTAGAAACTTCCATGCTAGTTTTTCAGCTCACGAATCACTATATATGTAAGAGGTTTGTATTGTGAATAACGACCAATCATGTCACTTTTTTCCAAGTCTGTCAATGATTGATCGGTCACCTTGCATCTTTTATCAGTTAATACAGAATAACTCTCCATGTTATTCTGTATTATTTTGTAAATGTCACATGGATTTGTCACTATGTGACAAATTTCAGAGGAAATTTGACACAGGAAGACAAGAAGAGGAAGATAATCGAAACAGGAAATTGCTTAGTGACACGAACCACAGCAAAAAAATGATGATGCTGGAAGGGAAAAGCAAATAGAGGAGAAATGAAGTTAGAGAAGCAATAGCTGTTGATAGGGTTATTAATACTTCACCTTTTGAAGAGTCTCTGGATAATGCAGCCAGAGGAATTTAGTGAAGGCACACTCATTGACAAAACTAAGGTAAGTGGTTGTGAGGAAAAGAATTAAGAGGTCCCAGAGGAAGCTATACGAGCCAGAGTGTTCACATCAAATGAACTCTCAGAATGTTTCCTAACATTTCAAGTGCAAAGAATAGCATATTGGAAGTCTATCCAAATTTAGGAATGAAAAAGCTTGAGAAGGCGTCGAAAAGATGCTGGCTCCATATTGTAAGCATCACAACAAGAGCACATGCTCAATTCACACTACTTGTTCTTTTTTTTTTTTAAGCAAAACACTTGAAACTCAATGTTTTTAATGTTTTAATTACTACATACTTTAAAAATATTAATTTTATTGTTGTTCACATTTCCCTATACGTTTACGAGTAAGAGTAAGATAATTTTCAATCAGGAAGAGAAGATAAAGGAAAAATCATAATTTTCCCTATTAATTATGAAAATAGCTTGGTGTGATTTCAGCTTGTGCAGTAGTTTTTATTATCATACACTACAGTGCAAAATGAAAACTGTCTAGGAAACAGGCTTTCATTAGTTCCTATGAAAACATGTAAAAACAATGGCTTTGTTTTCCCACATTTTACTAAACACTCCACAGATACACTTAGAACACAGTGGTTAAAAATATAGAACAGAAAAAAGCTATTAAAAACAAGAAAATGGGGGCAGATCCACCTCGTGGCGTGAGAGAATGTGTGCACTTTCCAGTGCAGGCAATTTATGTTATATACCTGTGTCCGATTTGAGATTTTTAGGGAGACAATATAAAGAAGCCCGAAAGGGAGGGTATGGGACTCCCTATTCTCTGCTCTGCGTAGCAAGCAGGTGGGAAGTGAGGTGCCTATTAGGTTGGATTCTCAGTTATCGCTGCGCCCCGGCCAATCGTGGGCTGCGGAAATCACGGGCTATGGAGTCATCGCTGCCGGGGCAGAGGCACCGTTGGTACATACCCGGCTGCTCTTACTGCCCCTGCCTCATACAAAGGTCAGAGAAGGCACATGACACGCCCCTGGGGGCCATCTGGCCGAAGTCCAGTCTGTGGGGCTGCGTGAAGGAGGCCAGGTTGCTGCGCTGTTTCTCCTACAGTCTTGCTGCTGCACCACCCCTCAGAAAAACCGGGTCCTCACTTTCCTGCGGTTTGCACTCACCAAATATAATTAGCAACTTGCAATTCTCCCGCAGGACTATTCCAGCCTCTGTGATCACACACGGAAGGAAGAGCCTTCTTCGTAAGGGTTGGAGATGGAGAGAGAAGGGATCGAGAAAAAGGATGGGAGGGAAGTTGTGGAGCAGAAAGCCAACACGCCAGGTGGGGGAGGTTGTGTGATTATTCTAGCATCTTTTCTTGATCCCAGCTTGCACCCTTTTAGCATTGGGAGGAAAGGGCAGGGTGGGGAATGGCAACGATAATATAGATCTTAAATAAAAGCAGTTTTCATTAATAAAACAAAGACTTCAATAATAATAATAATAATTGGCGATTCCAGCCTTCTCCATCATATTGGAAAAGACAATAGTTCATTAAAAATACTTGGAATTTTCCCTTAGAAAAGGCAGTATTTCATTAAAAGACCCTATGAGGAAACCGTTGGTTTTCTGTTCTGGAAGCTGGGCGGAAGAATTAGTAACACAGTTCTCCCAAATAGCACAGGAAAGTGGAGCCAAAGCACCTTCCAGGCCCCTGATGTTCAACTGCTAGGTCTTAGTTTCCTTTCTTATTTTTCTAATATATTAATTGCTGAATTGTGAACAGTAGAACACACAGAAGATAGAGAAAAGAGATAAACATGATGGGTTTTTTGTTGCTTTGCTTGTTTTTTTTCTCTCTGTAACATAATGACATCTATTTCTCTTTGGAAGATAATGAAATGTATTTCTCTTTGGAAGATAATGAAATGTGTTTCTCTTTGGTATAATAGAAAGGAAAATAATGATCATCTCAATTTTTACATGTGGAGGCATTGCTTTTCTTCTATGGGGGATTTTAGGATTTCCCAGAAAATGTAAGTGAACAATTTCTGCTAAAATTATTAACTTAATGATTAAAATTATTGTATTATTGTTTCAGCTGGATACCAATAACTAGACTTTCCTTCCTTAATACAGAAGAATTTAGAGGAAAAAGCAGTTTCGAAGACAGTGCATCTAATAGCTCTTCAAACTTAGTCACCTGCTTCACCTTCTAGAATAATCATAACCTTTTAGTAAATATGTATCAAGCTTCAGGCACAGTGCTACGTGCGGATGATACGATGAAAACAATGGTATTTCTTGCCTGAAAGTAATTTACCTTTAACTGAATAAAGAAGCATGTAAGCAAGCAACTGTAACACAAAAGAAATAATTATGAAATAGAACTATGTTCAATTAGAAGCAGGAGAGGAGGTTATAAGTTAGCTGCTTGTAGTCAAGGCTTTAATGAAGGGAGAAATATTTGTGCTGAATCTTAAAGTCAAGTAGGCATTTATCAAGGGTCATCTTAGAAAGAACATACACGTCAACGAATCACAGCAGGTGTAATTATGATGGAGTTACAAAGAAGTAGGGTGAGGAACTGGCAATTGTATTACATTTCCCTAGTGCATTGACTCTTTCACTGCCATTCATTAGTAATTTCTACCTTCTCCTTCATCTTCATTCTCCTCATCCTCATTCTTATGTCTATACCCTTGCTTCCAACTTGTTCTAATTTTAACAATTTGTAGGAAACTTCCAAATTCTCCCATCACCACACCTCCTTACTTACTCCATCTCTGCCCCTACACTCTGCCTAGACTCCTGGCACTGTAGATGCAATATTCATGTTCTACAATAGATGCTATATTCTTTCACTGGGTCAGTAATATCACCCTAGTAATTCTCCACTCTCTTACGTCATCCTTTTTTCATCCTCAACTGAAACATTTCCATCAGCAAATATGACACACTGGTATGTATACCAATCTTAAAGAAATAAACAACAAAAACAACAAAATTTATTAGACCCCGCTTATCCTTTAGCAAGCAATTTATTGTTTTTCTCTTTGGTAGAGCAACCTTAAAAATTTCCTTTGACGACTTTTAAAAATAGTTTTTATCTTTCCATTTTCTGTTAAATCCACTTGGATCAAGCTTCCACTCTGCTTTTTCCACCAAACTTGTCTTTCAAGTTCACCAATAACTTCCATATTGCTAAATCCACTGGTCCATTCTCCCTCCTCACTTTACTATATAACCTGTCTGCAGCCTTTGGCACTCCCCTTTTCTGAAAAAAAAAAATTCATTTGACTTACATGATGCCATACCTTGTGGTTTGCTTCCTAATCTTTTTACCAACAACCCTGATTCCCTGATTCCC
The DNA here is from genome assembly GCF_000951035.1 of Colobus angolensis palliatus. Lineage (NCBI taxonomy): Eukaryota > Metazoa > Chordata > Mammalia > Primates > Cercopithecidae > Colobus > Colobus angolensis. The sequence continues at coordinate 4,788,451 of NW_012112030.1, forward strand.
CCTGATTCCCCTTCACTCCAATCTATTTTATGACAAACTATATAATTTCAGATGCGTAAGTCCCATAAGAGTAGGTATTTCTGTATGTTATGTACACTATTCATAGAGCTACAAAAATGTCTGGCATGTAGTAGGTGCTCAATCGGTAGTTGTTGACTGCATAGATGAAAGAATGAATTCATTAGTAAATGAATGAGAAAACTGGCTTTCTGGTGACCCAAGTTTTGAATTAAGTACTTGGGTTTTATATTGATTATTGATTTGAGTTTGACATTTTAAAATAATTTTGAACATGACTCTTTCATATAACTTTGATAACTTGATTTTTTCACTTCAGTCTTACACCGGGTCTCAACTACATAGAACCATATTGCTAGTTGATGCTTCCCATTGGGGATCTTCCCACTCACAGATTTGAAGATGAGCCAGTTATTTATTTCAGCTGTGGGTAGGAGGTGCTCTCAGAGCTTATTTCTTTCAGGATTATACCTTAACAAGTAACTTCCTTTATCTAGTGCAGTGACTCAAGGAGTAAAAAGTGGAGAGTTCAAAGGGAAATTTTAGCATTCTTTTCTCTCGTTTCTTGTTTCCTAAAGGACAAAAAACAGCGCCCCCTTCTGGAGAAATGCTGTCTTTGAAAGACAATATAGTCTCAAGTCGATGACAGGAGCCAACTCACTGAAGTTACGAATATAGAAAACTTTGTTTATTGATACTGCAACTTGTTCTAGAGAGAATAGTAAATTTTAGGAAAGGAATGGATGAATAAAGAAAATTCATGTAGTCTAAAAAGAAGAAGGGAAAATGACTGGAAGATACTGAATTTCTGGAAGTTTGTTATTGAGTTTTAAAATTTTTCATAGATCTCGTTCTCCAGTGTTTTTTCATGTTCTGTTCTTGATATTCAATATTTTTGAGTTGATGTTTAAAATTAAGTCATTCAAATTGAATATGTAAGTAAAACACATTTTATCAGTCTGAGCTATATGATAATATTTTACTCTGAAACTCACTCTTTCTTTCTCTGATACTTTCTTTATTCTTTTTCTCTATTACCTGGTAATTTCAGGTGGAATTCCAAGGCACTTTGGAAATAAGACATGCCTAGAAAATTTAACCATATGTCCACAAGGCTGGAACTGAATCAATAATAATTGCTTCTTTCAATCTGAACATGAAACAACTTGGATCAATGGCTGAGAAAACTGCAAAAGTTATTATGGATCTCTGGCCAGGCTCAACTCTTGGAATGAAATGGTTTGATTTCTCCTTTGCAATGTTAATCTCATTTAATAGCTACTAAAAGACAGGCACTCTGCTAGGGTGTGATACATTAGCAAACCAAAGAGTCAAAGATCTTTGCCCTTGTGGAGTTTACATCCTGGGGGAAGAGATAAGCAATGAAAAATTATCTTATGAAATATGTAAGTTATATATTGTGTTAGAAGCTGGAAAGTTTTATGCAAAAAAATACAAATTAAGGGATATAATGAGTTCTCCAAGTGGGTTTACTGCAGGTAAGGTTATATCCCAATAAGATGGTGACATTTTAGCAAGGATGTGAAGCAGGTAAGGGACTATCTGGAAGTGATCTTTCCAAGAAAGGAAAATGGCTGGAGCGTGTGTCTTAAGGCCACTGAATGTCTGGAATATTCAAGGAACAGAGAAGAAGCAGCCAGTCAGTGTATCTCAAATGAGGGAGCGAGTGAAGAATGTGGATCATTAGGGTCTTGCAGGCTAAATGTAAAGAGTTTAGTTTTTGCTCCAGGCAAAATAGGGAGCTATTGCCAAATTATAGGGGAAAATGTAATAGGATCTGACTTAAGTTTTAAAAGAATCATAATCTTTGCTGTGATGAGATTGGCTACTGAGTGGCAAATATAAAAGGCAGGAATCATGTTATAAGGCCTTTGCAGTAACCATGAAAGATAATAATGGACTTAAACAGGGACAATGGCACTGGAGGGGAGTGAGAATGAGAAAACTAGGAGAGATCTATGACAGCACTCTGTATTTTGCAAAAGGAATCTTTGATGCATTATCGGGGCCCTCTTTATATTGGTTTGAACTGAGCAAGAACAATGCAAACAAAACGTGGATGTGGGCAGATGGAGCTACGTTCAGCAATTGGTAAGCCTTACTAGCATGTATTTACTATTAAATGTGTAAAGTGTGGTAAAGATTCTGAGTCTATAATTGGCTTCCTCCATAGAGTCCTCCACATCATCCCACCAAAAGGTCCTCAAAAAATAGATACCGAAGAGAATATGTAGACAAAGTTATGGTTTTTAGTGAGGGTTTGGCATCACATACCAATATTTATGTATATATGTTGAATTGGTATACACCACATGTGAGTCACAAGAGTTCCCTTTATCCTAAACCAGATACAAGTCTAAGCAGTTTGATCCTTTCCTCTTTCGACCTGGGACCTTGCCTTTTTTTTTTCTTTTCTTTTTTTTTTTTTTTTGTCGTTCCTTTGGCCTTTCATTGATGGGAGAACATTAGAGAGTGTACTGAAGCCTACGCTTTCCGCACCCACCAGTGGCCTGACATGGAAGAGATTAAGTTAAGAAGAGAACATGTTTGCCTCAATTTACCTTTGTTTAAAACTCAAGAACTTCTTTATATTCCATAGCTTGAAAGACTCATCATACACTTAGAATCTTGTTTGTTCTTAAAACACTTAAAAATTTCTCCAATGTCAGGGTGGAGAAAGTCATATAAAGGATATTGAGTTCTCAATATTCTTTGGTGAACTTAAGGTGACCACTAGCTACCATTTATTGACTGCCCACTTTGTAATAATACTGATTCTGTAGCACTCCATGCCAGATATCACATGTTGTATATAATAAAATTAGTAGCAGAACTTTCTAAATTTGAGAAAATTCTCTTATGATTATTGTATTCACATTCAATTTGGGGTGAAAATGCACAATGATTTGAGAGTGATAACATACCCCATATTATATTTTTATCTTTGAGAAATGTAAAAAAAAAGACACAGATTAAACTTTCTGACTATAAAATGTAATATGATATTTTCTTGAAAGAAAATATTCACAGCTTAATGTGGCATTACATATTATAAATGGGCTGATCAAAAAATGAGACAGGAGTTAATATTGGTGTATTAATTTGCTAGGGCTGCTGTAATAAATGCCACTGAATGGGTGGCTTAAAGACAGCTCTGGAGGCCATTAAGTCCAGGTTAAAAGTGTTAGTAGGGTTGGTTTCTTTTGAGGCCTTTCTTCTTGGCTTGCAGATGGCTGTCTTCTCACTTTGTCTCCATGTGGCCTTCCTTCTGTACACACTCAAGTCTGTGTCTAACTTATTTCTTCTTATAGGGACATCAGTCATATTTGATCAGGGTGCACCCTAAAGACCTTTTCTTACCTCAATCACTTCTTTAAAAAAAAAAAAACAAATACTTTATCTCCCAATCTGTCACATTCTCAGGTACTGGGAGTTAGGTATTTAATGTATGAAATTTGGGGTCTGATAATTCAGCCCATAGCAGTTGTTTAGTTGGCACTGTGGATTGGATAACCATAAAAATACACATATATTTTGGGAATGGGCAGGATAAAAATTTGAAGTGACCCTAGAAGTTAAGAAAGTGTATACCAGCACTGTGAAGTTCTCCCAAATGATTACAGTATAATTATGTATTATAGAAATGTCTCTAGAAATATATCCAGAAACGTATCATGATTCGCCATTCTATTTTCCCCCATTTTGAATTTCATGTTTATATGTATGGCATAAAATATGAATCGAGGGAATCTTTTCTATAGATTTTATTTATGTTTACTTCTGTGTATCGCAATCTATTGAGTAAAGAATACTTGTTTCACTACAGTGATGGTGGTAAAGAGTGGCCAAATGAACATTTATTTCAGCATTAATAGACCAATTTTGTAATATATGAAAGGTATGTTCAATGAAATGTCAGTTACACTCCCCCTCTTTATAATTTCTAAATGGCTAAATATATTGATACATCAATGTTTATTCTACAGTATAAAGGGAAGAATCCAATCCCTCACAAAATGATTTACAAATTTACTATAGTATCAACAGCATAAATTTCCAGGACTGTGTTGTTAGGCACTGAAGTCACATGGTGTCTGTCCTTTTCTTCCTACCATCAGGGTCCTGAGGTAAAGTTTGGAGAAAGATATGAGGAGAGCAACAGCTTGTTTTACTTCCTCTACTCCTTCCACACTGCACATGTTTTAGAAACAGGGCTATGGGAGGCCGAGGCGGGCGGATCATGAGGTCAGGAGATCCAGACCATCCTGGCTAACACTGTGAAACCCTGTCTCTACTAAAAATACAAAAAATTAGCCCAGCTACTTAGGAGGCTGAGGCAGGAGAATGGCGTGAACCTGGGAGGCGGAGCTTACAGTGAGCCGAGATTGTGCCACCGCACTCCAGCCTGGGCGACAGAGCAAGAATCCGTCTCAAAAAAAAAAAAAGAAACCGGGCTAATGAAATTTCCATTCTATTTTCGAGGCTGTGTTCAGTTATTTCTCAGGAGGTCCAGTAAACAAAGAATTAATCTCTTTGTTTTGTTCCAGGTTCAGTACTGAAGAAAGTGGTGATTGTGCCTTCATACATAAGACAGGCATAAGTAGTGCCAATTGTAATAATACAAAAAAAAAAAATATGTTTGCAGCAGAAAAAGCTACTGTTCTTAGATAAAGAGTTCTCCCATACAGGAAATAAAATAGTTAACAAAAACCCATCCTTTTTATGTATTATAAATGAATATAGATGCATTTCTCTGCTTGTGAAACATGTTTTAAGTTGATTGATGAGAATTTAAATAATATTCATCTTCATTTAAATGATTATCACGAAACCTAGAAATTAAAATGAGTTTTCACATGGTGCTGCTAGACTACATAAATTGTTGCATCTAAACCCATGGGCATAATGGTGATCTCGGTCAGAACCGATGTATCAGCACTTCCTCGGTGGAACAAATTGAAAGGTAAAGGGAAGGGAGTGAAAGATACCTCCACTTGAGCAAAATTCTATTAAATCTGACTAAAAGAGACAAAAAGATACATAAAATTTGGTGAGGATTCAGTGCTTCACTCATCTTAGAGGTATGTCACTCATTTAAACAGAACTACCATTCGACCCAGCAATCCCATTACTGGGCTTATACCCAAAGGGATATAAGTCACTCTACCATAAAAAACATATACATGAGTATGTGCATTGCAACACTATTCAAAATAGCAAAGACATGGAATCAACTGAGATGCCCATCAACGGTAGACTGGATGAAGAAAATATGGTACATCTACACCATGAAATACTACCCAGCTCTAAAAAAGAATGAGATCGTGTGCTTTGCAGCAACGTGGATGAAACTGGAGGTCGTTCTACGAAATGAACTAATAGAGGAACGGAAAACCAAATACCACGTGTTCTCATGTATAAGTGGGAGCTAAATATTCAGTACACATGGACACAAGGGAACAAAAGGCATCAGGGCCTACTTGAGGGTAGTGCGTGGGAGGAAGGTGAGGAATGAAAATCTATCTGTCAGGTACCATGCTTATCACCCGAGTGATGAAATAATTTGTACTCCAAACCTCCACCACCTATATAACATGACCATTTACCTATATAACAAACCTGTACATATACTACTGAAACTAAAATAAAAGTTAAAAGATAAAATTTGGAAAGAAGGTCCATGGGAGAAATATTCAGATGTTGGTTAGGGTCTCTGACCTTGCATCACCATCAGAGACCAAATTCCCTGGAAATACTGAGCCACGTACAACTTCCCATGATTCCCTAGGTCTTTAGTCAAGTTATGAAACTAGCGAATTATTTACATTAAGTGGATTTGTTGTTCCTGCTGTTGCTGAAACTAGTGAGAGTTGAGTTTTGTGCGATGAGTCATGGGAGCAAAATGTGAGTATTTAGAGATGGAGAGGATCACGAAGAAGGAAGCCCTGGTGACTTGAAGAAATCATGGAGAGTTCCCTGGATTCCCACAAAGCTATGGGGTTTAGATTCCAGGTAATACTTACACAGGTCTCAGAGGGACAGAGGGCAAGGGTTAACATCTGACTGTCATTAAAAGTCTCTGCACCTCTTTATTCTACTTTGGCCTAGTTTTCTTTTCTTCACTTTTACATTTCCTAATGAGTAATTCTGAGTATTAACTTGTACCATGAACTATGCCGAATACTTTTACCCCTCAATGATGGATAATTTTTATCATTTTTTGCTTAAATAAGTGAGCAAATGAAAGATTTTTACCTGAGATTATAGTAAATGATGGAACCACATTTTAAATTCAGCTGGGTCTCACACACATCACAGACATTCAAACAATATGGAAAATAATATTGAAAAAATAGATGGTATGTTTAGCATCATCAAAAGCAAATTTTGTCAGCATCTTCTCATTCTCCATGGGGCTGGGATTTAATAGTGTGTAAATTGTGTTAGCAGGTTAAATGCAGGCGTTGTTAAATTATAATTTACACGCTGTACAAGAACAAAAATAATTCTAAAATTTTCAGATTATTGTGCTACAAAAAATGACCATCGTCAGCAAAAGGTGGATGTGGAATGAGACTTATGCATTTTTAAGGTCATTAAACATCTCCATCAGCCATCTCTGGAGTGGCGACTGTCACATTAGAAGGGGACCGCTTTGTGTCTCCTAATGATGAAATTTCTATCAAGCTGTACTGAAACAGAAATAATGTTAAAAAGAGTCAGAGTGCCCAGTGGTGAAAATTTGACACGTAAAGAAGAAAAGAGAAAGGAATGAATAATGGGCTACGGGTTGAATTTTATGAACATGAGGAACAGAAGTTTGAACATTTTTAAGCATACTTATTCAGGCTAAGTGAATGGATTTCATCCCCTTCCAACTTATTCTGAGGACAGTATCCAGAGTGAACATATTAAATGTAGGTCAGATCACACTACTATTCTGCTCAAAATAATTTTCCATCTTCCCATTTTGCTTAGAATATTAGCCACAGGCCTCAGAATGGCAAAAACAGAATTACCCTGTTGGTACTTAGCTGAACTCTTCTCTCACTGTTCTTCTCCTCCAGACACAGCTGGCTTCCTCAGTCTTTCTGGAATATGCCAAGCATACACCTGCCCTAGGATCTTCACACAATTCCACCAGGATGATGGTATCCACATGGCACTTTCCCTCCTCAAAGTTCATTTACATTTCACCACCTCAGTGATAGTTACCCTGACTACCCTATTAAAATTGCAGCTAACACTCCTCGATCTTGACATTACAAATCAATTTTAACCTGGCCTATCTTTTGCTTTTAGTGGAACTTATTACATACTGAAATACCATACCATTTGTTTACTATCTTTAGTCTTTATGTTTAAACCTCCTGGAATGGAAACTCCACAAGTAAAAGAAACTGTCTATTTTGTTCATAGATGTATCTCAAGCACCCAGAAAAATGCAAAGTACAAATGAAACATTCTGTAAATGTTTGTTGAATAAGACAGTGAAGAGGCAAATGTATACATATATGTAATTCTAACAGGAAGCAAGTGATGTGTGTGTATATTTATGTCTCTAAATGTATTAATGTATTAATATATTTTTAATGTATTTTTGTTTGTTTTTGAGACAGACTCTTGCTCTGTCACCTAGGCTGGAGTTCAATGGCATGATCTCAACTCACTACAACCTCTACCTCCCGGGTTCAAGCGATTCTCCTGCCTTAGCCTCCCAAGTATCTGGGATTACAGGCGCCCGCCACCATGCCCGTATTTTTAGTAGAGACGGGGTCTCACCATGTAAGCCAGGTTGGTCTTGAACTCCTAACCTCAAGCAATCCACCCGCCGCCACCTCCCAAAGTGCTGGGATTACAGGTGTGGGACACCACGTCTGGCTGACATCTCTTGGAGAATGAGAAGTACTAGATTTTTGTTTGAGACTGCTAGCAGAAAAAATGACTTATCTGAATAGCGGGTTTAAGTGAGGAATTGGGCCTGGTTCAGCCCTGGCTCCAACCTTCTCTAGATCCACTGTCTGAGTGGAGCACATTCTACTCTTCAAGAGCACTAAGCACATCCTGTTTTGCTACCCAACGCCTTCCTTCAGGAGTGATGCTGATTCCTGGGTAGGTAATCTGTCTCATTGTGAGAAGCACAATTGGAAAGCCCATTGTTCTCTGCACCTAGGCCGTATTCTCCCAACATCAACTTTTTTTGGAGGGGGGTGGGGATGGATTTTTGTATTTTTAGTAGAGATGGGGTCTCACTATGTTGGCCAGGTTGGTTAATATCGACTTTATCAGTCATAAAGCTGATATTTCCTTGCTTTGTTTATTTTTTCTTGGTTTGAAAACCTGGCAGGAAAGAGAAGAATATACTTTGTTGGATCTGTAAAATCTCAACAAGAGATTTTTCCAGAGAAATCTCATCACCAATTCTGCCAACTCTCTTAACACTTTCGTGTTTCAAAAGTTCCTGGAGTCATGGAACAGATTCTAATATTACCCTTTTTTTTTTTTAACAGAAAAACACTTTATTTCTATCAAATTGAAAAGTATGAAACTTCAAGCAAGATAATCAAAATACATACAATTAACGGGATGGCATATACAGATCAGACTGGAGTTTTAGATACTTTGAAGTGCATACACCAAAATTAAGATGGCCAACAACTGTCCCGCTGAGGAAAATCTGATTTTCTCATCATAAACACACGACCGTCTCATCATAAACACACGACTTCCGGGAAACTTGGGCTGACATTTCACAGGACAGTAAAACAAAGAGACAGGTTGTCATTGGGTTACAGAACTGATCTAAGCTTGAGAGAGATCACAGTGAAATGACATTGTAACCCAACAATTTCCCCAGAGATCCGTTCATCTCAAACACAAGAATATGAAAACATCAGTAGTACAAATTCTCATAAAACTAGAAAAGCCCTCTAAGCCCTAATATCCTTGGATCTTACAAAAAGACTGAGTTTTCATTCTTCTTCTCTTTATTCTTCTCTAGATTAAACACAAAATAGTTTATTATTCAGTACTTTTCTGACTGATAGCCAAAGCTTTAAAATGAAGATAAGAATAATTTAATAAAATGAATTAGACGCATATCAACCCTAGGGGGAATCTTCAAGGTGGTCTGCTCCTTTGAAAAGCTTTATACAGGAAAGCTTTTATTTAAAGAATGGGCCGGGCATGGTGGCTCACACCTGTAATCCCAGCACTTTGGGAGGCCGCGGTGGGCAGATCACCTGAGGTTGGGAGTTCGAGACCAGCTGGACCAACATGGAGAAACCCTGTCTCTACTAAAAATACAAAATTACTCTGGTGTGGTGGGACATGCCTGTAATCCCAGCTACTCAGGAGGCTGAGGCAGGAGAATCGTTTGAACCCAGGAGGTGGAGGTTGTGGTGAGCCGAGATTGCGCCATTGCACTCCAGCCTGGGCAACAAGAGCAAAAAATTCCATCTCAAAAAAAAAAAAAAAAGAAAGAAAGAAAGAAAGAAAGAAACTGTGCTTCCTGGAATAACCTAATTATTACCAGAGGAAGGAATTCATATCTATGCCATACAAAGCTTTCACCTTTTAGAAATGTTTTACTGAAGGTCACACACACACAAACACACACAGACGCTGATCAAGTTGGGGAATTCCCTGAAGCATACAGGTAATGGCATTTATTCTGGCAAGAACTGTGCAAATTGTTACAAGAAAGTTAAGGGATGGCAAGTATGAACAATTTTATTTCAACAGATGCAGAAAGCAGTTGAAATATGGCTTCCCAACATCTGGGGCTTGCACACTTGGTCATCTGGAAACCAGATTGGATCAGTTACACATGGAAAGGAATAACTTATTGCCAGACCACATTTCTATATTAAGAGAAGTCTCCATTACTAGGTTCTTTTTTAAAAGACACCAAATAGACCAGAGAGTTACTAAAAAATGCAAGGGGGTTGTGAGAAAGCAAGTCATACTATGAATAGGACCTCAGCTTATGAGTTGCCTCTCTAGCAAAATCAACTGCAGAAAGGAAAGACACTATCTGATAAATGAAAGGTAATAAATGGAATTCTCGGGAGGACACAAATACCTCCTGAAATCCTGTAACTCAGCAGGGTACAGATGAGACACGCCCTCTGTAGATACAGCGTGCAACTACCAGTGTGACTCTGAGTGTCTATTTCCTGTCTCTGCATTGAAGCACCAAAAGCAAAGACTGATTACAGGCTGAAGCAAATACGTTGTTTTATCTGTTAATGAAAACAGGGAGCTCAAACTAGGGAAAGGTATAAAAAGGGCCCTTTGAATTTCCTGACTAATCCCTGCAGGTACATGAAAACATGTTTAAATAAACAGGATTATTTCCGTTTATAATACAAGGAGGCCAGCTGGTTGAGAGTATTACATAGGTAATTGACGAGGATTTGGTTAGCTAACGGATGTAATGTGCCTAACATGGAGTAAACAGACAGTACCCAGTGCCTATATCTGAACACATTGGGAACATGCGGTATTTATTATTTGAGCAAAGACCTCCAGCAGGCTTAAACTCTTTGGACAAAAAGCTAATGTCAAATACTGAACAAAGGTGGCTCACGCCTGTAATCCCAGCACTTTGGGAGGCCGAGACGGGCAGATCACGAGGTCAGGAGATGGAGACCATCCTGGCTAACACGGTGAAACCCCGTCTCTACTAAAAATACAAAAAAACTAGCCGGGCGCGGTGGTGGGCGCCTGTAGTCCCAGCTACTCGGGAGGCTGAGGCAGAAGAATGGCATGAATCCGGGAGGCGGAGCTTGCAGTGAGCCGAGATCAAGCCACTGCACTCCAGCCTGGGCCACAGAGCGAGACTCTGTCTCAAAAAAAACAAAAAAACAAATACTGAACAAAGGAAGTTGCTAGAGGAGTATCTTACTCATTTATTCTGAAAATCCTTGTAGGATTTTTGGGATCTCACTTTAGTACTTCCTATCTTCTGTAATTTGGTGTGAAAACTTCAGTTTTCACATCTACACATATAAGCACTCACAGACACATTTCCTGAAATATAGACGCCTGTATTCATATATTCTAGAACACACAAATACCTGCCTATTTATACACTCTAAATACACATATACACATATATGCATATGCCACATATTTAGACATATATAAACATACATTAATATATTTACATGTATATGCACAAACATACATGTGTATATAAAATACATATATAGTGTCTTTACATAGTAAATATATAGTATATTTATATAGTAAATATATACAGTATATTTACTATATAAAATATATATAGTAAAAACCTGGAGTGGCTATATCTACTAGAAGATAAAGTAGACTTCCATAGAAGGCACATTACTATGGATAAAGAAGCACATTTCATAATGATAAATAGGTCAATTCATCAAGAGAACATAATCATAATTGTGTGTGCATCTAGTGAGAGATATTTAAAATACAAGAAACAAAAACTGAATTGAAAGAAGAGGTAGACAAATACAATTATAATTGGGAATTTCAACCACCTTCTGCCAGTTATTAATAGAATAATTAGAGAGTAAGTTATAGAAGAAGGCTGAACAACACTATTAACCAAACTTTCATTAACACTTATGAAATAGCCATCCAACAATAGCAGAGTTTACTTCTTTTACCAAGTTCATGCAAAAAATTCAAGACAGACCATACCTGGGTCACAAAAAAGATTAAATAAATGTCGAAGAATTTAAAAAATGAAAGTATTCCTTTAATCACAACAGAATCAAACTAGGAACTGGTAACCCACATCGTATCTGGAAAATCCCCACATATTTAGAATGTAAAAACAGACCCCAAATTCATGCATAGGAAAAAGAAGAAATTACAAGGAAAATTATGAAATATTTTGAACTGAATGTAAAGGTGAACACAAACTTGTTTTGTGGGATGAAGCTAAAAGAGCGCATAGGAGGAAATGGAGAGCAATGCAATGCTAATATTAGAAATGAAGAAAAGCCTTAAGTTAATCTAGGCTTCTATATTTAAAAAGAAAAACAAGAGAGAACTAAATCTAATGTAAAAAAGAGTGAAGTGAAAACAATGAAATAAAAATGAGAAAACTGAAAGAGAAAATTAATGGAAACAATACCTGGTGTTTTGGAAAGATCAACTTTTATCCAGTTCAAAGCTGGATAAACATCTAGCCAGATCAGTGAACTAAGGATAGAAGGAAACTTTCTCAAGCTGATAAACAGCGTCTTCAAAACCCTACACCTAGCATAGCTTACAGACAAGATAATGGTTTTCTAGAACTAAGACTGGAGACATTGCAGGAATAGGAAATCTTCCCCTTTTATTCCACATTTATGCTGGTGCTAGAGGTAAAATAAGGCAAGAGAAAGAAAGAAAAGAAATACTTATTAGAAAAGAAGTAAAATGGCCTTTATTCACTGTGGCGTAAACACCTCTGCAGGAAATCCTAAGGAATCTAAGAAACAGATAATAGAACAAATAAGTGAATAGTTCAGCAAAGTCTGAAGACGCAAAGTCAATAAACAAAAGTAAATTACATTCCTACATCCTAACAACAGACAATTGGAATTGTTTTTTTTTTTTTTTTTTGAGATGGAGTCTCGCTCTGTTACCCAGGCTGGAGTGGCACCATCTCGGTTCTCTGCAAGCTCCTCCTCCCGGTTTCACACCATTCTCCTGCCTCAGCCTCCCGAGTAGCTGGGACTACAGGTGCCCATCACCACACCAGGCTAATTTTTTTTTTTTTTTTTGTAGTAGAGATGGGGTTTCGCCATGTTAGCCAGGATGGTCTTGATCTCCTGACTTCGTGAACCGCCCGCTTTGGCCTCTGAAAGTGCTGGGATTACAGGCGTGAGTCAGTGTGTCCAGCCAGACAATTGAAAATTTAAGTTCAGTCTGGGAACTTAATTCAATTTCTGGGAATTTATCCAAGAGAAAACTTGCCCATACAAAAGTGCTTGTTTACAGCAGTTTCATACGTAATAGTCACACCCTAGAAGCAGAAGTCCATCAACTAGTGATGGAACAGATAATTTCTGTTACAACGTACAATAGGAATACTACTAGGAAATAAAAGGGAATGAACTATTTACATGCCCAACAACTTGAGTGAATCTCAAAAGCATTAGAAATGAAATAAGCCAGAGACAAGACACCACATATTATATAATATAGTGTAAATATCTATAAAATTCCATGAAAGGGGCTGGCCGTGGTGGCTCACGCCTGTAATCCCAGGACTTTGGGTGATGGAAGTCAGAGGATCACTTAAGCCCAGGAGTTTGAGACAAGTCTGGACAATATAATGAGACCTAGTCTCTACAAAAAATAAAATTAGCAGGGTATGATGGTGCGCGACTGTAGTCCCAGCTATTTGGGTGTCTAGGGCAGGAGGATTGCTTGAGCCAAGGAGGTCAAGGTTGCAGTGGGCCAAGTTTTCCCCACCGTACTCCAGCCTGGGCAACGCAGTGAGACCCTGTCTCCAAAAAAAAATTGTCATGAAAGGAAAAACTATGTTGGTATAAAGCAAATTAATGCTTGCCAGGATCCAGGGTCAGGAAAGATGGTGATTACAAAAGGAAAAAAAAGAAAGATGATGGAAACGTTCCATAGCATGGTTGTTGCGGTGTTTACGTGATTGACTTTATGATCCTTTTGTTAAGGATGAGTTAATTTTTAAATTCCTTCCCTAAACTAACAAGTCTGCCCACTTTTATCTTTGATCTAGAATTAGTACTAATTTTTTCCATTTGGATTGGGTAAGAGCCTCTTTTGACTGAAGCTTGCTCAGCACCTAAGTAAGTGATGTACATAAAAGACCTCTAGTCCTCTCCTGCTGATCTCCATCAGTTAGCACCTCGCCATGATTAATCCAGAGCTGCGGGATGGCAGACCTGATGGCTTCATACGTCAGACAAGTAAGTTTTACAGAGTGAATGAGAAGGAAGTAAAGGAAAGATAAAATACAGGACAGCTTAAAAATGTGGACTTTTTACTTACGGTGAAAGTCTACTAAAGTGAGGCATGGGGAAGCACTTTTGGAGGATTGTGGAAGCCTCCTAGAGCGTATAGAGTTTTACGTCTGCAAGACAGGGTATAAGCTTGTGTGTAGGAAGGTTTGGGGGAGAATTGTATGGTATGTGTATTATATCTCAATAAGGATGTTTTTAAAATGTACTTTCACAGGAAAAAAATTGCTTAACACTTTTATACAGAATAAAAAGCAAATGCTTCACTCTGGAAGGAGGCTTGACGATTGTGACTTAATGAGACTGAAAATAACTTTTCAAAAAGTGTAAGATTCAGCTAAGGCTAACAATGGAGTTGGTTTTCAGTGGATTGAGACATAAACAAACCAATAAATAAAAACAAGGTACACATACAAACACCCTCCATTCACAATAGTTCAGAGGGTTTATGTTAAAGAAAACAAATGAATTGTATGCCAAATGACTGGAATAGGAAGCCTGCCAAAACTTTAAGATAAAGACAGTGAAGAGATAAAAAGTAAAATCTTGAAATCGGTTACGGACTCCAGCTGAAACCTCTGTTAAAGTTTACTGGTATGAATTCCCAGGACAACTGGGATAATTCTCTTAATAATAAGTAAGCCTGATACTCTTAAAGTTTGAAGAGATCTCAGTAGCTACCTAATAAAATTTTTCATTTACCGTGCCATTTCTAGCTATAGCATTTCTGGCAGCCTATACTAGAATGTTTTTAGTGATAACATCTCTCAGTCTTAGAAGACTTTCCATTTTAATTTAGGGACGTTCTAATTAGAAGTTTCTTTAGGGTAAGGTTAAATTTACCTCCTTGTATATTCTAACTATCGGTCATAGTTACGAACTCTTGATCTATGCAAACTTTATGAGAATTTTTTTTTAAATTATTCTAAATTTTATACAACTAGACATTAGTATTACAAAAAGAAATAAGATTCCATTCCTTTATCCAAATAAATTAGTCAGGCTTGTCTGGGTAACAGATTTAAGAGTGTAGAGAGTATAAAGTGGAAGAAAATTTGTCTCATTGCATAATGAAAAAAGGCAAAATATGAAGTACTGTGAAGGATTTACTGAAAGATTATGAGAAAACCAGGCTGCAGGAATCATTAGAACATCTATTCTGAGAATTTAATTAAAGCATAATAAAAATGTTCCAAAAGAAAAGAAATAAAATGAAGAAGAGCCAAGAACGCAATAAAAACCAAGTGAAAATAATAGTTATAGAAATATAATCTTTGAAATAAAGAACATTTTGAGGAGTTAATTAGTAGAATGGATGCTGATTAAGAATGAATAAGACCTAGGAGATGCTATTATAAACATGACAGAAAAGAAAACAGTTAGAAAATATAAAATAAAAGCTGAGAGATATGAAAAATAGAAGTAGAAATGCTACCTTCTAGATAACAAGAATCTGAAACGGAGAGAGAGAGAAAAAGAATAGTGGGTAGGAAATATTTGAAGAAATAATATTCCAACTTCTAAAATTAATAAAAGCCAAACACCTCAGATTGAAATTTCAAAAGTGTGCAAACAAATAGATAAGAAAAAACATGTATCTTGGTACAATGGAGTGAAATAAAAATATACAAAATAAAAAATAGAGATAACAGGAGATGTTAATGAAAAAGAGAAGAAATGAGAAGGATAACAAAGCAAATGGTGGCTATTAGAAAAGACTAAAGAACAAGATGTCTAAAAGTTTGCAGAAGAAGATACATTAAACAAAATGTCAAAAAAGTACAAATAATCACAAAAACCACAAATATTAAAATTTAATAAAACATTATGGAAATAATTCATCAATCATTATGGGGCAAACTCCATTCTCTTAAAAATTTATATATTGAAGCTCTAACCTCCTCTACCTCAGAATGTGACCTGGTTTGGTGATAGTGTCTCTACCACGCTAACATTAGGTCAATAGGGTGGGCCCTAATTTAATATTACTGGTGTTCTCATAAAAAAAGGAAAATTTAGAGACAGACCCATTTACAGGGAGAATGCCATCTTCAAGCCAAGGAGAACAGCCTGGAACAGATTCTTTCCTTACAGGACTCATAAGGAACCCATCCTACCAGCATCTTAATTTCAGACTTCTTGTCTCCAGAACTGTATGACAATGCATTCCTGTTCATCTTAGCCGCCCAGTTTGTGACAACGTATTAGGGCAGACCTAGCAAACTAAAACATTAATGCATTTATAAATATAAGAAAAAGAACAGGGAGGTCTAAAAAATATAAAATACCAAAATGCAATGAGAATAAATAAATAATTGTAGAACTATAGAAATTAAAAATAAATAAATTGAAAAGGCAACTAAAATCAAGTGATCTACTGATCTTTCAAGAAATAGCTAATTTTTGTATTGGACATCTTGCTTCAAAAAATAGCAAAATGAGAAATTTACCCCAATTTAATAGACTTTTTGATTTCCAAACAAGGTCAGAACAAGACAATAAGAAACAGACTCCTCTTCTTATGAAATTAGAAATAGAAACCCCAAGAAAATATTTGTTTACTGTATACAACAACGCAGTTAAAAATTCATATTTAAGTGGTTTTATCTTAGGAGTGCTTTGATATCAGAACAGCAGTGCAAGCTACCCCATTAAAAATTTTTGAAAGTCCACACGATTATTCAGTAAGTGTATGTGATAACAACAAGAAAACATTTGACAACATTCAATGTCTGAGATAAGTTCCTCTTAAGAAACTAGGAATAGAAAAATTCTTTTTTAAATTGCTAATGTTGTATGTTAAATTTATACAGCATTTTTACAGTGCTTAATAATGAAAATTTAAACATTCCGTTTAAGATTAAAAACAAGAAAAAATGTTCACTGTAACTACTACTGTTTAGCAATAGTGTAGTATAATGCTAAAGGTAGCCAGTAATATAAGAAAACAAAAGGAATTATAAAGGAAAAGGATTGCAATGGAAGAGTTGTATCTGCAATATTTTCAGATAATTAGATTATATAAAAATAAATACCAACAGAATCAACTAGAAAACTATTAGAAATAATGCTAGAGTTCAACAAGGTTACTTAAAAGTGCACATTTAACAAATCAATACTATTTCGGTATACTAGAAGTGTTGTTTTTATTTAGTTTTTTTCAGCTTTTTTTGCTGTGACTGTGAGAATGGTAGGGATGACTTCCAATCTATTGCAAATATCGCATGCCAGAGCAGGAATGAAGGACATGTATTTTAATTAAAAATAAAAACTGCTAAAGAGTTTTCCAAAACACTTATACATTTTTGTACTTCAACAAGTGGTATATGTGTTTTGGATGGTCTATATCCTGCTAACACTTGATACTGTCAGTCTTTTTCATTTTAACAGTACAAGTGACAAGTAGTTATATTCCACTGTGGTTTTATTTTGCATTTTCCTTGTGACTGATAATATGGAACATCTTTTATGTCCTTATTGGTCACTTGCGTGTATTCTTTTGTAAGTATTTGTTCAATACTTTGGTTCATTTTTTTAATCAAGTTGTTTGTACTATATCTGTAAATTACAGACCTTTTAATATTGTCTATATTAGTCTTTCTAGTTGCATACATGTATTGCAACTATTTTCTCCCAGTCTGTAACTTGCATATTTATATTCACAACAGTGTCTTGTATTTTAAAATGGGCAGTTTTAAATTTCTTTCTTTCTTTTTTTTTTTTTTTTTTTTTTTAAGACAGAGCCTCACTCTGTTGCCCAGGCTGGAGTGCAGTAGCACATTTCTGATCACTGCAGCCTCCGCCTCTTGGGTTCAAGTATTCTCTTGCCTCAACCTCCCAAGTAGCTGGGATTACAGGTGCCTGCCTCCTTGCCTGGCTAATTTTTTGTATTTTTAGTAGAGAAGGGGTCTCACCATGTTGGCCAGGCTGGTCTCAAATTCTCGACCTCAGGTGATCCACCCGCCTTGGCCTCCCAAAGTGCTGGGATTACAGGCATGAGCTACCATGCCCTGCACTTAAATTTCAATTAAATTCAATTTATTATTTTCTTTTAATTTTACACTGTACTTTCTCTTCTCTCTCTAAGACATCTTTACTAATTCTCATGGTCACAAACAATTTATTTTATGTGTTTTAGAAATGTTATGGTTTCAAGTTTTGTGTTCAGGTCAATGATATGTCTTAAATACATTTTGTAAAATGATCTTGCAGTATGGTAAAGTCTTTTTTTCTCAGTTGTTTCAGTACCTTTTGTGTAAGACGTGGCTTTGCCCATAAATTACTCTTTTGAGTGTCTGAAATTTGTGCAGTGGCTTTTGTCTTTTCCTCTTCCTTGTTCTTCATTTCTCCCTAATCTTGAAAAAAAAAAACAACCACATTTTGTATTTTCTGTCTTTAGCTATTGTTTCTCTTGATGTAAGATAAATTACCAAACTCTTCTTCTTATCAAACATTCTCTTTGTAAACATCTTAGAATCTGGCTTCTCTCAATCTCTTCTTGAAATTACTTTGTTGCACATTATCTGTAGTCTGGTGATCATGAAAACTAATAACTTTTAGTTTTCATTCACTAAGGCTGCTTTAAGCTCTGAAGAAAGAGAGAAAGCTTATGACTTCTTTTTAAATTTTTCTTTCTTCGAGTCCTGTTTTCTAATACTTAAACATATGTTTGTATATGTACATGTATATATACATACATATAAAGCATATATATGCACATAGGCATGCATACATATATGTATATATAATCTATGTTTATGCACATATGTACTATATGCACATATAGTCATGCACCGCAGAACAATGTTTTGGTCAGTGACAGATTGCATAATGACAATCGCCCCATGAGATTACAGTGAAGCTGCCCTGTAAAGATGTACTATTTTTGATCTTTTATATGGTATTTTCACTGTACCTTTTCTATGTTCAGATGCAAGTATTTAGCATTGTGTTATGATTGTCTGCCGTAATTTGTACAATAACATGCTATCCAGGTTTGTAGTCTAGGAGCAACAGTCTGTAATATATAGCCTAGGTGTTAGTAGGTTATACTGTCTAAGTTTGTGCAAGTACATTCTATGATGTTCCCACAATGACACAATCACCTACAGGCACATTTCTCAAAATATCTCTCCATTGTTAAGCTATGCATGACTGTACACACACACACACACACACACACACACACACACACACACACATTCTTCCTAGATTGTTTCTACATCAACTAATGATATATCAGCTACAATTACTTTATCATTAATAGAATTATTATTTGTTCTTAACTTCACAACATTTCCATGAATGTCAAATCCTGAGTCCTCTCTAATTTTTTTTGCTTACCACAAATAAATAAATTACTGCTTTTATCTTGAATATTCTCTTGCTGAAACACATTGTTTCTTTCCTCCATGGCTTAAAGAATAAAGAAAAAATATGTCTCTCATTTAAGGTCTTCTGTCATGACCTTATGACTCCTTTCTTTCCTGTCTTCAATTCTACTGCCTTATACATCTGTTATAAACATTTGTTCTAATCATGGACCTTTTGATGATCTTTATGCTTTTTTCCTTACAATCCCCCATTCAAACTATTTCTACCTTTTGAGTAACCTTTCCTTTCCTTCCTCATTCCCGCAAGACTAAGTGATTTCTCCACTCACCACCCTCTCCAGCTGAACAGCTATGGCAATCATTTTTTGGTACTTATCTTCCTTGTACTTTGTGCTGGTTTGCTATCCTTTGTCATTTTGAAATGTATATACTTGATTGAGGGTTTCCTGATTAACAATTATAGGAGAGGAATACACTAGTAATAATATCCAGTGCTTATTCAGAAATTTTATAATACGTGTTGATTTAATTTGCAGTTTGCAACTTTAAACCAAACTGGAAGATTTGCCTTTGTGTGTGCTTCGTGATTATTATTATTTATGCAGCTTGCATTATTATGATAGGTGAGTGGTTTAATTCATACACTTTCTATGGTTTTTCACACCTGACAGGTCCATGTATATCTCAAGTTTAACTCCAAATCTCCCAGATCTAGAGTGATTAAAGGGTTTTGTAGACACCTGTCCTCAACTTTTTACCAGTTCAACAGTTTTTACCATAATCCTTGCCTCTCCCCAAAACACTCTCAGTTTTATAATAGAATTATGTTCTTGACTTTATAGTCCTTGATGCTTAAGAAAACTAATCTTAAAATCTTAGATGACCACCAGATGGCAACAGCAATAGCTATGTTACTGAAATGCCAGGGGTTCAGTCTAAGTCCCGTTGCTCACGGCACAGAAAGCCAATCCTGGAGACAATGACTATTGCCAGGGAAATAGAATTTTTATTTGAGTGGTGTCAACAGGGAGAATGGGAGATCAGTCTCAAATTCGCCTACCCAACTGACTAAAATTAGGGGTTCATATAGCAGGAAAGAAAGGTAACTATTTGTGAGAAAACAAGAATTAGGGGAAGATAACGAGGATGTTAGGCCTGATCAACAGGAATTAGGGAGGGATAGGGAAGAAGAGTCGGTCAACAGGGAACAGGTGGTCGGTGAGGCAATCACGATGGTGGAGTCCGTGGTCTGGAAGCGGTGATCTGGTGACTTTCAGTTTCCTGTTACTATCTGGGAGGCCTAAAGGTCAGATGCCTAAAGAAGGAACTCAAATAAGACAAATTTAAGTTTCAAGTTTTAAAACTAGAAGGATCAGTGTCTATATTTATTAAAAAACAAACAAACAAAAACCCACATAAACATCAGTTCTATGGGCTTGTTACAGGTAATTTTCTTTTTAAGAGTTTGTGAATTAGTGAGCTAATGTTAAATATACTATACTCTGTTTTTTGTATTTAATCCTCATTAGGCTAGGATACAGGTACAGGAAAATCCATTTACAGACAAAAAATATACAGGATACAATAAGTAAGTTGCTTCTCACAAATTACATTCCAGACCTAGGATCAAAAACCTTGGCTGTATAACTCTAATGCTTGATAAATTTTAAAAATCATGCAGCTCGACTTTCATAATTGTAGCATTCCTTTAATTTCTTTTTAATCAAGAGTAAGTCATGTCACTAATTGTTTGTTCTATAAAACATTTATTTATTTCTATTAGCTGGGAGACAAAATTTTACCTCTACCCTCTCAGGGTTTTTCTGCTGGGCCTGAGAATGAAATTGGTGCAAAACACATCAACTTGAGCAAAGCACATGTGTTTAGTTAATACAGGTTTGACGTGACATGCATGTCTTCCTTATGAAAGCCTAAGATGCAGGTAGAGTTGAACACTTATATATTGAATTCAACAAACGGTAATAAATTATTAAAATGAGGCAACACAGGGGCTTGATCTAGGGTAATTACTTGGGTGGAAAAGTGACCAGAAAGACAAATGTTAAATTAACAAATGCTATTTGTACATATTTCCTTTGGCCTCAACTACCTATCCTTGATTATAAGAATGTTACTTTCCCTCTGGCATAGAGAGGACATCTTTCACATAGGTATTTTATCTCTTGCTTATAAGAAAAAGAAGGAATCTCAGAGTGTTTTCTCTTGCATATGCTGTTTTAAAAGTGCCTTTAACTCAAAAGAGTCTATATGCCAGAGTGACATATTTTGGGGCATCATGTTCTGAACTCCTTCACTATCATATTAAGTTAAATGAAAAAAAATTAAGGAATAATGGCATATGTGACCTGTTGGCAAGACTGTCTCATTGGAGTTGCAATATTTGTAAAAATGAAGTTAAATTTCCTCGGTTCTATGGGTTTATTTGGTGAAAAAGATCCAAAGGTAGAATTTAAGTCCTGAGCCATGGCCAAATAGTCCCCAGCACTTGATTTTTCATATGCATTGTTTGCTTAATTTAGCACTTAAATTTTGCTAAGTAGCACTGCTGTTTGTTTTGCTTTGTTTGCTTTGTTTTGTTTTCCTTTGGTTTGGTTTGATGTGGATGGGTTTGATTTTAGTCATTCTCAAAAACGCTGATTGTCTTCTTGTTTATAGTCTCTTCTGTCAGTGTAGTCTTAGAGCTTAATGTTATTGCTGTTTAAACATCTGGAAGTTAAATGTAGACAAAAGTTTCTACAAGGAGTTTTTATATTTATTTATTCATTGATTAAAAAGAGCAGAAAGACAAAAGAAGACATTTATGTGTCCAGTAAACATATGAAAAAAAGCTCATCATCACTGGTCAGTAGAGAAGTGCAAATCAAAACCACATGAGATACCAACTCAGGCCAGTTAGAATGGCGATCATTAAAAAGTCAGGAAACAACAGATGCTGGCAAGGCTGTGGAGAAATAGGAACACGTTTACACTGTTGGTGGGATGGTAAATTAGTTCAACTATCATGGAAGACTGTGTGGCAACTCCTCAAGGATCTAGAACCAGAAACACAATTGATCCACCAATCCCATTACTGGGTATATACCCAAAGGTTTATAAATCATTCTACTACAAAGACACATGCACACATATGTCTACTGCAGCACAATTTACAATGACAAAGACTTGGAACCAAGTCAAATGCGCATCAATGATAGCCTGAATAAAGAAAATGTGGCAAATAAACACCATGGAACACTTTGCAGCCATTAAAAAGAATGAGTTCATGTCCTATGCAGGGACATGGATGAAACCAGAAGCCATCATCTTCAGCAAACTAATACAGGAACAGAAAACCAAAAACCGCATGTTCTCACTCATAAGTGGGAGCTGAACAATAAGAACCCATAGACGCAGGGATGGGAGCATCACACACTGAGACCTGTCAGGGCCTGACAGAATGAGTAAGTTGTCTCTGACAAATGCTGCATTCCAGACCTAGGATCAAAAAACTTGTCTGTATAACTCTAATGCTTGATAAATTTTAAAAACCATGCAGCTCGACCTCCATAATTGTAGCATTCCTTTAATTGCTTTTTAATCAAGAGTAAAGTTATGTCACTAATAGTTATTCTATAACATTTATTTATTAATTAGCATCTGGAGGCAAAATTTTACCTGTACCCTCTCAGGGTTTTTTGGTTTTGTTTTTGTTTTTGTTTTTCCTGGGCCTGAGAACGAAACTGGCACAAGACACATCAACTTGAGCAAAGCGCATGCATTTATTTCATGTAAGTTTGACATGACGTGTATGTCTTCCTTATGAAAGCCGAAAGATGCAGTAAGAGTTGAACACTTATATACTGATTTAAACAAAGGGTAATGAATTGTGAAAACATGGCAAGTCAAAGGAGCTAGATCTAGGGTAGTTAATTAGGTGGAAAAGTGACCAGAAGGATAAATGGTAAATTAACAAATGCTATTTGTACACATTTTCTTTGGCCTCAACTACCAATCCTTCATTATAAGAATGTTACTTTCCTTCTGGTGTAAAGAGGATATTTTCATGTAGGTCGTATTTTATGTCCTGCTTATAAGAAAGAGAAGGAAGTCTAGAGTGTTTTGTCTTGCATCTGCTGTTTTAAAAGTGCCTTTAACTCCAGAGTCTGTATGCCAGAATGACATATTTCAGTTCTGAAATCCTTTACTATCATATTAAGTTTCATGAAAAAAACAATGAAATAATGGCATATGTGACCTGTTGCAAGACTGTCTCATGAAAGTTGCAATATGTGTAAAAATGAAGTTGTTACATTTCCTCTGGCTACAATGGGTTTATTTTGTGAAAAGCATCCAAAGGTAGAATGTAATTCCTGAGCCATGTCCAAAGAGTCCCCAGCACTTGATTTTCCATATGCATGCTATACTTAATTTAGCACTTACATTTGGGTAAGTAGCACTGCTGTTTGTTTTGTTTTCATTTGGTTTGATTTGGTTTGGTTTGGTTTGATGTGGATGGGTTTGGTTTTGGTCATTCTCAACAATACTGATTGTCTTCTTGTTTACGGTCTCTTCTGTCAGTAGTCTTAGAGCTTAATGTTATTGCTGTCTAAACACTGGGAAGTTAAATACAGGCAAGAGTATCTACAAGAAGTTTTTATATTCATTTATTCATTGATTAAAAAGAGCAAACAGACAAAAGAAGGTATTTATGTGCCCAGTAAACATGAAAAAAGCTCGTCATCACTGATCAGTAGAAAAGAGCAATTCAAAACCACATAGATACCATCTCAGGCCAGTCAGAATGCTGATTATTAACAAGTCAGGAAACAACAGATGCTGGCAAGGCAGTGGAGAAACAGGAACACTTTTACACTGCTGGGGGGACTGTAAATTAGTTCAACCATTGTGGAAGACACTGTGGCGATTCCTAAAGGATCGAGGACCAGAAACACCATTTGACCCAGCAATCCCATTACTAGGTATACATCCAAAGGTTTGTAAATCATTCTACTATATAGACACACACACACATATGTTTACTGCAGCAGTATTTACAATAGCAAAGTCTTGGAACCAAGTCAAATGCACATCAACGATAGACTGGATAAAGAAAATGTGGCACATACACAACATGGAACACTATGCAGCCATAAAAGAGAATGAGTTCATGTCCTTTGTAGGGACATGGATGAAACTGGAAGCCATCATCTTCAGCAAACTAACACAGGAACAGAAAACCAAACACCACATGTTCTCACTCATAAATTGGAATTGAGCAGTGAGAATACGTGGACATAGGGAGGGGAACATCCACACCAGGGCCTTTCGGAGCCTGACAGAATGATTAAGTTGCCTCTCACAAATAATTCATTCCAGATCTAGAATAGAAAAGCTTGTCTGTGTAACTTTAATGCTTGAAAAATTTTAAAAACCATGCAGCTCTACCTCCATAATTGTAGCATTCCTTTAATTTCTTCTTAATCAAGAGTAAGTTATGTCACTTAGAGTTATTCTATGAAACATTTATTTATTTCTATTACTTGGGAGGCAGAATTTTACCTCTACCCTCTGAGGGTTTTTCTACTGGGCCTGAGAATGAAATTGGCACAAGACACATCAACTAGAGCAAAGCACGTGTGTTTACTAAATATAAGTTTGATGAAACATGTATATCTTCCTTATAAAAGCCTAAAGATGCAGTTAGAGTTGAACACTTATATACTGAATTAAACAAAGGGTAATAAATTATGAAAATGTGGCAAGATAAAGGGACTTGATCTAGGGTAAATAATTGGGTGGAAAAGTGACCAGAAAGATAAATGCTAAATTAACAAATGTTATCTGTACACATTTCCTTTGACCTCAGTTACCTATCCTTGATTATAAGAATGTTACTTTCCTTCTGGTATAGAGAGGACATTTCCATGTAGTTATTTTATCTCCTGCTTATAAGAAAAAGAAGGAAGCTCAGAGTGTTTTCTCTTGCATCTGCTGTTTTAGAAGTGCCTTTAACTCCAAAGAGTTTATATGCCAGAGTGACAGATTTCAGTTCTGAAATCCTTTAGTGTCGTATTGTTTCATGAAAAACAATGAATTAATGTCATATGTGACCTGTTGCCAGACTGTCTCATTAAAGTTGCAATATGTGTAAACATGAAGTTGTTACATTTCCTATAGCTACTATGGATTTCTTTTGTAAAAAGGATCCAAAGGTAGAATTTAATTCCTGAGCCATGGCCAAATAGTCTCCAGCACTTAATTTTCCATGTGCATGGTATGCTTAATTTAGCACTTAAATTTGGCTAGGTAGCACTGTTTGTTTTGTTATGTTTTGGTTTGGTGTGGTTGGTTTTGTTTGATGTGGATGGGTCTGGTTTCGGTCATTCTCAAGAATACTTAGTTTTCTTGTTTATAGTCTTTTCTGTCAGTGTATTCTTAAAGGTTAATGTTGTTGCTGTCTAAACATCTGGAAGTTAAATATGGACAAGAGTTTCTACAAGAAGTTTTTATATCATTTATTCACTGATTAAAAAGAGCAGAAAGACAAAAGAAGACATTTGTGTGTCCAGCAAACATATGAAAACAAGCTCATCATCAGTGGTCAGTAGAGAAGTGCAAATCAAAACCACATGAGATACCATCTCAGACCAGTCAGAATGGTGATTATTAACAAGTCAGGAAACAACAGATGCTGGCAAGACAGTGGAGAAATAAGAACACTTTTACACTGTTGGTGGGACTGTAAATTAGTTCAACCATTGTGGAAGACAGTGTGGTGATTCCTCAAGGTTATAGAACCAGAAATACCATTTGACCCAGCAATCCCATTACTGGGTATATATCCAAAGGATTATAAATCATTCTGCTACAAAGACACACACACACATATGTTTACTGCAGCAGTATTTACAATAGCAAAGACATGGAACCTAGTCAAATGCACATCAATGATAGACTGGATAAAGAAAATGTGGCATATATACACCATGGAACACTATGCAGCCATAAAAGAGAATGAGTTCATGTCCTTTGCAGGGACATGGATGAAGCTGGAAGCCATCATCTTCAGCAAACTAACACAGGAACAGAAAACCAAACACCGCATGTTCTCACTCATAAGTGGGAGTTGAACAATGAGAATTCATGGACACAGGGAGGGGAGCATCACACACTGCGGCCTGTCAGGGGGTGGGGGGCAAGGGGAGCTAGATCATTAGGACAAACATCTAATGCATGTGGGGCTTAAAACCTAGATGACGGGTTGATAGGTGCAGCAAACCACCATGGCACATGTATATCTATGTAACAAACCTGCACATTATTCATATTTATCCCAGAACTTAAAGTTTAAATTAAAAAAAAGAGCAGAGAAAAGTAGAGGGAGTTGAAACACATTATATTGTATATGCTGTGTAATAGGATGTATCCACTTCTGAGCACTACAATAAACAATAATAATAACTCATGATGAAGTAGGGAGTGCAGCCTTTGGAGTCTGCCCTATATTTGAGCATTTACTTGACTCTTTACTACTTACATTAATTTATTCAAACATGTGGAATGCATGGACTGGTCTTATTCTAAATATTTAGCACCTAAATAAAACCATGAGACAGTAAATCTCCAACCAATGTGCTTTTCATTATTATTCCATATTCTTCAGCACTGGATGTTAATGAAATGGAACAAATGTTTCACTAATTCTTATGTTTCACTTATGTATTGTCCGTTATGGCAAATTTCACTTTCCTAGCTTGGGTGTTTTCATAGGTAAAGGAAAGCCTCCATTTCTTATCCTAACCTTTGAAGCTAGATTACATGCAGATCTCCAATCTACCTTGATTGCATAACTTATAGCTAAATTCTGTGCATTGTTTTTGCCAGGATGTCAGTACAGATTATGAGAAGCTAGTGGTTCCATTTCTCAAAATAGAAGGCAGGAAAATAGATAAAATATGTATTGCTTGATCACTAAATGATCTTGCTTACACACGGGGTAAATTAATTCATCCTCATTCTAGGGGTGAAGCTAACTTACAGGCCTCAAACCACGGGAGCAAAAAGTAAAATTAATACACAGAATGAGTAGAAACACTTTTTAACTTGTGCTTTATCTGATCATTTCTTTCTTTTTTTCAGTCAAATGGCCAAAATGTGATAAACGTGTGGCATGTTCAGGGGACTGGCTTGCAGTGAGAGAGAAGTGTTTCTATTTTTCTGATGATACCAGAAATTGGACAGCCAGTAAAATATTTTGCAGTTTGCAGAAATCAGAACTTGCTCAGATTGATACACAAAAAGATATGGTAAGAAAATAGAAAAGTCTTCAGTAATTTCAGAGATTGTTTGTACAAAAACAAAATAAAAACAATAAGAGCTAACACTATAATACAAGTTATCCTTGAACAACATAGATTTGAATGGTGTGGGTTCACTTATGCATGGATTTTCTTCCCTCTCCCACCCTTGAGAGGACAGCAAGAGCAACCACTCCTCTTCTTCCCCCTCTTCAGCCTACTCAATATGAAAACGAGGATGAAGATGTTTATGATGCCTCACCTCCACTTAACGAATAGTAAATATATTTTCTCTTTCTTACGATTTTCTTTTTTTCTTTTCTTTTTTTTTTTTTTGAGATGGGGTCTTGCTGTGCTGCCCAGGCTGGAGTACAGTGGTGCGATCTCGGCTCACTGCAAGCTCTGCCTCCCGGGTTCACGCCATTCTCCTGCCTCAGCCTCCCGAGTAGCTGGGACTATAGTCGTCCGCCACCTCGCCCACCTAATTTTTTGTATTTTTAGTAGAGACGGGGTTTCACCGGGTTAGCCAGGATGGTCTGGATCTCCTGACCTTGTGATCCACCCGCCTCGGCCTACCAAAGTGCTGGGATTACAGGCGTGAGCCACCACGCCTGGCCCAATTTTCTTAATAACATCTTCTTTTCTCTAGATACCTTTATGGTAAGAGTACAGCACATAATTCAAATAACATAAAAATATGTGTTAATTTACTTTTATGTTATCAGTAAGACTTCCAGTCAACAGTAGGCTACTAGTGGCTAAGTTTTCTGTTTTTGTTTTTTGCTTGTTTGTTTTTAAGACAGGGTTCTCATTCTGTCATCTAGGCTGGAGTGCAGTGGTACAATCTCAGCTCACTGCAGTCTTGAACTCCCCAGCTCAAGCAATCCTCCCACCTCAGCCTCCTGAGTAGCTAGGACTACAGGTGCACACCACCTTGCCTGGCTAATTTTGTTTATTTTTTGTAGAGATGAGGTCTCACTATGTTGCCCAGGCTGGTCTCAAACTGGGATCAAGCAATCCTACTGCTTCAGCTTCCCAAAGTGCTAGAATTAGCATGAGCTACTGTTGCCCAGCGTGGTTAACTTTTGAGGAGTCAAAAGTTATATACAGTCTTTTGATGGTACAGGGAGTCAGTGCCCCTAACTGCCACATTGAGTCAACTGTATATGACAATATGTGCTACACAGTGTTCTAAGCACTGAAACTATAAAAACTCATGTAATCTACTAACACCCATGAAGGAGTTATATAACTCTTCCTGCTTTAAAGATGAGGAAAGTCAGTCACAGAAATGTTATATAACCCAGTCAACGATACAGCCATAAGTTTTTGAACTGGGATTTGAACCCAGGCAAGATGACCAGTAATGCCATGTCCTTTACCACAATGCATACTGTTTATGTATCTAAATGTCTTCATTAAATGTTCTTAGATTATTAAGTCGATTATTTTTTAACCCTTTTCAATTTGCATTCTACCAAGCATAGACAGAAAAAATTAAAATAAAAAAATACAGCTCTTGGAATTTAGAGACAAAGATATGAAGAAAATATGTGCCCTTTGAAGAAGCAAGTGAATTAATGGAAGTAAAGAGGGCAAAGAGGGAGACATGTGGACTCTCGGGACATAGAGTAAGAAAATACATTAGTTTTTAAAGAAAAGCTAGGGGTTGGGGACTGGCCAAGATGACCGACTAGAAGTAGCTGGTGTGTCACATCGGGGCCTATCATGGGGAGGGGGGAGGGGCGAGGGATTGCACTGGGAGTTATACCTGATATAAATAACAAATTGATGGGTGCTGACGAGTTGATGGGTGCAGCACACCAACATGGCACAAGTATACATATGTAACAAACCTGCACATTATGCACATGTACCCTAGAACTTAAAGTATAATAATAAATAAATAAATAAATAAAAAGAAGAAGTAGCTGGTGTGCAAGGCTCTCGCAGAGAGGAACTGAAGGTGTGAGTAAATACAGTACTTTGAACTGAAACATCCAGGGTACGCTCAATGGAACTAATCAAGGAAACAACTTAATCCATGGACAATGGAGAAAAGCAAGGCAGGTGGATGGCCAACCTGGGAGTGACATGGAGCCAGAGGAACCTCCCCTGGCCCAGGGAAGTTGTGAGTGAATGTGCAACCCCTGGAACCCATGCTGCTCCCATGGATCTTTGCAACCCTCAGGTTGGGAGATCCCCTTGTGAACCAACTCCACCAGGGCCTTCAGTCTGACACACAGAGCTAAGCAGAGCCTCAGGAGAGCAACTGCTCAGGCACATACAGAGACCAGGGAGCCTTAGATAGCCAGGCTTTCCAGGCTTCCCAGCAAAAGTAGTTGCAACTCCAGCAAAGAGGGAGGTCAGACCCCCATACCCGTCCCTAGCAAAGGGGCTGAATCCAGGGGGCTCAGCAGTGACATTCTGTAGGACCCTCTTCCATGGCAACTCACAGGATAGGACCTGCTGGCTTGGAGTTCTAGTCAGCCATCAATAACAGCATTGCACCTCCCTGAGACAGCTCTTAGAGGGAGATGCGGGCCACTATCTTTGCTCTTTAGGTGACTTAGCCATCCAGGCTTCAGGGTTTGGAGAGTCCAAGTTGACCAGGGGCGGAAGTGGCACCCCGGCACAGCACAGCTGCTTTACAAAAAAGTGGCCAGACTGCTCTTGTAAGTGGGTACCCAATCCCATTCCTCCTCACTTTACAGGATCTCCAACCAGAGTCTTTAGCCGCCTCCTACAGGTGTGTTTGGGCCAGTAATAGGTGTGTACCTCCCTGACACAGAGCTCACAGAGGGAGGGACAGGCCACCCTCTTTGCTGTTTTGCCGGCTTCACTGTTGGTACCTAAAGGGATCAGAAAATCTGAGGTGAATAGGGACTGTAGGTGGCCACCAGCATACCACGACAGGCCTGTGATAAAGTGGCCATACCGTTACATGGGTGCCCATCTCCTTGTCTCCTCACCAGGAGGGTCCTCCAGGCCTAGGCCTCCAGCCCCCCCTCGCAAGAGCTTCTGAGCCAGTAGCAGCTCTGGAATGTCCTAGACAGAGCCTCCAGAGGCAACTGAAAACCTCTCTGCCACTGCCTCTGCACTGGAACTGCCCTTGCTGCCCTCAGACTAATGAAGGAGCCAAGACCCTAAGTCTCTCATCCACATCTCCAACAAGTTGTAGGAGAGGAGGCCAGTCCATCTCCACAGGCTCTGCCTGCCCACTTTGCTCATCACCAGACATGGAACCCCCAGCTTGGGCCCACAGCACAGACCCTCCATCCTAGGCTGATTGCACTGAATGATTGCTAGTTGCATCTCTCTGGAGTGAAGCTCCAGGAGAAAAGCAAAAGACCATTGGCCTTAACCACTACTAAGGTCTCTTCCATTGCTGCCTCCAAGTTGGGGAAGAAACAGACACTTTGATAACCCAAGAGCTGCAGTGGGCAGCCTAAGAGTGCTAAGCCGCAATCTACAGCCAGCACTCAAGAGGGAGAGAAACACACATTTTCAGGACATTGAGAGAGAACAGAGCTGCAACTGTGAGGAAACATAAGGGAGCCACACAATCCGACAAGTCTCCCAACTGACAAATATGTCCAAGCGCCACCTACTGGATCACACCTCAAAGCTTCAACACCAAAAATGTCTCACTAACATAATCCCCTCTAAAACCAAAGACAAGAAATCACCTTCAAATAAAGACCCTGCCCAAAGTTTCAGCCCTATGAAAACATACAGAAAAGAGGTCTATTGACTGTACTAAATATACACTGCAGGTAAAGTAACACCCACATGCAGTGATGAGGGAGAATTAATGCAAGAACTCCAGTAACTGAAATAGCCAAAGTGTCATATGTTCTCCAAACAACTGCACCAGTTCTCCAACAAGAGTTCTTAACCAGGCTGAACTGGCTGGAATGACAGAAATTCAATGCTATTCCTATCAAACTACCAATGACATTCTTCACATAACTAGAAAGAAAAAACTATTTTAAAATTCATATGGAATCATTAAAGAACCCAAATAGCCAAGGCTAAGCAAAAAGAATAAAGCTAGAAGCATCATGTTACCTGACTGCAAACTATACTGCAGGGCTACAGTAACCAAAACAGCATGGTACTGGTTACAAAAACAGGTAGTGGTACACATAGACCAATGGAACAGAGTAGAGAGCCCAGAAATAAGGCCACACACCTATGACCATCTGATCTTTGACAAAGCTGACAAAAAGAAGCAATAGGAAAAGAACTCCATATTTAATCAATTGTGCTGGAATAACTGGCTAGCTATATGCAAAAGATTGAAGCAAGACTCCTTCCTTATATCATATACAAAAGTCAACTCAGGATGGATTAAAGACCTAAATGTAAAACCCCAAACTATGAAAAGTTTAGAAGAAAACCTAGGCCATAACTTCTTGGACATTGAACCAGGCAAATTTCATGACAAAGACAACAAAAGCAATGGTAAAAAAAAATGCGAAACTTGACAAATGGTATCTAATTAAACTTAAGAGCTTCTGCACAGCAAAAGAAACTATTAACACAGTAAACAGGCAAACTACAGAATGTGCAAGCTCGGCATCTGCTGAAAGTCTAATATCGACATCTATAAGGAACTTACACAAATTTCCAAGAGAAAAGCAACCCTATTAAAATTGGTCAAAGGACATAAACAGACACTTTTTAAAAGAAGACTTACATGCCACCAACAAACATATGAAAAAAAGCTCAACATCCCTGATCGTTAGAGAAATGCAAATCAAAACCACAACGAGATATCATCTCACACCGGTCAGAATGGATATTATTACAAAGTCCCAAACTATAGATGCTAGCGAGGTTACAGAGAAAAGAGAACACTTACACACTGCTGGTGTGAGTGAAAATAAGTTCTGCCACTGTGGAAAGCAGTGTGGCCATTCCTCAACGAGCTAAAAGCAGAACTACAGTGGTTGCAGTGGTGTTTACATGATTGATTTATGATTCTTTTGTTATGGATGAGTTAATTTTTAAATGTCTTTTCTAAACTAATCAGTCTGTCTACTTTTATATTTGATCTAAAGTTAGTACTGACAGTTTCTATTTGGATTGGGTAAGACTCGCTTTTAATTAGTAAATTGTTCGTTTAAGACAGAAGTTTGTTCAGTGCCTATGTAAATGATGTACATAAAAAACTTTCCGGTTCTCTCCTATTGATCTCAATTAGCGCACTGCCATAAATAACTCAGAACCATGTGATGGCAGATATGACAGATATAACTATTGGTTAATGGACTTAATACTTAAGTGATGAAATAATCTGTAAAACAAACCTTCATGACACAAGTCTACCTGTGTAACAAACCTTCACATATACCCCTAAAGTAAAAGTTAAAAGAACAAAAAGCTAACGAAAAGGTTTGTCACTTAATAGCAAAAATCCAATAGAGGAGTGACTAAACCCATCATTTAATAGATTTCATTGCAGTAACTTATATTCATATAGAAGTTAGTGTTATCTCTGATTATATAAAAAAATACAGTATCAGTGGCATTCATACTATAGTATCTAATCAAAGTATTTTATCACCAGATTTTCCTATTCTCATAGTACTTATACTTTGCATTAAACTACTCCCCCTGCATCGCTTTTTTATGATTTTAGGAAAGGTGCCTGTGCACACAAAAAATACATATGAGCATTAGTTCTCTGTCATCCTTGAAGATGATACTGTATCAGATCTCATAGAACCTGCTTAGGTCCTATATTGTCATCTAGGCAAATTTAACATCAAATTAATTTATAGCCTATGTCATTCACTCTATGACTAGAACATATGAATGGTTTAGGAATTTGAACTTGAAGGAAATAAAGTTAAATATGATTTTTTCATTAATTTCTCTCTTGAGACATGGAAATTACCTTTAAAGATAATCAGAGTGTAGCTCAGAGTGTCAATGACTTGATTGTAGCCCAACTGTTTGGAGATACTTAAGATGCAAAAAAGCAAAATGAAAATCATTCTGATAAAACTAACCCAAATATCAACATCTGTGTGTGCCGTTTGTTGTTATAGAAGCATCAGGGAAGACAAATTAGAATGTGAATCCTAAAAGATAGAATAATTGGGGTGGGAAGCATGTTCAGCAATGTGCTGTAACATATTAAGTAATCGCTGATTCCCTTTGCTTTGTGAAAGGAATTTTTGAAGAGGTATGCAGGAACTGATATGCACTGGATTGGACTAAGCAGGAAACAAGGAGATTCTTGGAAATGGACAAATGGCACCACATTCAATGATTGGTGAGTTTCCAATGTATTAGGAATGTTCTTATTCTGGTGTCTCTTATGAAAAATTTTAAAGCATTTTGAGTTGTATTATTACGAACAAATCTTTCTATTTTCTATGTGTAATTAACTTTTCAGTCTCCAATCTGACATATGCCCGATCACACTGAAGCACACCCTAGAGCAACCCGTTTTCTTCTCACCTTGTTAAATAACACATAGTGAAATTTTCCATTTTTATTTTTATTTGTTATTTTATCTTTACTGTCAAGCTCTTGCTTGATAATTAGTGCTCTTTTGCTAATTCAAATTTAATCATTCTGCAAATTTTAAGTCAAAACTCATGTGTTACTTGTACTTCTTTCCAACTAAAGATTCTGTAAGATTTCTTTGTCTTTAAAGGGTTAAAGACTTTATAGTTGTCTTTAACATTTCAAATGCCCACCACAATGAATACTATTTATTTTTATTTATTTATTGCTTATTTTATTTATTTTTATTTCTGTTAGCATTTCCTGGGCGAGTTAAAATTGTTAAAAGTATTTCTTGGATTAAAATAGTTGAGGATTGTGTAGTTGTCTTTAGCTTTCCAAATGTTCATCATAAGCAATATTATATTTATTTTTTACATTTTTGTTTATTTTTTATTTAGTTTAAATTTTTATTTATATAACTCTTTCTTGGATACATATGTATCTCTGCCTTATTATTTTAGTAAAGTGCTAGAAAAAAAAAGCAACCAATAAAACAAATATTGAAATATGCAAGACAGGACAAATTGTACTTATAAATAAGGAAAGATTTGGTTATCAACAAAGAAAATTAATAAAAAATATGTATATTTTTAGCTATTTGCTATTTGTCCTAATGCTCTTCCTCCCCTTTCCCCCACCCCCTTCTGCCCCCAGTGTGTGTTGTTCCCTTTTCTGTGTCCATGTGTTCTCACTGTTCAGCTCCCACTTATGAGTGAAAATATTCAGTGGTTTCCTGTTCATGTGTTAGTTTGCTGAGGATGATGGTTTCCAGATTCATCCATGTCCCTGCAAAGGACATGAACTCATTCTTTTTTTATGGCTGAATAGTATTCCATGGTGTATATGTACCATATTTTTTTAAACCAGTCTATCTTTGATTTCCATTTGGGTTGATTCCATGTTTTTGCTATTGTAAATAGTGCTGCAATAAACATATGTGTGCATATGTGTTTATAATAGAATGATTTATATTCCTTTGGGTATATATCCAGTAATGGGATTGCTGGGTTAAATGGTATTTCTGGCTCTAGATCCTTGAGGAATCACCACACTGTCTTCTACAATGGTTGAACTAATTTACATTCCCACCAGCAGTGTGTAAGCATTCCTATCTCTCCACAGCCTCACCAGCATCTATTTTTGAGTTTGTAATAATTGCCATTCTGACTGGCATGAGATGGTATCTCATGGTGGTTTTGATTTACATTTCTCTAATGGTCAGTGATGTTGAGCTTTTTATTTTGTATGTTTGTTGGCTGCATAAATGTCTTATTTTGGGAACTGTCTGTTCATATCCTTTGCCTACTTTTTGATGTTTATTTTTTCTTATAAATTTATTTAAGTTCCATGTAGATTCTGGATATTAGACTTTTGTCAGATGGGTAGATTGCAAAGATTTTATCCCATCCTGTTAGTTGCTTGTTTACTCTGATGATAGTTTCTTTTGCTGTGCAGAAGCTCTTTAGTTTAATTAGATCCCATTTGTCAATTTTGGCTTTTGTTGCTTTTGACATTTTCATCGTGAAGTCTTTGCCCATGCATATGTCCTGAATGATATTGCCTAGGTTTTTTTCTAGGGGTTTTATGGTTTTGGGTTTTACATTTATGTCTTTAATCCATCTTGAGTTAATTTTTGTATAAGGTGTAAGGAAGGGGTCCAGTTTTAGTTTTCTGTGTATGGATAGCCAGTTTTCCCAGCACCCTTTATTAAATAGGGAATCCTTTCCCCATTGCTTGTTTTTGTCAGGTTTGTCAAAGTACAGATGGCTGTAGATGTGTGGCATTATTTCTGAGGTCTCTGTTCTGTTCCATTGGTCTATATGTCTGTTTTGGCACCAGTACCATGTTGTTTTGGTTACTGTAGCCTTGTAGCATGGTTTGAAGTCAGGTAGCATGATGCCTCCAGCTTTGTTCTTTTTGTTGAGGATTGTCTTGGCTATACAGGCTCTTTTTTGGTTTCATATGAAATTTAAAGTAGTTTTTTTCTAATTCTGTGGAGAATGTCAAAGGTAGTTTGATGGGAATTGCATTGAATCTATAAATTACTTTGGGCAGCATGGCCATTTTCACAATATTGATTCTTTCTATCCATGAGGATGAAATGTAAAAACAATATTGTCAGCAGTCTCTTAGGTTTCTATTGCAGTGAGTTTCAAAAGTACCAAGCAAATATGAATCTTATTTTTACTCTTTAAAAAAGTACATTTACTAAAATTATGCCAGAAAACTGATATCTTAAAATTCAGGAATCTTTGAATTTGGCAAATGCTCTCTTTCTTTGCATATAGATAGAAAGAAGAAAGGAAGAAAGGAAGGAAGAACAGAAGCAAGCAAGGAAGGAAGAATAGAAGGAAAGAAGGGTCTTACCCCTGTCTTTGTGTATCTATATGTGTCTATCTGCCTATCTACAAGTTGTTCTAAGTAGGGTTACAGATTTTAATTCCAACAAACACTTATGTCCAGTCTTATTTCCCTTAATATGCCAGATATTTTAATGTAGCATATGATGATGGGTGGGTATATTTTCTGGGAGCTCGGTATTTGGTATAATATATTTAAAATCACTCTATTCTTAATTGTCTTTTTGATTACAACTGTAAGTGGTTCCAGACTGATTTAGAGTGTTCTTTTTCAGGTTTGAAATTATAGGGAACGGATCCTTTGCTTTCTTGAGTGCTGATGGAGTCCATAGTTCCAGAGGATTTATTGATATCAAGTGGATTTGCAGCAAACCTCAATATTCTTTATAGAGCAGAAAAAACTTGAAAATGACTATCACACTTCAAGACTGAAAGAAGAGCTAACTATGCAAAAGTGGTTTTCTCACTCTATTATAGAATACAGAACCTTTGAGTAATAAACAAAAGAACCAAACATGACTGAATACATGAAGGATTATAGACAGAACTTTATAAATTCAAGATACATATCTGCTCCAATATGTGCAAAAATCAGAAAAATCCTGATTCTACTAAGAATTCAGAGCAAATAAAATAACAATAAGCAATTAGGTGACGTGTGGCTACAATGATGGTTTTAATAAGTCAAATTAAAGGGATCTATACTGATAGGCCAGCCAAGAAGTACAGCTTAGGAACACTTTTACACTGTTGGTGGGACTGTAAACTAGTTCAACCAGGAGGGTCAATTTCTATGTAAACTTTATATAGAATTTCATTTAGAAAACCAAAGTAGTTGGATTAAATATGTTTGATAAAATGGTATAGCCACATGGCATATTCCTTCAAATAGTCATTTTATGCTTACAGCATTTTAGTACTTTACAGCCAGCTGTAAGTTTGATTTGTTTTTAATGAAAATTGAGAACTCTTAATTTGGAGGAAATGCCAGTGAAAGAAATGGCATAACTATAGCCATGTGCCGGATCTATTTTCCACCAAATGCTTAGAAGGAGTTAAAATCCAAGGAATAGAAAACACATATGATAGATGCAGTAGGCAGATAAGGGCGGATCCCCAGAGAATCTCTGACCCACCCAAAAGTGTTTATATCAGATGCTTTTGTGCAGATGAGGGAACCTACCCAGGGCCTTGTCTGATCGTGCCCACAATGGACTGGGGACCTGCTTGCACACTGGGAGAATGTGGTAGAGCTCCTGAGAATTCAAAGCTTATGTGGGCAGGAGGAGCCTGGCCTCTTCAGCTTGTGTGTGTGATCGCGTGGTATTCAATCTGGGAGGTGGCACTGTTGGCAGGATGCCTCCCCTCGCTTTTTTTTTTTTTTTTTAACACTGAGTACTTTCTTTTGATAAATTTTGCTCTCCTCACTTTTCAACGTGTCCACGTGCCTAATTTTTCCTGGTCATGTGACAAGAACTTGGATTTTAACTGAACTAAGGAGCAAAAGATCCTGCATCACATACACAGAAAAAGAGGCAGAATTAGATTAAATTTAATTTTTTAATATACTGAAAAAATAAGGCTTTGTGTTTTTCTGTTAAAAATAAAATCCAGAGAAACAGAGAATAGCATGCTAGTTTCCAGGGGATAGATGGAAAGGGAAATGGGAAATTGCTGCTCGAAGCACAGAAAGTTTCATTTATGCAAGATGAATAAGTTCTAGAGATTTCCTCTACAACATGGTACCTACTATTAACAATTTAGTAATGTGCACTTTAAAATAATTGAGAGGCTGGACATGGTGGCTCATGCCTGTAATCCCAGCACTTTGGGAGGCCGAGGCGGGCGGATCACTTGAGGTCAGGAGTTGAAGACCAGCCTGGCCAACATGGTGAAATATAGTCTTTACTAAAAATACAAAATGTAGCTGGGCATGGTGGTGCATGCCTGTAATCCCAGCTACTCAGGAGGCTGAGGCATAAGTATCGCTTAAACCTGGGATGCGGAGGTTGCAATGAGCCAAGATTACACCACTGCACTCCAGCCTGGGCAACAGAACGAGACTCCATCTCGAAAAAAAAAAAAATTAAGAGACTATATCTCGTGTTGTGTTCTTATAAAAATAAAAGCAGA
The DNA here is from genome assembly GCF_000951035.1 of Colobus angolensis palliatus. Lineage (NCBI taxonomy): Eukaryota > Metazoa > Chordata > Mammalia > Primates > Cercopithecidae > Colobus > Colobus angolensis. Next base: position 4,827,114 of record NW_012112030.1, read on the forward strand.
TAGACAGAAAAGAACATAAGGACATATTTGGAGGTGATGGATACGTTTAGTACCTTAGCTGTGGTGATGGCATCTCAGGTATATACAAGCTCACCAGAAAGTATACATTAAGTATGTGCAATATTTTGTATATCAATTTGACCTCAATAAAGCTTTAAAGAATAAAGACGTGTATTAAAAATAAAAACAAGTTATTGTAGTTTTTTCATTTAGAAGCATTACATTAAAATTTTATATTTGGATAGAAAAAGAAATAAATTTGTATTTCACTAAAGAAAAAGAATAGGCACTGTTAACATCCATACACATTTCTTTCAATTCTTAATTTACATGCACAGATTTGCTTTTATTCTTTCTGTTTTGAATATTTGGCCACATGACTTTTTTTTTTACTTGTATACGTTTAAACGGTACAAGTATAATTTTGTTACATGAATCAGAGTGGAGAAGTCTGAGCTTTTAGTTTATCCATCCCCTAAATATTGTACATTATACATATTAGGTAATTTCTCATTACCCACTCCCCACCAAACACTTCAGGCTATGACACACAAATGAAAAATTCAGAATTCCATGCTTCAGATATTATATTTGTACATACACTGCTTCTTTCCTTCCAATCTACCACATAGCACATATAGCTCAATAACATTCCTTTAAAGTTGTTTTATTCTATGCTATTTTAATTGCAAAAAATATCAAACTATTAAATAACTATTAAAAGAATTACTAACTTTTTATTTAGCTTTTATTATCAATGCCATGGAAAAGACAAACCAGAAATCCAAGTATGGAGTAAAAGTTCTCTTCAGAAGTTGTCTTTGTGATCAATTTAGGATAAAATACTTTTCACCTATTTAGATGATGTCTGTTAGCAGAAACTTTCTGTTAGAAACTTTATCTAAAAAACCCAAGTCTTTAAAATCTGGCTCTGCTTTAACATGCAAAGTATTTCTACATTTTGTTGTACATTTACACAACATTGGTTCTATTGCGCGTCAAGATCGCATCTCTCTGGCAAATTCCCTTAAATGTGGAACTACAGTCTTCAGAATACACCCACTTCCCTGTGATAACAGCACAGCTCCTGTCATCAGCTGGTCCAATCACTGAAAACCTAAGAGATAAAGGACAGATTTTTGAGCATCTATCTTAAAATGATGGTAGTATCTCTTGAAGTTTTATCCAGCTAAAATTTTATAGCTAATTCTTCAGCAGCCAAAGTTTTGCAGTGGTTCTAGAATGGAATTTTCATTGCTAATACAGCCTCTTCTCCTCTTTCCTATCTTAGTAACAACACCATGCAAGCTCAAGCTAGACTAGAAGACATCCCAGCTTCTTCCTTACCTCTCAAACCTCTCATTATATATACCTGCAAGACCTGAGTATTCTATTTCCAGATTATCTCTTCTATCCATTCACTTCTCCCAGCTTCTCAATTTAGACTCAAGCTACCATTATCTCTCCCTTATCTCTGGCCATAGCCTTCAAACTGACCTCCATAATTTCAATTTTGTTTCCCATCTATTAATTTTCCACATAGCAGCATAAATAATTTTGTATAAGGTAGGTAGATGCCAAAATGAAAATTTTTAATAGAAATTACACAGTGATAGGCATGCTATAACAATGTGATTTGGGAGGCAGTTGCCCAGGATTTTGTTTAAGTCAGAGTAAAAACTATTAAATGACCTTAAATTCCTCATATAACTTCCACAGTATAAGGTTAGGATGATGCGCGATATATAAATGGAATGCCTTTGAAGACAGCTATTTCATAAACTAGTCTTTCTAGTTACTAATGATTATTTAAGAAATACAGACTGAACACTGTTATAACCACCTGCATGTGTGTCATTTTCCTTAAATGATAACATAAAATGTTTTAAAAGGGATATTTTACCTTTATAGTAATGCTAGTTTCCAAAAAAGTAAAAAATAATTATAATAAAAATTAGTAAGAAATCTTACTTTTTTTTCAAAGATTGCATTAAAAGCAGGTCCAGGAAATGGACACTACTTCATCCTTTAGTTTTATGTTCATGAAGGATGATAATAAACGTAGAATAGATGTATCCAGGTGTAGATAAATATCTAAACTGAAATGAACTATCACTCCATGGCCTTTGCTCCAAACTTAACCACATCTCAAGTGTTTTGGTAGTATGACTAGTAACTGAAAACACAGAAGAAAATATCTAAATGTGAACTTCAGAATTTTAAAGCACTCTTACATGCAATACTTCATGTTGTTCACATAAGAACAATGTGAAGAAAGTATCATGGATCTTTTTATACAGATAAAGAAGCAGGTATCAGGCTGGGAGTGGTGGCTCACACCTGTAATCTCAGCACTTTAGGAGGCTGAGGTGGGTGATAGTTTGAACTCAGGAGTCAGAGACAAGCCTAAGCAACATGGCAAAACTCTGTCTCTACAAAGCATACAAAAAATCAGCCAGGTGTGATGGCACCACACCTGTAGTTCTAGCTAGTCTGAGGCTGAAGTGGGAGAGCTGCTTGAGCCTGGAAGGTCAAATCTGCAGTGAGCCATGATCATGCCATTGCACTCCAGCCTGAGCCACAGAGCAAGGCTCTGCTGAAGAAAAGAAAGAAAGAAAGAAAGGGAGAAAGGGAGAAAGGGAAAAAGAGAGGAAGAGAGAGAGAGAAGGAGAGGGGAGAGACAGAGAAAGAGGGAAAGAGATGGAGAGAGAGGGAGAGAGAAAGAGGAGGAGA
>NW_012112030.1:4829896-4877065 GCF_000951035.1 Colobus angolensis palliatus
GAAGGAAAGGAAGGGAGAGAGAAAGAGAGGGAGGGAGGGAGGGAGGGAAACAGATATCAACAAGTTCAGTTGAATTTCTGAAGGGCAAAATTTTTAAAATCATGTTTTCTGATTTCAACTCCAGACCTTTCTACATATTCCAGCTTTTATTTATAGGTGAATTTTGTTTTTGCTTTTACCACATGAAAAGTATTTGCATACAATTATTTTCAAATGAGTTTTAAATCAGATTAGAAATTTAAAAATTATTATGAATTTTGGACAATTAAAATGCCAGGTGACAAAATGAATACTTTCCATTCCATTTTTCAAAATTAGTGAATGTTAAAGAAGAGAGTAAGCAAAGAAAAAAAAGGGAGGGGGAGGAAGGAAAGAAAGGAAAGAGAGAGCTAGAAAGGAAAAAGGAGAAAAAAAATTAAAGATAAGGGAAAACAGAGAAAGAAGGAAAAAAGAATAGAAAGTGAGGAAGCTTAATACAAAAATAATTCTATAAATAAACATTATCACCCCTCCCTTACAAATAACTACTCACAATTCTGGAACTAAAAAGTGTTCATCTATCCACATCCATAGGTTTCGGAATGTAACATATAGTCCAATCCAACCAAAATGTCCAGGTTTTAAACTGTTCTGTATGAACTCCTGCAGAGGAAATAGTGTATTGATTCATTCATTTGTTTAAACAAATTTTGATGTCTTCTATAGTGTGAGTCTCTGTGCCGGCATTAATAAAATATATTTTTTCATATACATTAGCATTTTTTCATGAACAATAGTAACTACATTATGGCTAACACATGTTCAAAAGCAAGGACAATAAACCGCCCATGCTTCTTAGGCAGTGAACTTGCGCCTAGCCATTTTTCCTTGTGCAGTTAGATCCTGTTTTTGATTTCTCACCAGCTCATCCACATTTTGAATCACCAGTAAATGTGCCTGTAGCTGTGTACAATCACGTTGACTCTCTTTCCACGTTTTAAAAGAAGTTGAAAACCAGTAACATTTCCCTTGGTTCAACAGCCAGTCATTTGGGCACAAATAATTGTGTCCTAAAGGAAAATATAGGGGAAAGTTAATTAAACTTTACAGCCAACAGGGAAGATATAAATATTATCAAATGTGACTACTTGGAAAATAGATTTTTCTAAGTCTTTTTTTGTCATTAAAAAGCATATTATATAAAATGAGAATAATTTGCTAACCTGTATATTTCCAGGAGTCGGGCAGGGTTTTGGATGATGGAGTAGGGGAGAACAAAGCTTGTGAATTCTAATCCCCATAATCAAAGGAAGCAAATTATAACATTTTTGACAGTTAATTATAAACTGAAAAAGTAAAAACTTATTATTTAATTTCCTCCACTATCTGGTTCTAATTCCTTTGACATTTCAATATTGTCTTTACATCCTGCACTTCATGTCTGTGAGATTACTTACTGTTACTGATGCATTGGGTACTTATTCTCCTGTGCTTTTCGTTCATATTGTTACCTTAGTCTTGAATAGCCTCCTCTTCCTTCTTTACCCGCTAACTTTTTCTTTAATGTACAATTGTATGTCCATCTCAGAAAGGAAGCCTTGAACCAGTCAATTTCTGCTATCTATAAGGTATCATAATTGATACCTTTGTTAAAGCAAAGGATAAATCGTTTATGTCCTGGTCATTTGTAAACATCTCCGTATCTTCCACCTGATTGGAAGGTTTGTGAGGTGGGAATGTCATATTCATCTTTGACTGTCTTATCATTTAGTACGTTGTATGTAATAAATGCTTATTGTTGAATGTTGACTGGTTGGATTAAATATTTCTAAGTTAAAGCATGTCATATTTTCACTGTTAATATTTTAGTCTGTCAACTATGACCCTAAAATTTTGTTAAAAAATTATTTTTAGAAATTAAACTATATGTCCAGCTAAGATTAAAAAAGTAACCTGAGCAAGTATAACTTGAAAAAGGTTACTAGGACCTAAATTTAGATTTATGAAACATCACATATATTCTTAACTCATTAATACATGCTGTCATCTTGCTATCTAATATAATCCTAGTGTGGGCTTGGGATAGACCTATGTTTGATTAATCTACATGAAATATTCTATGATATAGTTATTATAATATCCTCATTTGAAAGTTTAAAAAATTATGTTTAATTTGCCTAAATTCATGTGAACAGTTGGCTGAAATGTCTTGATTCAAACACAGTTCTATCCCAAGTACACTCTTCCCACTACAGCCTACAGCCATTACATGTTAACACCTATCAGTGGATGCTCGATAAATACTCGGTAAGTTAGGTATGGCAGGAAATCCACTATCATCCTGTTGTTGACTCACTAAAACCCTATTTTTTTCCTCCTAGAAATCACTACAACCGTCCTTCCTTTCAACCATTTGATATGCAGCAGTGGCATTAAGGAAGAGGATCTCCTTTTCAGTCTCATACCTTTCTCCACTAGCGCTGTTGGCTTACTGTGTAACATGGGTGAATGCAGGAAGAGGGAAGTCAAAACTAAATTTACCCCTAAAAGTAGCACACAACAAACAAAAAGAGTGTTACCTGATAGACTGCTGATATTTACATTCTGGGAGAAATCCATTTTTTTATCTGTACTCAGTGCAAAGAAAAGATATGAGAAACATTTAAAAATTAATAGCAATCTAGGTACATGAGAAAAAGTACCAGCAGAAAATGAAGGCATACTAATAAAAATTGTGAGTTTCTCTTCTCCTATGCATCCACTCCTCTTCTTCCCCAGATTTAACTACATTTCACCATATCTGCTTTTACTCGTTTAAGTGCAAATCACAACTCTATTTTTTTATTTTTATTATTTATTATTATTTATTTATTTATTTATTTTGAGATGGAGTCTCACGCAGTCTCGGTTCACTGCAAGCTCTGCTTCTCAGGTTCACACCATTCTCCTGCCTCAGCCTCCCAAGTAGCTGGGACTACAGGCGTGTGCCACCACGTCCAGCTAATTTTTTGTATTTTTAGTAGAGACAGGGTTTCACCATATTAGCCAGGATGGTCTCAATCTCCTGACCTCGTGATCCGCCCACCTTGGCCTCCCAAAGTGCTAGGATTACAGGTGTGAGCCACTGCGTTCGGCCTACAATTCTAAATATTATGTACAATCTTAGACTTCATATATGATGTTACATTTTTGTATATTATTTTATTTTTTTCACTGGACTTTTTAATTGATGTTCTTTTTTCTTTTTTTTTCTTTTTATTACTTTTCTTAACTTTTAAAAATTTTATATATGTACAGAATCTGGCTTTGTCACCTGAGTTGAAGTGCAGTGGGCCATCACAGCTCACTGCAACATCTGGCTCCTGAGCTCAAGCCATCCTCTTGCCTCAGTTTCCCAAGTAGCTGAGAGTACAGGCACCCACCTCCACACCCAGCTAATTTTTGTACATTTTTTTACTAGGGACGGGGTTTTGCTATGTTGCCCAAACTGGTCTGTGGAACTCCTGGGCTCAAGCGCTCCGCCTGCCTCACCTCCGAAAGTGCTGGGATTACAGACATGAGCTCCAACACCTAGTCTTGAACTTACTTCCCTTTGTTGCAGACCAAAAAAAAAAAAAAAAAATCTTTTGATCATCAAGTTCCTTCAGCTTCCTAGTTGCATCGTTTAGAGTTTGTTTTCATGTAGACAGAATTAATTGCTAGCTAGGAAAACAGAACACTTGTTCATTTGAAAAGTCTTTTAATTATATTCTGGGGCTACCTTGATTCTCTCTTAAGTTAGCCACCCACCTCCCACATTCTTTTTTGCTGTTGTTATTCCAAAAGAGTGAATGGAAAAAATATTTACTTGATTACTCTTGTTTTAAATTTAAGTTAAAATCAAGATTGCTCATACCTTTGAAGGCATTATTGCTCCAGTAAAGTCTTTTTAGGTGCATTTAAAAATCTGATGCTAATTTGCTTTGGGGGAAAACTATTTATGTAAACCCTTTAGGATTACATTTTTACTCATGGTGTTCTGAAATTATCTATCTATCTAAATCTATCTAATCTATCATCTCTTTCTATGTATTATCTATTTTTGTATTCTGTTCTGAACTTAGTGGGTTCTTGTAAGCGGAAAACTCATGGTTTTTGGTTTTGCTTTTACTCTTGAAAAATGGTTTATATTACTTTTTTCATTATTTTATATGTACTTTTTTTTCACCTATTTTCTTCTTCTGGAAGCTTGTTAAAAGAGCTATTGACCTTCCTGGATAAACAGGTATTTTTTAAAATTTTTTTTGCCTCAGATATCCTCTTATATTTATTTATTTATTTTTTTCTGACATTTTTCTTTATGCTCTGGGATATTTGGTTAGCTATTATGACTTTTCAGAAGACAGGTCACAAGAAACAGGCAAGCTATGTGGTAGACCTATACACTACTCCCCTCTCTCACTCCAAAACCAAAACAAGGGGGTATACACTTTATTGCACGGACCACCAGTCCTTAAATCAGGGGCTCTACCTAGCTCTATCTATATATCTCACTGTTTTAGAGAGTTCTTTTTTTTTTTTTTTCCATGCTATAGGGGCAAAACCCACTGTGTAAATAGACCGACAGATTGACAAGACACCAATCGAAAAGAGCATGGCTTAGGAAGTCTTTCACTTAATTAGTTTGCTTCATTTTTTTGACTTTCAAAAGTTATTATATTTTTAAATTTAATGGGTAATAAGCATTGTATGTATTAAAGAATTACCTTGTTTTAGACCTCCATTTACCCTCTGACTCTCCTCTCTGAAGTGGAGCCCTGCCTTAGCTTAGCCACGATGAACAGCTTTCATCTACACAGAAGCTGTCTTTTACGCTTTCTTTGAACTAAGTTTCTCCCCACTGATTTATTCAATAGCATTATACTATCCACTTTTCATTTGTTTTTAAATTTTCTCCCCTTTCCATTCTATGTGCTTTGATTAATTTACTCTATTTTGTTATCTTTTCTTGTTCTACGGATAGATTCTTGGAAGAGAGGAGATATAAATATTTATGGTCAATACTCCATTTTGACTGGAAGCCATGAAGAATATTTTAAACTGGTCAAAATCCAAGGACAAATTTTATAGAAACACACATATTGTAATTGTTATTAATTTATTAGAATAAAAATATGGCTAGAAAAAAATATTTTTCCTACTAGTAATTCATCAACATATCAAATTTTATTGATTTCTTCTCAATAGCGGTTTTCTTTAAAAGAATAATTATTGCATCATTTATGTCATTTTACCATTATATTTTATTGAAGAGAAAACTGATATACAAGAGAGCAGACTGGCCTATAAAAATCATATTCAGTGTCTAACAAGAAATTTTCTACTCCTGAATTTTAGGAACATTTTTAAAGCCGTAGTAATTACTACAGTGGATTCAACTTCTTAGAATTACTGGTTAACAGAAAGCAATACTTACTTAGGTAGATTCATAATAATAAAAATAGTCATTTAACATTGAATGTTAAATAAGTGGACCTTTTCGGGTGATTAGTAATTGATTTCAGTATAGCACTGAACACATTTGAGGTATATGATTGATATTTAGAGAAAAAATACATTAAGTAGAATATATATTTGGTCTGAGAAAAGTCTGACATTTTCCCTTGTTGTATTGGGAAAAACACAAAATTGCCCAATTGCCCAATACAAAAATAGACCCTTTATTAAGAAGTAAAGGATCTTCTACGCTACAGAAGTTGCCTTAGGACTCACCTATTTTTAGAAATCTCATCTCAGAAGCCCCCAAAATCTATTTCCTGTCATGTTGTATGTAAGACACTACTCATTTTAGCTCACAGCCTTAAAAGCAAGACAGAAAAATCAAAGAAACTATGAATTTCTTTGGTTCAAATAGAATAGCTACAGTATACACATGTAAGTACCACTTCAGGAAGAAAAAAGTCTAGAGGTCTAAAATGGTTTTCAGAGGGGTCTTAAAAATATATATATACTTAAATAATGATCTCACAAAGTGATACCAATGAGCACACACTCTTTAGTAAAAACACATTCCTTTTTTATTATAAGATAATGAACTCAACCTCTATTGGGAGTTCTTTATAAGAAAAGATGCAAAATAAATACCAAGTTTGCATTTGAGCATTTAATTTTTAAAATTTAACATAATTTTATAATAAGACATATACCAGTTTTGGGCTACAATGTATAGCTTATCTTGGCATTCAGAGGAATGAAGGATCAACATTTATCTTCCAAAAATGTTCAAATAAATAAAAATTTACTACTCACGCCAGAACTTCAGGCCAATCACTGTCATAATGAAAATAAGGATCCCAATGCATCCAAATATGAGCAGAAGACAATAATATTGTGGATATAGGGAGAAATCTGAAATGTTGAATTTTACTTCATGAATTTTAGAATTCTTGTGATTATTCACTTTATAAATTTCTTTCATTTTTATTACAGAGACAGTTCATGTTCATTTTAGATATGTCATTAGAATTTATGATTAAATGAAAATTTAAAAATAAAAAGTCTATAATCCCAAACCAAGGAGATACTACTATTATTAAATGTTTTGGATTGTACTGACATGGATTTGTTAATTATTTGATGGTGTTTTTGAGGACCTAAAAATGATGTCTTAAATTCCATACATATTATACATACAAATAAATATGACATGTATTATTTATATAAATTATATAAGATATAAATATTTGTTATACATATTATTATATAAAATATAAAGATATACAATGTAAACATATTTTTCTATACATGTAAATTATATAGAAAGAATAATATATAAAATGTATATATCTATGTCAGGCACAATTACGTGTTTTATTCAATTTAGTGAGTTGCTGTTAAGAAATAAAAGAGGGAAAGAAATATTTATTAAAATTCTATTATATACCAATCACTGTACTGGAAATATCCACATTTTATTTCACCTTATACCTGTAATATATTATATTTTCTGGGTTTGACTCTTCAGACAGGAATCAGTTTCACCCTAGGTAGTATTAGATCTCCAATTCATGATGCTTATATGGCATCTATGCTATAGTATTTTATCACATTAGAGTTGGAAGAGCAGTTTCCTTACAGAGGAATAAATGAATAATCTCTAGAGCATTTAAACAGGGACATTTATATTATAATCTTCTTTCAATTTTATCTGCTTTTTTCCACATATTAGCACTTTTGAATAAATTGGATTTATACACTTTTTTCACAAAATTATAACAGGTTCCTTTTATATGCAGACATCATATAATTAATATCTCAATCTAAAATCATTCTAGCCAACTTACCAGGCTAGTGGCCAAAGAGAAAGCAAAGTAATTTGAGATACTCTGATAATTATTCCCTAGTTTTTATTATTTTATCTATAAACAAGCATTTAATTTCATCACCTTGGTTGTACATTTCACAAATAATTTGCCTTCTACATCATAATAAAAGTTCTGTTTCTCAAATCTAATTTTCATGTGGATGCTTTACTTCAATAGGTTTTATGGATTTACTGCATCTGATTAGATCTATAGTATATACTTAGAGAATTTACTGTATGTAGTGTACCTTTTGAAATTTACTACTCAATTGTCTGTATTACTGAGTAAGTCCAAAATAATTTTCTTTCTTTTTCTTCCCTGTAGATATTTCTGCTGTTCAAGCAAACATGGAAAGACTTCTACTTAATTGAAAATCATCAAAATACATTTCTGCAATTTTATGAGAAAATACCAATCACAGGTATATGGATCTGTAGTTAATTGGTAATAAAGAACAAGTGCTCTTTCCATACATGGAAACTTCTTGCCAAATAAGATTTATAAAAAACCTAACAATAGATCAAAAATTAATATTTTCATGTAAGCCATGATTTACATACTATATCAAGCCAGATGAACAGAGAGCTGAGTACCTGAAGTGCAGTATGCTGACCTATCTTAGCAATGCTTGGCTAGATGCCATTGGCTTACATGGGGCTATACGAAGAAATTACCCTGCAAAATCTGCTAGTGCTACTATTGCAAGAACACTAATTGTATTATTTTATGTGCTTCATGAGAACTCAGGAAAATACTTTTTCTGATTTAGGACCAAGATTATTTATATCTATCTTAAGCAATAGGTGTAACTTTATCTTATACACAAGGTGAATTGAACAAGTTCCCTTAGGTCAATAATAACAAGGAAGCTTGGAAGCAAATGTATGGCAAGCACAAACATGCCTACAGTAATTTTTCTGGCCCAATTTATTTTCCCAGCCCTATCCTTCTTTCTTTCATAATTTAAATGGATATTATCTTATATTTTATGTATCAACACTCAGATTTTCAGTCTCTGTACACATTTGTATATTAAAAAGTAGTTTATAGATTAAAAAGTAGTAAATTTAACATTCACATAAAAGCATCATTAGGTAGGTTTTTCTTATCATAAATCAAAGTATTGAGATTTAAGAAGGCTAAAAGCTTCTGCCCAGAGCCATACATTTAGTCTGTGGGCTTTAGGGTCTGACTAACTTTTTTTTTTTTTTTTTTTTTTGTGGAGTCTTGCTCTGTCACTCAGGCTGGAGTGCAGTGGCATGATCTCAGCTGACTGCAACCTCTGCCTCCCGGGTTCAAGTGATTCTCCTGCCTAAGCCTCCCAAGTAGTTGGGATTACAGGCACACGCCAACATATCCAGCTAATTTTTTTTGTATTTTTAGTAGAGACAGGGTTTCATGGTGTTGGCCAGGCTGGTCTCGAATTCCTGACCTCAGGTGACCCACTCACCTCTGCCTCCCAAAGTTCTGGGATTACAGGCATGAGCCATCATGCCTGGCCTGCCTCAGTCAATGTAACACCAAGGGTACTAGTTTTGCTGCATGGAAGTAAGTTACTATGGAAAAAGTAAACATTTGCTTCATGATATTGAAACACGAAAAAGATCCTGAGTCTTCAGATAATGAAAAAAGTGTCATTTTTGGGGGGCATTTGCTAGATATAAAATGAGATAGTACACGAGAACGTTCAATATATATGGCAGAACTGCCACTGTGACTGGTAATTCTCAATTTCTGGCCTATGTCATCTTAACTTAGGTCTTAGCTATTTCGACAAGATTCTTTTCAAAATTCCTGAATAAACAAATAAAGCCAACCACAAAGCAGCCCTAAGGAGCAAGGATTACCATTTTTATGTTTTTTCCTCTCTTCTCGCATTCCTGGTGGATTGTTCTACCAGTCCTATAGAGACGTTATGGAGACTAAAAATATTATATATGTATAAGCATATATAAGCATATATCTATATAAGCTTATATATGCTTTTTAAGCTGTAAAACACTACAGGACCAACCACCACTAGATCTTACCTTCCAACTATAATAGGCAACTTCACGAAACATGTTTTCATAGATATCATACCAACATTAGTGTTTCCATAAACTTTAAGTTTTGTAGGAGGAAGTTTCTGTAAAAACACGACTTTTCAGCCTTTTCTTCAAAACTTATATTCTTATGCTACAACACACAGGATTACACATCATCATATTAGCATTTCTCTTACCTCATGACTCTGAAAATACAGCCTTTTTATTGTTGATGCTTTCATGAATCTAAATAATCTAACAGACAATTTATGACCATTTTTATATTCCTTATTATTATCAATGTTAAGATGTTAAAAATATTCTAAGATAATTCTCTTGCTAGAAGAATCATGAAATTTTAAACTAAATGCGGTGATGGGGAGTAATATTCCTACCTTTAGATTTCTGCTTCGATTTACGATTCTTGAAACTCAACATCATATATCCATCTTCATTCTCCATCTCTTCAAATGTTTAATGTGTTATTATCCAGAAAATAGTACAAAGAAAATGGACACTAATCTCAACCTTGGATATGTCTCTTAGGCACAAAGTACCAAAAGAAAACTAAAAGGAAGGCCAAAAATAGTCAAAATTTACTCAGACACAGATGTCTAAAACCACACAGGATGTGTTGGTAAATGAAAATGGATATAAGCTTGTTAATATCTGGCTGCAATTCTTTGAATTTCAAGGTAAAAGTAGCTAGTGTGCTCTACTGTTTTCAACAAATGGACTTTGTTCCTGCCACTTGTGTGCGGTGTATTAGAAACACAATAGAGAACAAGATAGACCTACTTCCTTTCTTCATGTCTTTTATAATAAAGTAAGAGAAAAAATAAAATAAAACAAATAATCTCTAAACAAACAAAACAAATGTCTAGGTAAATGAAAATTCAAATTAAAAAAGTTAAAATAGCCATTTTGCTAATTGGGACATAGATTAAAAAGTAGTAAATTTAATTTAACAGTCACGTAAAATCATCATTAGGTAGATTTTTCTTATTATAAATCAAAGCATTGAGATTTAAGAAGGCTAAAAGCTTCTGCCCAGAGCCATACATTTAGTCTGTGGGCTTTAAGGTCTGACTAATTTTTGACTAGTAGGGTCCAAATAACAATGGTTAGATGCGACAAAACAGGAAAATAAAAGATCAGCAAGTCTCAAGTCAGTGACAATAGGAATCACTTGGAAAGAATTTAACTTTTTAAACTTTTTTGTTTGTTTGTTTGTTTTTCAGAAAACGCCTGACAGATTTTCCTTCAGTAGGTGTGGCCGTTTATTTTCTGTCAACCTGGCTGAGTCAGAGTCCAGATACTTGATCAAACATCACTCTGCTTATTTTTGTGAGGGTGTTTTTGGACGGGATTCATATTTAAATCAGCGACCTTTGAGTAAGACAGATTTGCCTCCTCTGTAATGTGACTGGGCCTTATTGAGTCAGCTGGAGCCTTGAATAGAACAAAAAGACTTATCTTTTTGAGTGAGAGAGAATTCTCCAGCAATGGCCTTCAGACTTTATCTGCGGCTCCTCCTGATTCTACAGACAGTGGACTTTGCACTTGAATTGAGCCTTCCTAGGTACCCAGTCTGTCCATGGCCACTTGCAGAATTTTGACTTACCAGCCTCCATAATCACATTCCTTTTTTATATATATTTTACTTAACCCACACACACTCACACACACACACGCTAATGGTTCTGTTTCTGCTACATGGCCACTCAATATCAATCCATTCATTAAATACCAGAGTATCCGGGGAAAGAGGCTGTTTCCCACGGCACATGTTGTGTTCACCTGATTATTGAGGATCCTCCTCAACACTGGACGTCACTTGTGAGTATTTACATGGGAATGCATATTTACACACTCCATGTCCATTCCGCATGATTTCTATATGTACCTCTTAGCTTCTCATTAGTTTTTCTATTTTGTTCTTTTTGAGTTTCTGACAAGCCATCTCACCTATTAGTTTCTGATGAGACAATTTAGATGTATTTCTCTGAGAGCTTATCCCTCCTGTCAGGTGCACAACCAGACATATCGTCCAAACTTCTGTTCAGTGGGAACACTTACCTTCATTTCTGTCTTTCACAGTCTTCTCCTGAATGGGACTGTAGTGTGGCATCTATTCCAGCTGCCGTATTTTACGTATCCACTGATAAACTTATTTTTTTCAACTACTTCAGTGTAAGATCGTACAGAACCCTCTTTTCCACCCCCAACCTGGGCCATAGGTATGGTTGAGGTGGAGATGGCAAAGGAATGCAAACATGTGCCATCGGAGTCTGAGCCATCTGCTCATGCAGTTTACTGTGCTTCTTTGGAACTGTTCAGGCCTTGCCTCCAAAATGCCACAATTATGTTTGTGATAAAATGCTTCTGTGCACTTCTAAATCTAGGGTTCATTGGGTCAAAGTGGTCAAGTTGGATCAAGTTCATGGTGGTGAACATATATCTTATAAAAATATGTAGTATGTTTACTGCTTACTTTTCACCAGGAACAGTTAGCATGATAGCATCAATGTAAATGAATCTATTGTGTGCAACCAGTTCTGAGGTATAACATGTTGGGAGCTTTATCAAGATGATTTAGTTCCCTCTGGGCCATCTTATAACACAGATCAGGAGAGCTGACACACACCTGGGCAAGGCAACAAAGAAATACTTGTTATTTCTGTTTGTAAATACAAGCCAGTAACCATCACAGGTTCTCAGCTTTTTCCCAGTATATAGTCATTCAAGAAAATGGCTGAAGTTTCCTCCGGTTTAGGTGTTGGGGAATAAATATCATAATTACACCTGTGGCCACGTTACAGTGTCCTTCACCAAGAGACCCAGCCTATCTCCTCCCCAGCTGAGTGGTTCCTGGTCTGGAAAGAGTTTTGCCTACTAACTACATTGAACTCTGGGGATTGGGTGAGACACAATGAATCTCCTCTCTGAAAATATGGGTTAAGTTTCTGGCCAACATCCATGGAATTTTCCTTAGCATATCAAGCAGCTCCTTCGTGAAATATCCTTTCTTTTTTCTTTTCTTTTCTTTTCTTTTTTCATTTCCCAAAACTTCAAAATCAGCTAATCGTTGTCACAGATTTCTGTGGATGAAAACTCTGATTACTAATCATTCCTTTTGGCTTATTGTGGCAACTGCAACCCCTTGACCTCTAAAATCAAATTATTGCCATTGATATCAGAAAGCCTGATTCCGCTGTAGCATCTCCCAATACATCTGTAGTCAACAGAGAACAGTTGCCAGAGCAGGTTGTCACCAGGTTCCTTCACAAAAGCATTCTCCATCCCCCCCTCCTCCCAAAAAATCGGTTCACAAAACTGACCTTGAAGAGAGGAAACCAAAGTCTAGAGGAGGCTGTAGAAAGGGGAGAGAATGTGGTCAACGACTGCCTAGCCTCCTCACTGTATAAAAGGTGGCAGCCTTAAAACTGTTCCCCCACCCCCATCCAGGGCTCCAGACCCCTCAGTTCTACCCGTGAGCCATCAAGTAGCTTCAGAAACTTCTCTTTCCTTTACCTTCTATGTCTGGGCTAATTCTCTCAGTATGGGTCTAACAGATTTGGTGGGATGGAATGCTGAAATATTTTAGAGTATCAAAACTTGAAGATGTATAAAATTTGTATCTGAATGTTTTTCCCAAACTATAGATTTATTCAGTGTTTTCTATATAATTAGTAAGTAAGTTCTGTCAGTTTAACCCTCTGCATATTTCCCTAGTAAATTCATTACTTCCCATTTTAAAGGACATCGTCTTGGCTCAACCTCCGTGTAGGCTGACGTTATTCCTTCATGGCATTTAGTCTACTTTTGCCCTCTCCCCTTGGCCCATGAACAACAAAAGAGTATCTTTAAGGGTTGAGATACTCAATAAATGTGATGCTCCACAAATCCAAAATAGACGTAGAAAATGTGCATCTTTTACAAAATTCATATCCTCATGTATGAATTAGTTAATAAAAGGAAGTCTTCATTCTCTCCAGAAACATTACAACTTTACACTTCTGAAATTTAGAATTTCCCACACCTATACCAGATTATCATTTTAATCTTAAGTGGGCATTTTTTTTTTTTTTTTTTGAGGCAGGGTCTGTTCTGTTACCCAGGCCGATGTAGAGGTGTGATCATAACTCACTGTAACCTCAAACTCCTGAGTTCAAGTGATTATAGACACATTGTTAATCTGATAGGCTGTTGCATTGTTTCACTTTAGATTTCTTGGATTTTCATTGTGTTTAGACAACTTTGGATACACTGACTATATATGCCTTGTTATGGGTTAACTATTTGTGCCTTTGTTCATTTTCTGTTACTAACGTATTTATGACTATTCCTCCATATATGTTCATTCATATATTGATTCATTCTATAAGACTGTTTGAATATATGTTATGCTACGGCCACAGTTCTAACCACTGAGAATACATCATCGAGTAAAACAGATAAGCACCTCTGAGTTCATGGCTTCATGGAGCTTTCATTCCGGTGGCAGAGACAGAGACACATGTTACCCACTGCCCAGGAGTTCGTATATGTTTTAAATGTGGGTTACTTTTATTGTCTTATGAAGCTCAGTTAGTGGTGCTGTAGTATAATCATTATCCAATTAGAGCTTTCACTACATCCAAAACAGACCTTTCTAAGAACCAACTAAACTTTATTCCTCGTTTATCAGCAGGTATTAGGAAGTATCTTAAACAGCCATAGACATGAGCCGAGGGAGAAGTGCCAGTGAAACAGCTGGATAGTATCATTAGTATCATTTCTGAAGCTTGCCTGTGCTCTCTGGTTGGCATAGGGGTCTTCAGCTTGCCTTTTCACTGAGAATCTGCCTGTGCTGATTCTGGATATACCAATCTCATCTTATAATGAATTGCTGCTGGGAGTGCCTGAACTTATATTTGGTGAGTCTTACAAGTTTCTTTTTCTTTTTCTTTTCTTTTCTTTTCTTTTTTTTTTCTTGAGATGGAGTCTCGCTCTGTCACCCAGGCTGGAGTGTGCCATGGTGGGATCCTGGCTCACTGCAACCTCTGCCTCCCAGGTTCAAGTGATTCTCCTGCCTCAGCCTCCTGAGTAGCTGGGATTACATGCATCCACTACCACGCCTGGCTATTTTTTTGTATTTTTAGTAGAGACGGGGTTTCACCATGCTGGCCAGGCTGGCCTTGAACTCCTGACCTCAAGTGATCCGTGCATCTTGGCCTCCCAGAGTGCTGGGATTACAGGCATGAGCCACCACACCAGGCTGGGTTTCATTTTATTAATGGCAGTTCAGAACATATGGAGGTCTGATGACTCACATCCGAGTAATCTATTTCTGCAAGGTCCAGGAGCATTCCAGGAGCTATTTCACAAAAGCTTTGTAAATGCTTAGCCATAATTGACCTGGTATTGCTCTAGGACTCAAAGGATCAGTAGAAATTATGTTTCACCTGTTAGGACTTGGCCATAAATTCCACAAATTTTTTCCTCATCATTGATACCTTTGGTATTACAGTGTGCCATAGATGACATGGCTTCAGTGGTAGAGATGCTTCCACCACAGCCAGATTTGCTGAGGAGTCCATGTTTTCTCTCTAGGCCATGATGGGAGCCTTGCAGCCTTTTGTGTCAGCTAATACATACGTCAGTGTTCCAGGTATGAACACTGGCCCTTCAGTATCCAATGAGGCCTACCAGACATTGTATCCTCTACTTTTTTAAAGAGATGCCCCGGCGTGCACCAAACCCATGTAAACATAAAAGTTTCACTGATGCACTTTGGGAGGCCGAGGCGGGCAGATCACGAGGTCAGGAGATCGAGATCATCCTGGCTAACACTGTGAAACCCTGTCTCTACCAAAAATAAAAAAAATTTGGCGGGCACCTGTAGTCCCAACTACTCCGGAGGCTGAGGCAGGAGAATGGCATGAACCTGGGGGGCAGAGCTTGCAGTGAGCCGAGATCGTGCCACTGCACTCCAGCCTGGGCGACCCAGCAAGACTCCGTCTTAAAAAACAATTTTTTTTTCTCTGATGTGATGCAGTGGCCATTCAATCTTTGTTGTATTCACAACTCACTGAAGTGTATGCATCTTACCAGAGTTTCCAATGTGCTTGCTCCTTCTTTCTCATCTAGTTCAATTTGTACAATGTCATTAGCATAGTTAACAAGAGTTAAATTTTGTAGGCTGTCCAAGCAGTCCAGGTCTCTTCGCTATATTCTGATAAAGAGTGGGAGAGTTAACAGACCTGGGGTAAGAATATAAGTGTTTACTCATGTCAGCCCTAAATAAATACCGAACATTTTTGGTACTCATTTGTTAAAAGAGATAAAAAATAATTATTTTGCCAAATTAGTGGCCATATTTTCTGTACCTGAGGGTGGGGTAATTTGCTTTAACAAGTATACCACATTTAAATCAGCAGCTACACTTGGAATTATTGTTTGGTTGAGCTTGCAATAATCAATTGTCATCATCCAGAATCCATATAGTTTTTGTCAGAGCTGCACTGGTGAATAAAATAGAGATAAATGGATACCAGCATCCTTGCATCTTTGAGGTATTTATGGGTGGCAATAATCTTTGTCATTCACTCTATAATGCAAAATTATTTTGGGTTTACATCGTGTGCAGTGGAGGGGAGGAGAGTAGTTTCAGGAGCCTTGGTCTTTCTCACCACAGTACATACCAAGCTGGCGAAGGAATGAATGTGAACTTTGTACCAATTCTTAAGTATGTGATGTCCAATTATGTATTCAAAGACCAAAGAATGTCTACTGGGTGAGTCCTTGGGCCTGCTGTGAACCAGACATAAACAAGTACCCTATTACTGGGACTCCATAAGCTTCTACTCTAACAGGAGGCTCATGATCCTTTCCTGGGAATCAATGTCAACTTACACGTGCATTCTGCAATCCTAGAAATGTATGTCCTGGATTTTTTCCCAGTTATTCAAATAAATGGGCATGAATCCTGTTGTGAACTGATCTGTGCTCCCATCCAAACACATATGCTGAAGACCTAACCCCCAGCGGGACTATATTTTAAGAGAGTGTCTTTAGGAGGAACCTAAGGTTACATAAGTTCATAAGGGTAAGGCCTTAATCTCACAAGACTGGTATATACATATAAAAAGAGAGAAAGATACCGTCTCTGCACATACACAGAGAAAATGTCATGTGAGGACACAGTGAGAAGGCAGTAGCCAGCTCCAGGAAGAGGGAGCTTATTGAACATTAAGCTGGCTAGCACCTTGATCTTAGGTTTTGAGCCTCCAGAATGATGAAAAATAAATTTTCTGTTGTTTAAGCCACCCAGCCTATGTTATTTCATTATGGCAGCTTGAGAATACTAATATAAGTCGCACTGGGTATGGACTGGAGAAATATTTACCATTTACTCTAGTCTTGGTGTTGAAGAAGGCTTCCTTTTAAGGATGAGTTCTCCCATTATTGGGTCCTCTGTCAGAAAACTGGCTTGGGCCAAACTAGATTGGGGTAATAGTTTATATGTTTTGAGTACATGGTTGCCCTTATCCTACTAGTAATCCACCCTTGATTTCTTTCCTATTGTACATGTCCAGCAAAGTCAGTGGTATACAACTGACTGTTAAATTTTCAAAGGTTCTCAAACCAATTGTTAAACATAGTTAATTGTAAAAATTGTTATCTAAACTTCAAATTAATAATATTAAATTAATAAAATAATATTAAAGCAAAGGTATTCATTGGTGCACCAACTATAAGGTGCATGAATGTGCTTTAGTCAAGTAGGCTGAGGCAGACATCCAGGCCATAGTGACTTAGCGCATTTGGAGTGCAGGCATATAACTCCACTTGTTATGTAACCTGTTTGTATAAGATCATACTTGGCTCAAATCCACTATTGTTTGGAAAAGGTATAACCGCCCTGCTGATGCTGTACAAGTGCTCTTGGGCTTGCCTTGGCTCAGCATGGCATGGTTCACACTGGTACCCAGAAAGAGAGTAGCACGACTGACCCTTGTAAGGGAGAGCCAGTCGCCTTGAAGGCACGCAGAGGGGAACCAGGAACGAGCTTGTGCCCAGAGGGGAAGAGTTAAGCTGCTGATCCTGACAGAGCTGGCCTTGCAGGCCAGGGCGTGCTGCTGCAAGCGCGGCAGTGGCAGGAGTCACAGAGCCAGAGCAGATCGCAGAGATAAAGGCAGACAGTGTGAGAGAGTCGCTGATGGTAAATAAAACTACATTTCACCTGCCTAGGGCCCCCAAGTGTTCTTTCAGCTATCGCCCATCCACCCACTCCCCTCAGACCTCAGCAGGGGCTGGAACCTAACCCGGGTCATGACATTTGGAGTAGTTGTGGCCTTAATGCCAATCTAATAAAATAAATACTTAGAACTCATCAATTCGTGATGGTTTTTAGAACATTTTGCTATTATCCATGCATGAAATTATTAACATCTGTTACACCTATATAGTGAAAAGAATACGTAATGCTGTATTACTGCATATTTATTTCCAACTCTGTGTTCAGTGATGTCACCTGGGTACCTTGAAATCAGCAATGGTGACAATAATTACATCACGGAAATCAGCTGGTGTTACAAACCAGAGCTTGTTGTGTGTGAGTTTTCCTCTGTTCCACCAGTTGTTAAAGGACAGCACAGAAGTAGAAGCACCCTTTTTGGCTCTCTGTATTACTTCTGCGAACATTGAGCTCTATCTGACACTGCTGCAGCTGTATACTTCAGTAATCCAGGCTGCTATTGCAATCCAACCCTCATTACCATAACTGGCCCCACCTTGTTTCAGAGTGGCGCTCTGACACTTGGCATTTCCTGCGTTAAACCCTGTACCAATACTCTCTCTGAATTCAGTTCTGTGGGAACATCTACTGTGATCCTTGGCATGCGGAGAAGAGCTGTGCTAAGCTTCTCAGCGATGTTTATGAAGTTCTTCCACCAGTACTTTCCTTATTGTTTTGGGAAATAAGGTGCCCATTATACCATCCCATAGAACGTAGTCAATTTGTGGATTCCCTGTCCTTATCTAGTTTACCCACTATAGCATGCCCACTTCTCTAAGCATTTTTATCTTTTCTTCAGCTACCTGCCATGGGAATTCTGGAATGTTACTCTACTTAGTATGAGCCATTGCTTTCTCCAGTCTTCTGGGAGTTATTTCAGCAGTGTGTCAGCACTGTTCATAGCATTTTTCCAAGTTATTAAATTCTATATTGCAACTGAATGCCCCAATGCTGATAAAATCTCCCTTATCCAGTTTTATGTTTCTGTCATGATCTAGCACCCTCAGAATCCAATCCCACTGTGTACACTCCAAGCTGCTGTTATTATATATTGGTTAAGTCCAAATTCATTCTGAGTATAGCCTTTTCTCTCCCTTATAAATTTAGCACATAACCTTAGTTATTGGCCTTATGACCCATAACTTCTTAGAAAGGAAAGTAAGGGAGGGTTGTAAGGAGGGTGTGAAGGACTCAATATTTTCTTTAAGTAAGGAAAAAGGCATGACCTCAACAAGGGAGAATATATAACTTTGTTAGGATTAGAGAGTCCAACATTTAGAAGTTTCTGGATTTTTAAAATTTTTGAGAAAAAAATTGTGAAAAATCACTATATACAAGATGGAAAGTATTTTTAATATTTTAATACTTTCATAAATGATGAAAGTATTAACATACTTAGAAAATACTTAAAATACTTAAATAATATAGAAAATGGGATTTTTCTATATTATTTTGCAACCCATTTTACTTATTTATATACACATTTTTATGTGTATGTTTCTCTCTCTACACATATATTTACATATATATGTAATATCTTAAAAGTCATCATAAGGAAACAAATAAATCCATAAAAATGGGAAAAATATTTAAATAGGTCATTGGAAAAAGATATATGAGTTACCAATACGCACATGAATAAATGCTCAATATATCATTAGAGATGTACAAATTAAAATCACATCTAGATTCTACTACACACCTACTAGAATGGTTAAATTGAAAAATACTGGGCATATCTAATGTGGCTATTGATGTGCAGCAAATAGAACCATCCAATACTAATGTTGGGAATGGCACAACTTTTTGGAAAAACATGCATTTATAAAATAAAACATACATTTTCTATCTAATCAGTAGTTTCACCTCCAGGTATTTCTTCAAAAGATTAAAAAACATGTGTCAATAGAAAAACTTTTGCATAAATGTTTATTTTGACCTTACTTATGATATCCAAGAAGTGGAAAAAGCTCAAGGTAGTAATGGATACATTTTATTATAAAATGGATAAAAAATATTTTATATTGATACAATGAAATACTACTCAGTAATAAAAAGAAATGAACCGCTGATCTATGCAACATGGATAAAACTCAAAAACATGCTCAGTAAAAGACATCAGACTTAAAAGAATTACCAACTGTGTCATTCTGTTTACAGGAATTTCTAAAACCAGCAAAGCTCATGTTTATTGATAGTAAGTTGGCTGCTGCCTGGTTTCAGGGGTGAGGATGAACCGCAAAGCAATGGCAGGGAACGTTTTGCTGTGTTGAAAACGTTTTCTATCTTAACTGTTATATCTTTACTGTTTTCCTTTTTGGAACAAAACTAAATTTCACTCAACCATAATTGAGTAATCTCTATATTTTTCTAACCATTTCTAATAGTTCTTCGGATACAATCTTTTGTTAACAACAAAGGTGGAATATATTCATTTCCTCATGAATTTTCTGTCTTTTTTTCTCTCCAAAAATGAGAAGAGCAATTTTGTTATCTGTCCTTTCCTTCTGCCCGGAAATGATTAAACCTGTATTTCTTATTCTCTTCATATTTTCTTTCTTTTAATTCCTTTGTACTACAGTTTCTTCTCTATTCTCATTTGCTTTTCCTCTTAAAGTTTCTCTCTCAGAACAAATGCAGTGTTAATCCCGAAGCCACTTGTGGGACACTGGCTTCTTCTCCTCAGTTTCCACCCTAATATATTTGTTGAGGGGTAATTCAAAAATCACTGGGAAACTGATTAGAGCAGATTTGAAAATAAAACTGTGGCTTGGTAACTTAGCAAAAGCATAATGGCAACGGCGTCATCTTGTATGCTGATGATAACGTTCTGGGCCCTTCGTTACTTTCGTTTTCTGTTTTCCCTCTGTGTGTGTTTTTGTGTGTGTGCTCACACCCATAAGTGTGACTGTGCACACAGTTGTCTTTGAGAGAGCGATAATAGTTTTTGTTTTTCTTTCAGTAGCCAAAGTTTAAACCACTGCTTTTTCTTTGATTCTATC
Source organism: Colobus angolensis palliatus (assembly GCF_000951035.1). Classification (NCBI taxonomy): domain Eukaryota; kingdom Metazoa; phylum Chordata; class Mammalia; order Primates; family Cercopithecidae; genus Colobus; species Colobus angolensis. The sequence continues at coordinate 4,850,529 of NW_012112030.1, forward strand.
GCTTTTAAGGTGATCTTTCTTAACACAGGATAATACAGCAGTAATGTCCTGAAGAATGCTGTTTAATTAATTAGCATCAGCCTCTCCTACAGCTCTGGAAGGATACCAGTTCCGTACCACTCCTGGATGAATCAGCCACTTGAGCAATTTTGTGTTCTGTAGTTCAGATGAGAATCCCCGTTGAGAACGTAAGAAAATATGTGTTTATTCTTCAGCTTTAAATTTTTATTTCACAACTTCCTTCCTCCTTGGCAAGCTTTTTTTTTTTTTTGACGAGAAGAAAATTGTAATAAAACAACAGTATGACTAATAGATATCCCTTGGTCACTTCCAGTTTGCAAAATGCTATTTAGACTTTGAGTTACTCTTCAAACGTGGTATACCTCTAGTTTGGAGCTGTATTGTAAAGACAAGAGCAACATTTTCACATTAAAGTTAAATCAAGTTATAACTTTGAAGAGAGGTTCTGGAAGACGACACAAAGCTGCTAGCAGAAAATCAAAAAACTGATTAAAAAAAGCAAGGTAAGAACATTTTTGTTTGTTTAGATTGACTGTTATTTATTGAAACTGTGATGCATAACGTTAAAGCTTTTGAGAAAAGAAATACATTTTGTGGTTTCTTTTGTGAAGCTCGAAAATTCCTTGTTATAACAAGAAGATTGAGATTTGTATGTGACCGCTTTGTCCTAATAAATTCAGACTTACTTTACATTATTTGAATTACAATGGAGAAGGTTTAACCATGACTTAAAACTGTTCAAGATTTAGTTTCACTTTTACTAAGTATTTTATAAAACAAATACTTGAGAAGATGTTAGCTATGATCCAGATACTCATACAGTTCTCAGAATGCATATATAATATGAAAAATTTAGCTAATATTTCTAATATTTTTAAAGATTGTTTTATTGGATGGTGTAAAGATACTCCGGGCTTTAGGAGTACTTAACGGAAAGAATATATCCCTTTCCTACTCTTACTAAGGAATTGCTAGTATTCCGATATCCATGGAGACATCTTTACCAACCCTAAGAAGGATAAGGAGAGAAAATGTTCTAAAAAATACACTATGAAACAACGTGATAGCACTGGATTTATTAAATAACAAGTTCAGAATATGTAAGATCCAAACTACATAGCTGGGATTTCAACAGGGTTTATTTATGTCAAAATATGTGAAAGAGAAGAGGCTGAAACTAAATGCATTCAATACAACAATCTATGATTTAGGGATTAAGGGACTGTGATGAGGTTTAAGCATTTCCCGTTTAACTAAATGTCAACCTACCAGTGCATGCTACCATCAAAAAAATTATTGCTGTGGTACAATAGAGTGCATACTTTATCCTTCCTCCCTTACTTTAACCAGTTTTATAATTCTACCTAAAGTTAGATAAAAGAGGTTTGGGGGGAATGAGATCAATATTTGATGGTAGCATACAATATCATCTTAATCAAGTTTTAAGAATGCCTTCCAGCCACTAGTAAAACCAGTGTTATTTTCTACTTTCAATCAGTTGTATAAATTTATACATTTGTATATAAATACATGACATAATACAATATTATATATCATATTACATATGAATATATTTTAAAAGTTACTGAATAATATATTCAGTATGATTGTATATATTACACATACATATATATCTGAAATTATGAACATCATTTTAATAGCAGTAATTTAGGGCAGTGTGATATAATTCAGTTAGTTTTTATATACATTTTAACAAATATTTTATTTGCTCCACTTATCAATATTTTATGGTTTTTTTCTACAGCTATCAGCTAGGAAAAATAGTATTCTATTTGATTTTAAATGCACTGGTTACTCTGCATCTTTCTTATCTTTCCTTAGAGAGCAGAATCAAACACAAAATGGTTGAGTCAGTGAAACTTTTCTATGGGGAAAACAATTGCAGTCCTTAGTTCTTTAGATTATAAATTTGAATGTGGAACTATTTTAGTTACACTGTTAATTAAATCCATTGTTCTCGAACTGTCTGGGGAAGTGTTCTTTTATGCATAGCCTCATCAAACGTTAAGGAGGCTCAGCAACTTTGAAATTTAGTTTCAATATCAGCCTCACCTTGGGAGATCACAATTTTTTAATTTTTTGAAAGGCAGCTATGCTAACCACATTCTACCAATGCCACTATTTTTTTTTTTTTGATAACTCATGTAAATAATTACAGCCTCCTAAATAAGTATTGAGAATTCAGTAACAATGAAAAGATTCTGGGAAATAAAAAATAAAAAGTGAAAACAACTTACAGTGAGTGTAAAAAGCTAGATTTCAGGGCTCAGGAAATAGATTAAGTAGAGAATGAACACATAGTAGATTTAAATTTGTACCTACATATTCAGAAGTGCAATAAATGTTGAATTCATTAGTTATTTAAATAAAATTAAATGTTACTTCAAGTCTCTATCCCACTGAATGGACAGGACGGGTTACTTACTTTCTGTCGTTTGGTGGTATTGAGAGTGAGAAATTTCTTCCAAGGTTATATGAAGTTTCCCAGGTTTTATAAGACATCGAAGTGTTATAACGGTCTCCATTCATCAGTTGCCACTGATTACGTCCGAGAAGACCACGTTCCAATATAAATTATCTCTTCGGGTCTAGTTCTGCTATTTTGTGCTGCACTCATAACAAAAGCCACACTCTGGTTTTTTTGGCCACATTTAAAGTACAATCATCTTTTTTGAAGCTGGGGTCATCTGTACATAAGATCTACCATCTCTGTATACACCACCAAGTGCTTATACTCTAATACCTTGCCAACTTTGCAATTGAAAGGCCTCCTCTTTTCCCCTGCATCTGCAAATTGTCATTTCTCATATTGTCAGGACGTGCATTGCCCTTCTACCTACCTGTTAGCTTGGAGTTATTTCCTCTGTTTTAAATCCTGTCGCATTTCTCAGAAACATTACTTCAATAAGCTAGATTTTTTTAAATTGAAAAGGCCGTTGATTTAAGCAGCTTAGGGTTTTCTTTTCAACAGTCATTCTGGAAGAAAGAGTATCAAAATGGTCTGACTACCTCCTTCAAATAACGGATATGAAACTGACTCAAAAAATACTTCTACTTGCTGCAAATGTAAATAAACTTTACACTCTTAACACACACAAAATAATTAAAATATTTAAAAACAATACAACTACAACACAAGAAAAAAAATAGCAAAAGTTACCTTTTATTTACTTCCTGTTGTAACTATACTTTCTAAAAACACAACACACATATGCTCTTTAATTAAAAAAAAAATAGAAGTAATAGTAGTTAATGGATGAAGAGATATAGGATCAAATGGGGGTAAGAAAATACAATTACATGCCACAAAGGTTTGATCAAGATTTTGAAATCATGGTATCTCTAACATCTATCTTTTTACATTATGCCAATTCACGGGGAGAAAAACGGAATGACATACTGACATATTTACTTGATTCATGGCATGGAAAAGGGAGAAACAACTTCCTGTCTTTTTGATACCTGAGGTTTAAAGAAAATTAATAAATAATTCATGATATTAATAAGGTTATATATGAAAGATAAGAAATCTCATCAGAAAGAGCTTGGACTGAAGTTCTGAACTGAGGCATGTACGATCCCAAAAAGGATGACCGTCATCCTGACATGACTATACAGTCATATATATGTGTGTGTGTATATATATGTATATATATTTGTGAATATATATATTCTGTTTCTTCTCTTTCTTGATCTTTGCTATACTAAAGATAGGGAGATTACATCTTCAACATCATTACTCATTATTGGTTCATTGAGCTTTTCTGTTTCCTCATGTTTCAATCTTGGAGATTGTGTTTGTGCAGCAATTAATTTGTTTTTGCTAGAGTTTCCAATTTTTGGCATATAGTTTTTTGTAATAATCTCTAGTGATTCTTTGTATTTCTGTGGTATCAGTTGTTGTCGGTGGTGGTGGTGGTGGACTATTTTTAATAGATATAGGTTATTGCTATGTTGCCAGGGTTAGTCTTGAACTCCTGGGCTCAACCAATCCTCCTACCTCAGTCACCCAAAGTGCTGGGATTACAGGCGTCAGCCACCGTGCCCAGCCCTATGCAATATCAGCTGTTTTTTCTCCTTTTTTTTTTCTTTTGTTTGTCTGTTTTTGTTTCTGATTTATTTGAATTTTTCTTTTTTTCCTTTGTCTAGCTAAAGGTTTGTTGATTTCGTTTGTCTTTCATTAAAATGGCTTTTTGTTTTTATTTTGTTAATCTTCTATGTTGTTGTTTTAGTCTCAATTTTATTTATTTCTGCTCTGATTTGTGACACTTCTTTTTTCTACTAATTTGGAGTTTGGTTTATTCTTGCTCTTATAAGTCCTTTAAGTTCATTGTTAGGTTATTTATTTGAAGTCTTTTTACCTTTTTTAAAAGGCATTTATTACTATAAACTTCCTTCTTTTTATTGCTTTTCTGCATTCCACAGATTTTAGTTTATTGTGCTTCCATTTTCATTTGTTTCAAGAAATTTTTAAAATTTTCTTCTTAATTTCATCATTGACTCTTTTGTCGTTAAGGAGCACATTATTTAATTTTCATGTGTTCATGTAGTTTCTGAGGTTTCTGAAGTTATTGACTTCTAGTTTCATCCCATTGTGATGAGAAAAGATACTTGATTAGATTTCTACTTTTTTGAATTTGTTGAGACTTGTTTTTTGGCTTACAATATGGTCTATTCTGGAGAATGCTCCAGGTACTGATAAAAAGAATGAGTATTCTGCAGCAGTGCTTCCGTAGGTGTCAGTTGGATGTATTTGGTCAAGTGTGCAGTGTCACTCCAGTATTCCTTGCTGATTTCCTGTTTAGATGATCTGTCCCTTACTCAGAGTGAGGAGTTAAAGTCCCCTAATACTATTGCATTGCAGTCTGTCTCTCCCTTTAGATCAATGAATGTTTACTTTATATACTTGGGAGATCTGGTGTTGGGCCCATAGATTTTTAGGACTGTCATATCCTGTTGCTGAACTGACCCCTTTAGCATTATATAGTGACCTTTGTCTCTTTTTAAAGTAGTCTTTGTTTTGTAGTCTATTTTATCTGTTATAAGTATGGCTGCTCCTGCTTTTTTGGTTTCTAGTTGCATATCTTTGTTCGTTTCCTCAACTTTCATTATCTGTGTGTCTTTATAGGTGAAGCAGATTTCTTGTAGGCTGCATACAGTTAGGGTTTTTTCTTTACCAAATCAGCCACTTTAACCTCACGGTTTTTTTTGTTTTTTTTGTTTTTTTTTTTTTTTTGAGACAGTCTTGCTTTATTGCCCAAGCTGGAGTGGAGTGACATGATCTTGGATCACTGCACGCTCCAACTCCTGGATTCAAGCGACTCCCCTGCCTCAGCTTCCTGAGTAGCCAGGATCACAGGCGTACACCACCACACCTAGCTAAGTTTTCTATTTTTAGTAGAAACGTGATTTCGTTATGTTGGTCAGGCTAGTCTTGAGCTCCTGACATCAAGTGATCCACCTGCCTTGGCCTCCCAAAATTCTGGGATTAGAGGCATCAGCCACCGCGCCCGGCCTGTACTTTATGTCTTTTAATTGGAGAGCTGAGTTCATTTAAATTCAGTATTATTATTGTTAAGTAAGGATTTTCTATGGCTATTTTGTTGCTTGTTTTATGGTTGTTTTTAAATTTCTCTTTTCATACTGTCATTCTCTGTGGTTATGTAAGTTTCTCTGGTAGTATATATTAATTAGTTGCTTTTTATTTTTAGTGACTCTATTATAGGTTTTGCATTGCGATGACTATGAGGCTTGTAAAAAGTCTTATAGAGGTAACAAGTTTTTTAAAAGAGATAACAACTTGACCGGGCCTGGTGGCTCACGCCTGTAATCCCAGCACTTTGGGAGGCTGAGGCGGGTGGATCACGAGGTCAGGAGATCGAGAGCATCCTGGCTAACACAGTGAAACCCTGTCTCTACTAAAAATACAAAAAATCAGCCAGGCATGGTGGCGGGCGCCTGTAGTCCCAGCTACTCGGGAGGCTGAGGCAGGAGAATGGCGTGAACCCGGGAGGCGGAGCTTGCAGTGAGCCGAGATGGTGCCACTGCACTCCAGCCTGGGCGACAGAGCGAGACTCCGTCTCAAAAAAAAAAAAAAAAAAAAAAAAACTACTATTTTCAATGCTTGGTAAAAGTGCTCTCATATTGCCATTTCATTAAGGTCTGTCTCTGGTTCGAACTTTGTCCATTTGGGGATATTACAGTTCCCTGTTTGCTCTTGTTTCTTATGGATATTCATCTATGTCTTTGTGCTGAATGATTTCACATGGCTTGTTGTGGTTTATATTGAGTATGTTTGCTTAAATATTCTTTGTAATTTACCTGTTGATTTTTTTGGAGAGGGGCTAGGTTTCTGCCTCCTTGTTAAGACTACATGGTGCCTTAACCCAGGTTTGCCTTGGTTCTAGTAAACAATTAGAGTGTCACCCATACCAAATGGGGGAGCTTCCAAAGGGGATATCCCAGTAGTGTGGGAAAACTGACTAGGAGTTCCAGCCCAAGGGACCTATGCAACGAATCTCCTATAGCGTGATGCTGCTTGACGACCACTCTAAGTTGGCATCTCCTTTGGCCAAGTAACAGAGCAGAGTTTCTGGTACTGGGGATGGTAGTCCTGCCTCCCCACTTTGTCTCTACATGTCCTCTTTCAGGCAGCCGTGATGCTTCCCAAATGTTAAGGTAGGGGCAAGTTTCCTGCCAGGGAATTCAAGCTGATGGGGAAGCTGGTTATCCATCTTGATCTCACTTTTTCCAGTATAGAAATGATGTTGCCATGCCCTTGGGTACCAGGAAGATTGCAGGGAGAGGCCTCATGGATGTGGAAGTATAATTCTCTTATCATCGTTATGGAGTTTTTTGTTGATTTTTCACTTTTCTGTGGCTGCAGGAATTGTGTCCTTCTCACATTTGAGTTCTGGGGCATTGCTGGTGATAATCACAGCACTAATGTTTTGTTGTTGTTTTCTGTGGGGGACATTAAAGCCAACTTACTTTTATGCCATCATTTTGGAGCCAGAAGTCTCCTAAATGTCTTTATTTTTATTTTTCAGGTATGATGACCAAACATAAAAAGTGTTTTATAGTTGGTGCTGCTTTAATAATAATAACTAATACTATTACTGTATATATAGGTAAGTTACATCCTTTATTTTATTTTTCATGGCTTTCTATGTATGATCCTATTCCTTTCTGTCTCAGTCATGATCTTTTCTCAGTATCTCATTATCTTCCCATTATACATGATAACATTTATTTGGTACAAATGAATAAATTTTATTAACTACATGACCTATGTAAGGCATCAGAGATACCAAAATTATTGTGGTAAAATTATTCACCCTGATAATCTCACTTCTATTCAACACTTTCTTGCCTATGTTAATCACTATGTTGACTTCTATTGCTATAGGTTAGTTTTGCCTATTAAAAAATTTTATACAATCAATTGTAAATACATATAAAATAAAATATGCAATTTGCATGTATCATAAATACAATCATGCAATTTTTATGTATCTTTGTATCTTTTTCCTTTTATTCAAAATTATGTTCATGTGATTTTTCAATGTCATAATAGGTAGCAGAAATTCATTAACTCACTATTATAGAAAAAGGTTGATTTTTTTTTTTATAAAAAGACCCAGATAGTAAATATTTTATACTTTTTTGGCCATACAGTCTTTGCTGCAACTACTTAATTCTTCATAGAAACACAGCCATAGAAAATGCATAGATATTGACCATGGCTGTGTGTCAATAAACTTGAACATGGAAATGTAAATAGTATAAAATTTTATATGTCACAAAATAGTGTTCCTTTTTAATTATTTTGATTACTTTCTTTCTTTTTAAAATGTAAAAGGTATTTTTACCTGGTGGTTGTACAAAAACAGAAGGTGAGCTGAGTTGGTCTCAGGCTGTATTAGCAGATGTTTAGTGTAGTGTATTCACTGCTATGTATCACTTTTGATGAACATTTGGATTGTGTTACATTTTGATTATTGCAAACTGGGTGGTTTTGAACAACTGTATAATTTTATATTTTGTGTCTTTTAATGAATACTGGAAATAACTTGAGATATACTTATAAGAAGAATTATTAAGCACAGAAAATGCATAGATTAACTTAAGTGTATTTTACCAAAAATAGTAGACAATCTCAGCAGAAGTTGCCAATTGATCCATGCCATGTCAATGCTCTATTGTTGGTTTTATCAATTTTTGCCATTCCAATGAGTGCATGTTGTTACTCGATTTTGGCTTTAATTGACGTCTTTCTGATGATCAATACTGTTCAGTACCTTCATAACTGCTGTTTATTTAGGTGTAATATTTTGTGACTGGAATGTTTCAATACTTTCCCTATATTGTAGTGAGTTAGCTGTCTTTTTCTGCTTGGTTCATAAGAGTTGTTCAATATTCTAGATGAGACTCTGTAGTTTACAGGTATTGTAAATATCTTCTTCAGCTGTGAAGCTGAAGTTTACCCTCTGTATCATGTCTTTCAATCAACAGAGCTTCTGAATTTTAAAGTAGTGTAATTATGTCTTTCCCTATTGTCACTACATTTTTCATCCTATGAAATTCATTTTACTTCAAAGACATAAAAATATTTTTGTAGGGTTTCTATTTTCCTTTCACTTTCCAAAACATAATCCTCTTGAAATTTATTTTTATAAATATTAGAAGATAGATATTAGGATGCACTATTTCCCATTTAGTTAAACTTTCAACCTGAAACAACTTATTAAAAAGACTATACTTTCCCTATTTAACTGCAGTTGGTCTTTGTCATCAATCAGCTGTGTAGGTGAAGGTCATTTTTGCTAAAATTTTATTACATTAACTTACTCTCTTTTATCTATCTTTGTGTCTGTATCATTCTGTCTTAACATTGTCAGTTTATAATAAGTCTTGATGTTTGGTTGTTTAAATGTTTGAAAGTTTTATTTTTATTCTTCGGGTTTACCTGGAGCATTGTAGATCCTTTAAGCTGCCATATAAATTATCTGTAATTTTGATTGAGATTGCATTAAACCATAGTCAATTTTCATGGAGCCATTATCTTAATATTGAGCCATACATTTAAAATATTAATTTGGTGTTCCATAATTTCTGCCAGCAATTTATATAGCTTTCATAATAGATTTCACACACTTCCTTTTAATTTATTGTTTAAAGACTTGATGCTCTATAATGTAATTGTAAGTAGCATAGAAGTATTTTCATTAACCTTATTTTCCTATTTAGTCTGTTGCTGGTCTATAAAAATTATCACTATATATTTAATATATACCTATATAAGCCTCATATAGCAAATTTGCTGTAGTTAACTATTCATTTTCATAAATTTTCTTCAGTTTCTTTTGTGGGTTCTATGTAAAAATTTACATTATCTGAAAATAATAATTGTTCTACCTAGTCTGTTGGAAACCTTATGCCTTTTTTATTCATTGTATTCTCTTATTTTACTGGCTATAACTTCAAGTACAAGGTTGAGTGTAAGTAGTGACAGCTTACATGTTTGTCTCCTTCTTAAATCAATAAGAGGTTTTTCATATTTCCTAATTAAGTAGTAGTATTTGCAGATATTCTTAATCAGATTAAAGGTGTTGTATTTACTTCCCTTTAATTTGATTTAAAATGTCAAATGAGGCCGGACGCGGTGGCTCAAGCCTGTAATCCCAGCACTTTGGGAGGCCGAGACGGGCGGATCACGAGGTCAGGAGATCGAGACCATCCTGGCTAACACGGTGAAACTCCGTCTCTACTAAAAAAAATACAAAAAACTAGTCGGGCGAAGTGGCGGGCGCCTGTAATCCCAGCTACTTGGGAGGCTGAGGCAGGAGAATGGTGTGAACCCGGGAGGCGGAGATTGCAGTGAGCCGAGATCACGCCACTGCACTCCAGCCTGGGCGACAGAGCGAGACTCCGTCTCAAAAAAATAAATAAATAAAAAATAAATAAATAAAATGTCAAATGCTTTATCTTGATCTATTGAGATACTTTCTTTTCTCTGCTATTATGTAGAACTACACAGATTTTGTAATATTAAGATAATCTTCAATTTCTGTGATAGATTCAACTTGATCATAATCTATTAACCTTTTAACATTCTTCAATTAAACTGAATAGTATTTTGTTTAAGATGTATGCACATAGATCTTATGTCTTCGTAAGAGATCGACCTATAATTTATCTTTCTTTCAATCGTATTGTCAGGTATTGATGTGATTATGATGGCTTCTAAAATTTGATTGGAAAGTATTCCCTCCTATCCTATTTTCTGAAAGAGTGTATATAACGTTGCTGTTATGCCTTTCCTAAATGACTAGAAGTATTTCTAACTGAAGCTACCTGGACAGGGAGATTTCTTTTTGTGCAATTTTTTAAATTAAAGATGCAATTTTTAACTAGATATAGTATTATTTAGAAATACTGCTTTTATCTTGTCAGTTGTGTTAAATTGTGTTCTTCTAGAAATTTCTCTACTTTTTCATTCTTTGTGCTGCTAATTTGTGTTTTTATCTCTCACTTTTACATTTTTTAAAATCAGTTTTCCTAGTGGCCAATCTTGTTTTAGAGTATTCAACAAAAGTCATCTTATGACTTTAAACTTTTCTTCTATTTGGCATTAATTTTTTATTCAATTGATTTCTGTTCTTTTTGTTTTTTAAATTGTGTCTTTCTACTTTGGTTTTAATTTATCACTATTATTAACTTTGTAAGGTAAGATAATTATCTTTTCAAAAAGTCTTTCATCATTTCTAAAACATAATCTTAAGCCAATGAATTTTCCTGTAAGCTTTAAGGGAGTTGCTGTGTCCCACAAGTTTAGTTGAATCCCAGAAGTTTGGATGCTACTGTGTTTTGAGATCATTGAAGGCACACAGGATTTTGATGTAAAAGATTATGGTCACAGCAAAATTTGTATATCTAACATATAAAAGTTTAAAAAATTTTATGTCTTGTCATGTTAGGTCAAATGACAGTAGTTTAGGACTTATTAGGACATTTATATTCCTTTCAACTTCAACTTCAGTGATATATCTTCCTGGAGGCACCAGAATTATTCTACATGTAAAGGTCATCCCTACCATTTCTGGGTAAATGAAATATAATGAAATCATAACATGATCTAAGAGTAACACAAACACTAATTTATATTAGTATATGAGAGAGCTATATACACGTATGTGTATATGTATATATATACCCTTATATGTATACATACCTATATACATATATATACACACTGTGTATGTATATAAAATTTTATCTTCTATAGACTCTTGGCACCAGATGACCATAGGTGATAATTTAATTATTTTGCCACTGTGCTCCACTGCCATCACCATTCTATTTATAACTGGTAGTTGGATCGATGCCTTTAAAGTGAATTATGTTTAAAAAGTAACACCATATCTCATCCTCAAGGTTCTGTTTCCTTAGAATTATGTTTGGTACCAAAAACTGATTCAGTCTGGGTGTGTTCCAAAATACAAACACATTATTATGAGAATAAGGCTTTAATATAGAAATTAGGGATAAGGTGAATGTGGGAACATCTGGAAGTGATGCATAGCTGAAGGCTGGGGCTGTGCTACAAGCTGGATGAGAAATGGTCACTAATAATATTGGCATAACACACTAACACATTTGGAGGAATGTCTAAGCAGCTAAGATATCTAGCTGCCAAGACTGCAACAGGGGAACACATGGAAAGACCTGTGAAGTTCCTATGCTCATGGTCTCCAGGAATTATACCTTCTGCTTTACTTTCACCTTCCAAATCCCCTGTGAGTTCCATTCATCACCAGTGATGGTGATTCTTAGCTGACAACGAGCAGTCCAACTTATTTTGTATTTTGCTTTATTATTTTGTTGCTTCTTTGTAGATTAAACCATGTCTTTAGATTCATTGGTGACTAATACAAATTATTACTTGGATTACTCTTAGTTAATGCTAGGACTTCCTTTTATTTCATTTACACAGAAATGGTAAGGGTAAGTTACACAAGTAGAATAATTCTGGTGGCTCCTGGAAGACCTGTATATCACTGAAGTTGAAGTTGAAAGAAATATAAATGCCCTGATAAATCTTAAACTACTGTCATTTGACCTAACATGACAAAGATACAAATTTTTTTTTCAACCTATCATATAATAGATATACAAATTTCATAGTGATCATAATCTTTTACATCAAAAACCTGTGTGCAGTGATCTCAAAACATATTTTCAGTAGCATATTATTCTATATGGTCCATAAGATACATATTTGTCTCATTTCCAGTTAAACTAACTCAAGATTCTCAGAGTTTTTGCCCATATGGTTGGATTGGTTTCCAAAACAAATGCTATTATTTTTCTAAAGAAGAAGGAGATTGGAATTCAAGTAAATACAACTGTTTCACTCAACATGCTGACCTAACTATAATTGACAACACAGAAGAAATGGTAAGTAATTTAATATACATTCTTTGTGAATTTTCTTGAGTCAGAACATTAGAAATATTCAAATACCATCATAATCTTGAAGTCTTTTCTCTCATGCCTATCTATGCAGAATATTGAAGGTGTTCAGAATATGCCATGTGACATAAAGGTGAAATACCTAGTGATGCTTTGTTTGAAGAATGTAAGACTAACATCAAGTAGTAGACTTAATATCTATCTTTATATTTTAAAGAGTGTACACAGAAGAGCTTGATAATGTTTGAAAATGTTTTAAGAGCCAGTACTCCCCCAAGAAAGGAGAATTATCTGAGAAAGGAGGGGATTCTCCATTCTACCTCCTGAGAGAAACTTTCCTCTGACTTCTCCATTTTGTTTTGCTGCCTGTCTCTGAGGTCCCATGACAGCTCCCATTAGAACACTCTACCAGTAATGCAATAGAGAGGAAAATCAAAATTTCTGCCTAGACCAGAGTATAAGTTTTCAGTGAGTAGATACCATGTCTTCTCTGAAATTTTATCCTTAGCATTATTGCGCAAAGCAGCTACAAATGAAAAGTCTAATGGATCCTTGTTGAATAAATTTTGATTTACATGACAAAATCTCTATGAGTAAAGAGGCTCTCCAAGAACTTTAACAAGGGATTAACAAACTGCACCTCTGCATTTGTGAAATTTGTTCTTTCCCCTAGTCATTTATATTGTAAACATACATGTTTACTTACCTTTGTTTGGTCTCTTTAAGAATGAAAAGAAAATATAAGAGGTAATATGACTTGATTAAAAATATTTTTTGCAAATAATTTGCTATTGAGGAGTGTTTCAGTGAAAAGCAGAATAGCACAACAGTCGACATTGTTAAAAGACAATTGTGGTGAACCCTCTGTGGTGAATAAAGTTTATTTATGCAATCTGCCTGAAGATTGGTTCAAATTTAAATGCATGTGAATCAGGCAGAGCCAATTTATAGGTCACTGAAAGGAAACAAAACGATTTTACAAGAAACAAAAGATAGTAAAATGTTGAAAGCTAGATGAATTAGGAGTAGATATTGCAAATCAAGAGTTAAGGTGCAAGCTTAACATCATAGGAAGGGCTTCTGTAGTCAATAATGTCGCTGCTGAATTTTGCAAGAGTATTGAGAAATACTCTGACTGTTCCTTACAGTTCCTCTTGGTGGAAAGAAAGCTAAACTAGCAGTGAGATGGAAAAATAATGAGTTAATAAAATGAAAGATGAAGAAATGTAAAGACAATCAATATTAAAATAAATATATCCACTGTAGGAATATTGTCTGCAAAGATTGACTAAATAAATAGTGAGGATCATGGAATGTGAAGACCCGAAGTACATAAAAATAATTAGTTTTGAACTTAAGAGAAATCTTCAAATCTATCAAGGAAGAATGCTTGTACTGTCTGGATGAAGAAAAAACACTGATCATAACATATCCTGATATATTTTGAAGATCATGGATGACCATATGTACTACATACACTGGCAAAATTTAAGTGACAAACAGAATGAAGTAAAGCTGTCTGTGGAGTGGAGAGGAAATTTACATAAGAATTTTAATAGATGATTTAAAATAGTTTAATTTAAATGTGAACTTTAATTACAAAACAATATGAGATAAAGTTTGTCTTACAAAATGTTTTTATATCTATTTCCACCTACTTAGAATTATTGCACTTCTAACAAGGAGCTAAAATGGAACAAGCTTTTACCGAGCAAATAATGTTAACATTTTTCATAGAGCAGGACTAGGAAACACATCTCCCAGTTCTCTGTCACCAAGACCAGTCAAGCTCTCGCCTGAAGCCTTTCCTGAAGTTCTTTCCTGAGTCTAGACTATGCATTACCCTCTTCTCCTTGGCCATCTGTATTTACACGGAATATTCTACTCTTGCCTTAGAGCACATCCTGTGTCAAAGTTTCCTTTAAAAACTCATGTTTTTCTTCTGTAAGTTCCAATTCCACATTGTACTTATTACACTCATAACTTCTCCATATCTAGTAGAATATTTTCTAACATTATGTTTACGTTACTTTCCTATAAATGAAGGCCTTTGAATGTAGGACAGCGTTTTTATTAATCTCTTTATTTGTAAAGCCAAAACTTAGCCCAACTAATTGTTTTTTTCAAATTAGTTTACACAATGCTGTGAAGATAGTGTATTAAAATGTCAAAAGTTACAGGTGTAACTTTTGTAAAGTTGGGGTAGATAGGATTTGACCATAGCGTTGTGATCTGGCCTAACTCCTTTATATTTATCTTAAATTGAAAAGTAGAGTGATGCGGTGTGAAGCTTACAGTTTCCAAGCTGTTTAGTAGCAGAGTAGCCTCCAGGACTTTAATATAACTCTATGATTCAAGAAAAAGGTCGAGGGTTAAGCAAGGGCGAGGTAAGTTAAACAATGCATCAGCAGGAGAAATGTCAGGAAAAAAGCATTGTATTTATTTCTGAATTATGTATTTGGAAATTTAAATGTTTAGCAGAAAAATAAAATTTGATAATTAGGTTCTAAGGAAACTGGATATATGAGGATGTGTATGTGTGTGTATTTAGGTGTGTAGTTTGGGGAGATAAACTGAAGTAAAACATAACACTAAAATGAAGCTACTAGTATTTACTGGGAAGTGGACAAATAGTATAATAAATATCTGGTAATTGGAAACGCCGTGCAAGAGCTCAATTTCAAACTTGGCTTTCTAGGAGCTTACAGTTTGAAAACTGTGAAGGAATAGATTTTCAAATTGAACATTTATCAATTTGGAATCATATCTAAAGAAAATGTATCTAATATACTTGTTTCACAAAGAAAACTGAAGGTCAGAGGAAAAATAAAGTCCTTTTTAAAAACTCCATGGCTATTTTCTAGTGAAGCCAGGAGTTGAATAATTGTTGCCTTGCACTTCACAACCTACAGAACAAGAGGTACACAGTAGGTCGTCGTAAAAATTGGCATGTATGATTTTGAAATTAACTTTGTCTCTAAAGAATTTTCTTAGGCGATACAAATGCAGTTCTGATCACTGGATTGGTCTGAAGATGGCAAAAAATCGAACAGGACAATGGGTAGATGGAGCTATATTTACCAAATCGTGAGTTTATTTTTTTCCGGGATCACTTAAATTTAGATAGTGCAGCCTTCTCTAGGAGTTACGCTTTAGCTAAAATTCTCCAGAGCCCAAGATTTTTGCACATGTTAGAAAGATGGAGGGGAGATTGAATATATATTGAGATTCATTCAAGGAGGCAACCATGAAGGTTGGAAATTAAGATACAAGGGAACAGATCTCCTAGTTGGCTATTTTGGAAATAAAAACCTGAGATTCATATACACAACTCCCCCCAGCCCAGCTGAAACTTTCATCTGATAATAAACTATCTTGTCCAATTATATGACTCTTCTTTAAACTTTTTGTTGCCTATTTTCTGATGTCTTTTACAGTTCAATTTCAATTTGATGTTCATTTTAATCTGATTTTATTTGCAATTTTACTATTATGCAATTTGTCATGGGCTTCATATCTTTAGCATTATAATTTGGAAAATGTGTGTACACATCCCAAATGGTGACTCTCAGTCACTTAGCCACTTAGTTTATGTTAGAGTTTCTCAGTAGAAACACTACTGATATTTTGTACTGAATACTTCTCTGTCGTGGAAAAGGGGCACTTTTCTTTGTGCATTGTAGGGCATTGGCAGCATCCCTGGATATACTATCCACCCTACTTGACCTCTGCCTCTGCTTGTGACAATAAAAAACATCTCCAAATATTGTCAAGTGTCCCTTGGTTTGGAACCAAAATCATCCCTAATTGAAAACCATCGGTTTATGTGAACTGGTAGCTCCACTGATTACATGTAACCAACCTAATGCCAGTTTAACATGTACAAATTCTTGGAAAAGAAACTCTTTTGATCCAAATTAGTATAGGTATTTCAACACTAGCAAGAGAGAACTGTGTGACAACACACCTTTCAGCACTTTAGACAAGTAGAATTTTTGTTTAAAGGTGTTGGTGGGCAAGGAAGAAATCACATGACTCCATAATGGTTAACCCCTTTGTTGCAGGTTTGGCATGAGAGGGAGTGAAGGATGTGCCTACCTCAGTGATGATGGTGCAGCAACAGCTAGATGTTACACAGAAAGGAAATGGATTTGCAGGAAAAAAATACACTAAGTTAATGTCTCTGATAATGCGGAAAACAGAAAATAAGTGTAAAACTGTAAAAAAAAATAAGTTTGTTATTAAGTGTAAAACAAACAAAGCATTTTTTTAATTAAACAAAGGTGAAGTTTTGTACCTGTCTGGTTAATTCATGCTTATGCGTCATGCTACACATAAAAGCCACTCCAAAGATTGGCAAAAAATGGTTACAGGTATTCTGCTGAGTTTTCTTTCTTCCTTCCTTCCTTCCTTCCTTCCTTCCTTCCTTCCTTTCTTTCTTTCTTTCTTTCTTTCTTTCTTTCTTTTCTTTCTTTCCTTCTTAACTGTAAACCAGAAAACAATTGTAGGGATCAAGGATAGACATGGCACTTAGATAGGACTTTCATGACCCAATTTGGAACAATTTGCATACCAGAATAGGAGATTAGAGCCTGTTGAACAAAATGTGAAACTGGGAGTCCACAAAGATGTAAATGGAAAGATGAAGTACCTCCTGACAGAGTAAGAATGGCACTGAACAATGTTACATGGATGATGGCTATTTTATTCAAGACTATTACAATAGGGAAAAGAGACTAGGACTCAGTCTGAACTAAAATCTGTCAAAACAAAGCGGGTGGGGGCTTTAAGAGTGAAGGTGAGGAGGAGATCATACACCGTATGTATTTGCTAATTGGCTTTACCCAAAAGAAAATTAAACTTTCTTTGACCTGTACAAGTTGATCAGACAAATGGGGTCATTCTTGTCATATGCAACTAAAACAGGGTAGACAATCCAGGGGAAAAAGGCACTCAGGGCACATAGCATTGCTTCAAAAATACAATTCTCTACACACCTAGTTGCTAAAACTACCTGTTGTAACCTAAAACCAATTTTATCTAACAGCTATTAAAACAACCTGCTGTGACTGCAAGACTGGTTTTACCCACCACTGTCACACACCAATCAGAACGTGCCAGCTCCTCAAAACTTTACTAGAGCCAATAAACTTTCTTTCAAACCAATACGTAACTTTTTTTTTTTGTTTTTAATAACACCTCCAACCTTCGTTTTGTTCTTTAGACAAACCAAAGACCCCTGGTCCTCTCATTTAGGCCAAATCACAATTCTTACCTCTCTAATAAAATATTTTAAATGTAGAAATCTGTCCCTATATTTTATTTTGATTTTGACCTACTTAGTGTCAAGCTGGGTTCCAAAGCTGACTCAGCTTAGGGAGAAACACTGGCCCACAGGGCTAGGGCATGATGTACTCACACTGGGGCTTATTGACTCTTGTGACCCCACTGTTGCTGCAGATAGCCTCATTTCTCCCTCATTCCTCCCTGAACTCCCAATTTTAGTTTGCTTCTGTTTTATTTGGATTTTAGATGAGGAGGGGTCTTTCCTCTTCTTGTTTCAGAGACCTCTTTCTCCCTCTGGTTGGAAGGTCTTCTGTTAGGGAGGACTATTTTCCTCCTGGCAGACCTCAGCTGTGACGTCTGGGTGACGGGATTTCTCTTTTCAGGCTGAAGCCTCGCCAAAAGCATTTTTATTTTTTCCTTCAGTTGAAGAAGGCAGCTGATCTTCCTTCTTGGGTTTATTTGGCCTTTTCATAGTCAGTGTTTGCATTTAACTGGCTTTTGTGTATTTGGCATTAAACAAAATCACCTAGATAAATTTAGTTACAAATGGATTCTCAAAGTTTAAAGGCATGCCAAGGTATTTTTTGTGACTCTAACTGGTAACATGTTCAAATATTACAGAGATCATTCAACACTCTGTTCTTAAATCTAAACGAAAAGACCACGGCTATAAAATCATGCACTCCAAATAAGCCTCATATCGCAATTGATTGCATCACTACAAAATACTATCTCAAAGCTAGCTGAGACTCTTTCCTCTCCAGTTCTTTCTTCTTCTAATTCTTCCTCTTCATCTTTCTCTAAGCTAAACTCTTTCCAAACTCCTCAAATATTCTGGCATACTGATTATTTCAGTAAAAACACTTGAAAGTCAGAAAATATAAAAGAAAATCATTTTTACTTTTATGCTGTTTCTTAAAAGCAAAAGGTGAAATTCCCATGTAAAAGACATGTTTCCTATACTAAAAGGAATGGCAACATTATTATCATCAAAGACAAGCAATTGAGACCAAGAAAACACTGTATGAACCTTGTTAAAATATTCTCGGGGCCTCCTCACTTAATTGAGTCACATTCTCAAAGTTAACTGTTCCTTGTCCAATCCAGTGTGTTGGTAACTGACTCAACCTCGTCTTTCCCCAAAAGTTAGTTCACAGTCTTTGTAAAATTGCTTATTGACAGTCAAAGTAAAAGAAAACAAAACTTAAGGTTTAGCCTTATCCCATTTTGTCAAAAAAAAAAAAGATTTAGATACGATTGTTTTTAATCAACTGATGAGTTAATATGTTTTATTATTTTGTGACTAAAATTGAAAATCTAAGCTATAAGGTCTCTAGATATATATATATACGTTTAGAAGTGTTTCTACAAATGTACATATGTTACATTATATATTAAGTCTAAATGATAAAATATGCTGTTGCTGGACAGAAATTTCTTTAAAATTTTTATTTAGATAAATGGGCACCCATATAAAATATATTTTAATTACACGAATGTTTTCTTTAGTTTACATAAACTTAATCTCAAAGTTTGAGATTGACTTAAATCTCAAATAAATAGATTGTTTTTAATTTGTTAATAAAATAGCATTAGAAATGGTTTCAAAATTGACAGCATACATTTTTGCCTGAGTTAACTGGTCAATTTTATATTTGCCCCACTAGATATTTTAAAGTCATAAACCTATAAACCCAAATTAAAACAAAACAATATTTGATACATTATTTTAATAAATAATTTTTAATAAATAAGATTAATTTTAAAATCTATATTGAACTAATTTAATCAATAAATTATTAATAATTTATCAGATTATTAATTTATATTATTTTAATCAAATTATTAAATAATTGTTTGTCAATTATTAAATTAATAATATATTTAATTAAAAGTTAATTATGATTTAATACAAATATATTTTCTGGGTTAACGATGAGATGTACATGCATTTAACTTCAAGCTTCTTAGATTAACATCTGATATTAACCAGCTACAAATTGATCAATAAAAAAACTTAAAATGAGTAGCTCTAATATCTGAATTTTCATAAGTAATTCAGATATAATTGTTAATAAATAAATTAGATAATTACTGATAAAATAAATGTTTATAAATGAAGTTTTCATATAACTTAAAATCTTAAAGTTACCTTACATTAAGTTAAATATTAGGTACTCATTAAATGTCTGGTTAATACTCAAGTTAAAAAATTAAAACAAATTGTTAAATAAGTTCCTTCTAGCATCTTAAATCTTATAAAAAGACTAATAATATATAGATTTTCAACCAAAATACAAATTTTAAAAGGTAATTGTGTGTGAAAAAAAACTTACATAATCATTTTCTGTCCTAAGATAAAATGGTTGGTTTTCCCAAAAGAAAAAATAAAACCAAAAATTATAAGACTAAGACCGGAGGTTTTAAAAAAATTATAGAAGGTCTAAGCAAGTTAAAGAAGAGTTATAAAAAATGGGTCTTGGCCGGGCGCGGTGGCTCACGCCTGTGATCCCAGCACTTTGGGAGGCCGAGGCAGACGGATCACAAGGTCAGGAGTTCGAGACCAGCCTGGCCAATACGGTGAAACCCCATCTCTACTAAAAATACAAAAATTAGCTGGGGGTGGTGGTGGATGCCTGTAGTCCCAGCTACTCAGGAGGCTGAGGCAGGAGAATCGCTTGAACCCGGGAGGCGGAGGTTGTAGTGAGCCGAGAGCAGGCCACTGTACACCAGCCTGGGAGACACAGCGAGACTCTGTCTCAAAAAAAAAAAAAAAAAAATTATAAAAGAGGTTTTATGTGGTGAGATTGCGAAAAATATACGTATGTGTTTTTCTAAAAAGTAAATATTGGTATCAAGGGTGCACTGATACTTGACCAGAATCTGATCCTCAATATTTGAAACTATAAGGTTTTCTTAAAACATGTATATGCTCTTCATAAAATTGCAAGAGGTTTGATTTATAATCACAAAATCTGTGTCTTTAACAGCCTTATTCTAAACCACAGTGTCTGTTTCAGCCATTTTTTTCCTGGAGATCTATTTAATTTCCCTAGTTATAGGCTAAACATGCTCTCCTATTCGTTTACATAATAATTTCACTTCTTGAAATAAAATTTTCATTTCCAAATTTCTCAGATTCATATCTCAGTGGTTCAACTTTTGCTGTATCTCACTGCACGTGATTTGCAGGCATACATCACTACTTTGGGTTTTAATACCATCAAGAACCTTGAGAAGGCCTTTTTGTTTTGTTGTCCACTCCAGTAACTCTTTTCCTCTGGTTCTAACTCTGCTGTTACGTCCTGACAGTAAAATACTTACCATGAAGGCCTAGAAAAGCAGTATTTTCCTTCAATATCATTTGATTTTGTACTCTTTGCTTTTCTTGATGTATCTAATTGTTGTACTTATAATGTTAGACACATTGTTCCTGTGTCTGATTAAATTCAAGTGTCCTTTTCATCAGGTTCAACTTCCAAATTATCTAAATGAACATTCTATAAGGAGAAACAATTACACTGCAAAAGATATTACTTTACCCTTTTGGTAGTTGGTTTAAAATAAAAAGATGTTACGTTTCATCAAAATAAATTTTGTGTTGTCTTCATTAGGTTTGTAATTACTTAAAAAACTGAGCTTTAAAATGATTAAGATTTTTGCATCCATGTAACTTTCTACATTGTTGTTGAAGTCTTTTGATTATCACTCTGATTAAATAAATTATTATTTTACAGTGACCTGTGCTTCTGCTTTGATCAAGTGGTTTTTAAATTGATACATAATATTTATACACATTTATGAGATGCATGTGATATTTTGTTAGATGAGTAGAACATATAATGATTAAGTTAGGGTATTTGGGATATCCATCCCCTTTGATGTTCATTATTCCTATGTGTTGAGAGCATGTCAAGTCCTCGCTTTTAGATATATTGAAATATACAATACACTGTTGTTAACTATAGTCGACCTACTCTGCTATAGAACATTAGAACTTATTTCTTCTATCTGATTATATAGTTGTACTCATTAAACGCTGTCTCTTCATCCTCTATGCCCAACACATGATTATTCCCAGCCTCTGGTAACAATCATTCTACTCTCCACCTCCATTGTATCAACTTTTGAGATTCCACATTTGAGTGAGAACATAAAATATTTGTTTTTCTGTGCCTGGCTTATTTTACCATAATGACCTCTAGTTCCGTTTATGTCCCTGCAAAATACATAATTTAATTCTTTTTCATGGCTGAATATTACTTCATTGTGTATGTACAGCACATTTTTTTTTTTTTTTTTTTTTTGAGACGGAGTCTTGCTCTGTCGCCCAGGCTGGAGTGCAGTGGCGGGATCTCAGCTCACTGCAAGCTCCGCCTCCCGGGTTTAAGCCATTCTCCTGCCTCAGCCTCCCGAGTTGCTGGGACTACAGGCGCCCGCCACCTCGCCCGGCTAGTTTTTTGTATTTTTAGTAGAGACGGGGTTTCACCGTATTAGCCAGGATGGTCTCGATCTCCTGACCTCGTGATCCGCCCGTCTCGGCCTCCCAAAGTGCTGGGATTACAGGCTTGAGCCACCACACCCGGCCTAGCACATTTTCTTTATCCATTCATTCATTGGTGGAGACTTAGGTTATCCTCTATCCTGGCTATTATGAATAGTGTCAAAATGAACAAGGAGGTGCACGTATCCCTTTATTATACTGATTCTTCCCTTTGGATAAATACCAAATAGTGGGATTGCTGGATTGTATGGCAGTCCTATTTTTTAATTTTTTGAAAAATCTCCATACTGTTTTCCATAATGTCTGCAATAATTTACATTCCCACCAACAGTTTATATGAGATCCTTTTTCTCCACATCCTCACCAGCTGGTGTTATTTTTTGGCTTTTTAATAAAAAGCTTTCTAAATGGGGTAAGATGATATCTCACTGTGGTTTTAGTTTGCATTTCTCTGATGACTAGTGATGTTGAGCATTTTTTTACATACCTGTTGGCCATTTGTTTCTTTTGAAAAATGTCTATTCGTGTCCTTCGCTGTTTTGTAATGTCAGTACATGCTTTTTGCTGTTGAGTTTCTTGCGTTCCTTTTATATTCTATAAGTCCCTTGTGAGGTGAATAGTCTGCAAATATTTTCTCCCATTCTACAGGTTGTCCCTTTACTGATTGATTCCTTTGCTGTGAAAAAAAAAAAATTAGTTTAATATAATTCCATTTAAACACATTTGGTTTTGTTGCCTTTGCTTTCGAGGTCTTAGCCATAAAATCTTTGCCTAAACCAATGCCCTCGAGTGTTTCTTCAATGTTTTCTTGTAGTCATTTTAAAGTTGTAGGTCTTATGTGTAAGTGTTTAATCCATTTGGGGCTTATTTTTCATATATGATGAGATACAGGTGTAGTTTCATTTTTCTGCCTGCAGATATCTAGTTTTCCCAGCACTATTTATTGAATAGTCTGTTTATTCCCCAATATATGTTTTTGGCATCTTTGTCAAAAATCAGTTGACTGTATAAAAAATGAATTTATTTCTGGATTCTTTATGCTGTTTCATTGGTCTATGTGTCTGTTTGTATATCAATACCATGTGATTTTTGTTACTATATCCTTGTAACATATTTTGAAGGTCGGTAATTCTGTGTCTCCAGCTTTGTGCTTCTTGCTTAAGATTCCTTTTGCTATTCGGGCTCCTTTTTGGTTCCATACAAATTCTGGGACTGTTTTTCCTATTTTCTTGAAAAAATTACACTGATACTTTGATAGTGATTGCATTGAATCTGTGATATGCTTTCAGGTGTAGGGTCATTTTAACAATATTAGTTCTTCCAGTCTATGAGCATGAGATGTATTTTCATTTGTTTGGGTAATCTTCAAATTCTTTCATCAGTGTTTTGTAGTTTTCCTTGTAGAACTCCTTGACCTCCTCTGTTAGATTTATTCCTAATTATTATTATTATTTTTATTTTTATTTTTATTTTTTTTTGCAGCTATTGTAAATGAGATGTCTTTTTAAATTTCTTTTTTTTTTGAGACGGAGTCTCGCTCTGCCGCCCAGGCTGGAGTGCAGTGGCCGGATCTCAGCTCACTGCAAGCTCCGCCTCCCGGGTTCACGCCATTCTCCTGCCTCAGCCTCCCGAGCAACTGGGACCACAGGCGCCCGCCACCTCGCCCGGCTAGTTTTTTGTATTTTTTAGTAGAGACGGGGTTTCACCGTGTTAGCCAGGATGGTCTGGATCTCCTGACCTCGCGATCCGCCCGTCTCGGCCTCCCAAAGTGCTGGGATTACAGGCTTGAGCCACCGCGCCCGGCCGTCTTTTAAAATTTCTTTTCAGATAGTTCATTTTTGGTGTATACAAATGCTACTGATACTGGTATGTTAGTTTTGTATTCTGGAATTTTACTGCATTTATTTATCAGATTGGAGAGGTTTTTTTATTGAGTTGTATAGGTTTTTCTTTATAATATTGTATCATCTGTAAAGAGGGAAAATTTGACTTTCTCTTTTCCAATTTGGATGCCTTTTTGGTTTTATCTCTTACTTAAATGCACTAGTTAGGACTTCCAGTACTATGTTGAATATGAGTGGCTACAGTGGGCATCTTTGTCTTGTTTTAGTTCTTAGCGGAAGTGTTTTCAGCTTTTCCTGATTCATTATGATTTCAGCTGTGAATTAGTTATACATGGCCTTTATTGTGTTGAAGTATGTTCTTTCTATATCTAGTTTGATCAGAGTCTTTAGCACGAAGGGATGTTGAATTTTATCAAATGCTTTTTTTTTTTGTATATCTATTGAGATAATAATATGGTTTTTGTCCTTCATTCTGTTAAAGTGAAGTATCACATTTATTGATTTGTGTATGTCAAACCATCATTGCATCCTGGGATAAATCGCAGTTGATCATATTGCATTATTGTTTTGATATGCTCTTGAATTTGATTGGCCAGTAGTTTGTTGGGGATATTTTTGTCTATGGTTCATCAGGGATATTAACTTACACTTTTCTCTCTCTTCCTTATTTTTGGCCTTGTCTGGATTTGGAGTTACAGAAATATCTCATAGAATGAGTCAGAAATAATTACTTGCCTTTCAATTTTTTTGGAATACTTTTGAGAAGAATTAGTGTTAGTGCTTCTTTAAATATTTGGTATAATTCAGCAGTGAAGCCATCCAGTCCTGGGTTTTTCTTTGTTGGAAGACTTTTTATTACTGATTCGATCTTGTTACTTGTTATCTCTTTAATTAGGTTTTCTAGTTCTTCCTGATTCCATCTTGGTAGGTTGTTTGAGTCCAGGACTTTATCCACTTTTTCTAGGCTTTCCAGTTTGTTAACATATACTTGTTCATAATACTCTCTAATGATAGTTTGTATTTCTGTGATATAAGTTGTAATGTTTCTTATTTTTGTGTCTGATTTTCGTTTATTTAGATCTTCTCCCTTTTTCTTGGTTAGTCTAGCTAATTTATCAATTAGTTTATCAATTTTGTTTATCTTCTCCAAAAATCAACTTTTTGTTTTGTTGATTCTCTGTATTGTTGTTTTCCTAGTCTCTTTTTTATTTAGTTCTGTTTTGATCTTTATTATCTCGTTCCTTTTACTATATTTGGGTTTGGTTTGTTCTCACTTTTCTAATTTCTTAAGGTGCGTTGTTAGATTGTTTATTTGAAATTTTTCTACTTTTTGATGAAGGCACTTATTGCAATAAACTTCCCTCTTACTACTGCTTTTCCTGCACCCGTAGGTTCTGGTATGTTGTATTTTCATTTTCATTATTTTCAAGAATTTTTTTAAAAGTTTTCTTCTAAATTTCTTCATTGACCCAGTAATCATTCAGGAGCATGTTACTCAGTGTGCATGTGTTTGTACGTTTTGGTTTTGGTTTGTGATTTTTTCAAGACAGTCTTGTTCTGTCACCAGGCTGGAGTGCAGTGGTGCGATTTCGGCTCACAGCAACAACCGCCTCCTAGATTCAAGCGATTCTCCTGCCTTAGCCTTCCGAGTAGCTGTGACTACGCCCGCGCGCCACCATGCCCAGGTAATTTATGTATTTTTAGTGGAGACAGGAGACGGGGTTTCACCATCATGTCTAGGATGGTCTCGATCTCCTGACCTCGTGATCCGCCCGCCTCGGCCTCCCAAAGTGATGGGATTACAGGCATGAGCCACTGTGCCGGACTGTTTGCACGGTTTTTAAAGTTCTTCTTGTGTTTGCTTCAGCAGCACTTATACTAAAGTTGGAACAATACAGAGATTAGCAAGAGCCCTGAGCAAGAATGACCTACAAATTAGTGAAGTGTTTCCTTTTTTCATTAAAAAATAATTATTTTTTATTTATTTTTATTTTTTATAATTTTACTTTTTATTATTTCTAGTTTTATTTCATGTGATCTCAGAAAATACTTCATAAAATTTTGAGTTTTAAATATTTTTTGAGATTTGTTTTGCAGCCTAACATATATTCCATCCTGGAGAATTCTTTATGTGCTGATGAGAAGAATATGTCTTCCGCAACTGTTGAGTAAAATGTTCTGTAAATATCTGTTAGGTTCATTCGGTCTAAAGTATTCTTCAAATCCAATGTTTCTTTGCTAATTTTTTGACTAGATAATCTGTCCAATGCTGAGAATAGGGTATTGAAGTTCCAATTGTTTTTGTATTGGCATCTATCTCTCCCATTAGATCTAATAATATTTGCTTTATGTATGAGGACTCCATGTTCGGTGCATATATATATATA
>NW_012112030.1:4877270-4915004 GCF_000951035.1 Colobus angolensis palliatus
TTGGTATTTTTAGTAGAATCAGGGTTTCACCATGTTGACCAGGCTGGTCTCGAACTCCTAACCTCAAGTGATCCACCTGCCTCAGCCTCCCAAAGTGCTGAGATTACAGGAGTGAGCCACTGAGCTTGGCCCTATATTTGTATTTATTTTGATCCATTTATTATTATATAGGAATCTTCTTTGTCTCCTTTTACTTTTTTTGACTAAAAGTTTGTCTTCATCTGATGCAAATAAAGCAATTCCTTCTCACTTTTGGTTTTCATTTGCATAGATTCTTTTTTACCATCCTTTTACTGTCAGTCTATATGTGTCTTTATAAATGAGGTAAATTTCTTATAAGCAGCATATGGTTAGGTCATTTTACAAATCCATACAGCCAGTCTATATATTCTAAGTGGAAAGGTTTGTCTGTTTACATTCAAGGTTATTATTGACACGTGAGGAGTTATTCCTTTCATTTTGTTAATTGTTTTCTGGTTGTTTTGTATGTCATTTGTTTCTTTTATTCTCTCTTCTTATTATCATTGTGGATTGGTGGTTTTCTTTCTCATTGTGTCTTTGCATTGCCAGAGAATTTTATAATGTTGTGTGTTTTCTTGGTGGTAACTATCATCCTTTTGCTTCTAGCTGTAAGACCTCCTTAAGCATATTTTGTAGTGCTAGTCTAGTGATGAGGATTTTCCAACATTTTTGCTTGTCTGGAAAAAAAATGTTATGTCTACTTAATTTACAAAGAACTTTGTTCAATAAAATATTCTTCACTGGCGGTTTTCTTTCTCTTAGCACTTTGAATATATCATTCCACTCTCTCTTGATCAGTACGGTTTCTGCTTCTGCTGAGAATTCTGCTGTAGTCTGATGGGGGTTCCCTTATAAGTAACTAGCTGCTTTTCTCTTGCTGTTTTTAGAATTCCCTTTATCTTTGACTTTTCAGAGTTGATTATAATATGCCATGGGGAAAATATTTTCAAATTGTATCTTTGGGGGTGTCTGTGAAGTTCCTATACCTCACTATCTAAATCTTTTGCTAGACTAAGTAAATTTTAAGTTATTATTTTGTTAAATAACTTTTCTATTCATTTGGTATTCTCTTCATCTTCTGGCACACCAAAAATTTAAATATTCAGTCACTTAATGGTGCCCCATATGTCATATAGGCTTTGTTCATTATTTTTTATTTTTTTGCCTTGTTCTATGTCCTAACTGGGCTATTTCAAAAGACTTATCTTAAAGTCGTCAAATTCTTTTGTTCTGCTTTATCTAGTTTATTGTTGAATTCTTGAATTTTTTTTTAATGTCATTCAGTGAGTTATTCAGTTCCAGGATTTATGCTTGGTTCTTTTTTACGAAATTCTCTTTGGTGAATTTCTCATTTATATCCTGAATTTGTTTTTATTTATTTATATTTTAAAATCTATATTATCTTGTGTCTAACTGCACTACTTTAATATCATTATTGTGAATTCTTTTTCTGGCAATCATAAATTTCTTTTTCAGTTGTATCTGTTGCTGGAGAATTACCGTGTTTCTTTGGAGGTTTCACATTTCCTTGTTTGTTCACGTTTCTTGTGCTCTTGTATTAATATTTGTGTATCTGATGTAACAACAGCTCCTTCCAATATTTTGGCCTGGCTTTTGTAGGTGAAGAATTTTTTGAAGGTGTATTTATGGTGTCGGTTAGGTAGGGCACTTTGGCTTTGATTCTGAATACACGCAGCACTGTAGTCTCCATATGATTTCTTTGTTGTAAGCAGCATCTAAAGTGTCTGTGGTTTCTGCATTGACTTAGGGTGTGATTGTTAGTGGAGGCTGTGGTGAGGTTTTTTTGGGGACAAGGATGCCAGATGGGCCAGTCCTCAGACCCCAGTGGTGGCAGCAGTGGGCCAGTCATGCCTGTCTTTGTGTCCCAGGGCAACATTTGGTGTTAGCCAGGTGAATTAGGCCAATTTTTGGTCCTCCAGCTGGTTTTGTTGAATTCCTGAAGTGGCAGCTGTGGGCCAGGCGGGTGGGCAAGTCTTTGATCCTTAAGCAGTGTGCATGGCATGGGCAATTATGAGATTATTCCAGCAGTGGTGGAATAATCCTCTGGCCTCCAAGTGGCCTTTGTTGGGTTATAAATGGCTGCAAAAGGCCGGGCGCAGTGGCTTACGCCTGTAATCCCCGCACTTTGGGAGTTTGCGGCAGGCAGATCACCTGAGATCGGGCGGTTGAGACCAGCCTGACCAACATGAAGAAATTCCATCTCTACTAAAAATACAAAATTAGCCAGGCTTGGTGGCACATGCCTGTAATCCCAACTACTCAGGAAGCTGAGGCAGAAGAACTGCTTGAACCCAGGAGGCAGAGGTTGCAGTGACCCGAGATCAAATCATTGCACTCCAGCCTGGGCAACAAGTGCCAAACTCTGTCTCAAAAAATAATAATAATAATTTAAAAAAAAATAAATGGCTGCAATAAGCTGGTGGGCCATTCCCCAGGACCCCAAGAAGTACATGTGAGTGGGTGCCAGCTATGGTGGTAGTGGCAGGCTGGGCAGTTCCATCCTTGGGCTGCCAGGGGAGTGTACAGGAACCAAGAATGATGACCAGGTTGTAATGATTCACAGGCCCCTGAATAGTATGCTCAGGCACTGAGCAGGGCAATGTCAGGCCAGGCAGCCCGTTCCTCAGGCCTCCTGTTGCTGTGCATGGGTACAGGCTATTGTTAGTAGGGACAAGGTTATTCCCAGGTCCCTGGCTAAGTACTTGGTTGATGGCAACAGTGGCAGAGGTTGGAGGAGGAACTTTGCCCTCCGGGCACATATAAGTGCATTTCAGCCCTATTTCTGGGGTTTCAGGGTTGCTGTCAGTGGTAGCAGCTGGAGACAAGAGGCTGAGTAATGTACGCTTCAGATCCTTCGTAGTGGAAGCAACAAGAGCAGGAATGGGGAGATCCAGTCTTCAGGACAAATGTGAATGTGCAAGCAGCCCTGTTGCTTAGCAGGACAGGGTGAGTGTTATGGCAGTAACCCTAGCCAGCAGAGAATCAGGCTCTGGTGAGATGCATTTTGGCTCCCTTTGTCTTAGGGCAGCCACCCCAGTGCACTGTGCCACCAATTCCTTGGTGTGTAGGACGCTGTGTGCTAGAGTATTGAGGACCTGCTGTGCTGCAGGGCACCCAGTGTTGTGTCACTGCAGCCCTTCAGCTGGATGTAGAGAAGGAGTGTCAGTGGGGTTTCAGGGATGTGGAGATTGAGGGGCTGTTAGGCCCATGGGTGAGACGCAGTCTGGTGGAGTTGAGCTCTCATAATTATGCTATACTGCAGCTGCTTACGTCTCTGTTAATATGCAGGACCTAGACTGGGGTCTGTCTCTGGAGCAATATCTGAAGCTCCAGAGAGCTCTCTATATTAGTCTCAGGGTCGGCAACCATCAGTGGTTTCTCCCATGGCAAGGATTCCAGCGGTCTAATATTGGGAATGTGGATCACTGGGGATCTCTCACTTACTCTTTCTCTGCACTGGAGAGTCTCTCTGGTTTCCTAGCCAATCTTGGCCAGGAAGACTGCCTCTTCTTCATTACCTTAGGTGTTTCCCATCAATTTGCTGTTGAACTACAGTGTTCTCTCTTAGATGCTCTCTTCAAAGTGTGATTATCTATTTGATATTTTGCTTCTTTGTGGAGCTGGCGGGTGCCAGATACCTGTACTCAGCCATCTTGAAGCCCCACTCTCTGATCAAGTGTTTTGAGCCTTTTAACATCTTTAATAAGCTTCCTCAAAATGAAATCATAAATTAAATCTTTTTCATCTAAAATCACGTTTGGGATCCTCCAGGTGGGTCTCTGAAAAGCCTTAAAAGATATAACTCTCATCTTGTAGAAATGTTAAATAATTATGCTTATTAGATAAATCATACAGAAAACATTGTCAAACAATAAGTAATACTAGATCATCTTTTAGTTACATTTATAAATATATTATTGTTATAAATATTTTTCAAAAATTGTGTAAATTCATAAATACCTAATACTCTAGCAGTCATAATTCTGGCTGTTATTTTTAAATGCCATCTATAATACAAGGAACTTAATTTTCTTGTCAATTATAAACTTTCCTCAGGTTTTTAACCATGACTATTCTAACTGTTTTCTTCTACAGTTTCAAATTCTTCTCTAAAAACATTCATAATCAGATTCATAAAAGACCCCAACAAGTACTCATAGATACAGGTTTCTGAAACATTTTCGATTAATAGACTAAATAAAAATGTCCAAAACTCTAATAAAATAAATAGTAGATTTATAAAATTACTAATGAAGATCAAGCAGAAATAAAATTGATTACATAAAATTAAATAACTGATAATGTTTTTATGACATTTATTTAAAACGTTATTGGTCCTTTACTCAAACGTTTTGTCTTTCAGGTGTAAAG
Source organism: Colobus angolensis palliatus (assembly GCF_000951035.1). NCBI lineage: Eukaryota > Metazoa > Chordata > Mammalia > Primates > Cercopithecidae > Colobus > Colobus angolensis. The sequence continues at coordinate 4,881,684 of NW_012112030.1, forward strand.
ACATTTTCTCTCTTGAGCGATCTATAATTTATGGTAATTTGATAAAATACACTTTTGTGAAAAAAGATAAAACCATTTGATATTTCTCCTCCTTGATTCTTTCAAAATTTCAAATGTACTTTTTAGTATTCTTATGACAATATGGTTATTTACGTAAAGTTATTTCCATAAGTCCAATAAAATTCTGCTCTCTCTTAATAGCAGAATACAATTAAAAACATTGGTTATATTACTAAGGCTTTGACTAAAATGTCATATTTAACAATATACATAGCCCGGCGCGGTGGCTCAAGCCTGTAATCCCAGCACTTTGGGAGGCCGAGACGGGCGGATCACGAGGTCAGGAGATCGAGACCATCCTGGCTAACACGGTGAAACCCCGTCTCTACTAAAAACTACAAAAAACTAGCCGGGCGAGGTGGCGGCGCCTGTAGTCCCAGCTACCCGGGAGGCTGAGGCAGGAGAATGGCATAAACCCGGGAGGCGGAGCTTGCAGTGAGCTGAGATCCGGCCACAGCACTCCAGCCTGGGTGACAGAGCAAGACTCCGTCTCAAAACAAAAAACAAAAAACAAACAAACAAAAAAAAATACATAACATGCTTAACTTTGAAGGTTCACAGCCTTACAATGAGTAAATAAAAACTGTTACTTCCTAGAAGTTCCAAAGACCTTAATACTATAGATAAAATCTAAAGTTTGTCTTGGTTTGGCTTTCCAGCCTCAAGAGGCTTTAAAATCTGGTATTTCTGTATAATGAATGTAGAAAAGAAGTTAGGTTTCTGGGGGAAAAAAGCTAGAATACACCTGTTATTAGATCATAACTCTGTACATTATTTCTGAGTTCTTGTTATCCGGAGGGATAGCATTAGGAGAAATAACTAATGTAGGTGACAGGTTGATGGGTGCAGCAAACCACCATGGCACGTATATACCTGTGTAACAAACCTGCACGTGTACCCCAGAACTGAAAGTATATATAAAAAAGAAGAATTTAGCCCCAAGCTGAAGGGGATATTAAGGCCATCTCAGTCACTTCCCTAAAATATGCATTAATTACAATGAGAAAATAATAACTTTACAGTGAATTCAAGCAGAAATTACATCAATCATGTGAATGAAATAAATATAATCAATAATGGAACAAATAAAACTGTGTACCACCTGAAAGGATTCAGAGACCAAGCTTCACTACATCACTTCTATGCCATTTCTGCCAAGAAGATAAAACTTGAATCTAACCATGAGAAACAATCAGAATATTTCAGTTGAAGAACATTTTACGAAATAATCAACGTGTAGTATTCAAAAGTGTCAAGGTCGTGAATGTCAAGGAAGACTCACGCACTCTTCCATATTGAAGGAGGCTAAAGAGATAATAGTCACCAGATGTAGACATTGATTCTGAGCTGGATGCTTTTACTCTAAAAACATTATTTTGACAAATAGCAAACCTTGAAGGAAATTTGGGAATTAGATGATAGTTCCATGTCAGTGTAAATTTGCTGCTTTTCATAATTTTATTGTGGTTATGTAGGAGAAAGCCCCTTTTTTGGAAGGAAATACACAAAAAGTATCCAATAACAAATGAAATGTTATAATAAAATGCATCAATTTGGCAAGTAATTCTCAAGAGGTTCAAGAAAAGCAGTATGTTCTTTTTCTGCACCTAATATCTTCTTATAAGTTTGAAAGCTTCCAAATTTGGAAACAAAAGTGCAACATATAAAAATTGTACAAAATATAAAACAGCACATTTAACACTTTTACCTAGAAATTCTACTTCTAGGGCTTGTATCATAGAAATAAAGGTGTCACTATTTAAGAAAACATTCAGGATGTTTATTGTAGCTGAGTGCAGAGTATCAAAAGCCTGGAAACAAAGTTAATTCTCTTTGATAAAAGGGTAAAAAAATGTATAAATCCACATTGTATTTCAACCCTTAGAAATAAGAAATTTTGCTTAGGACATTATTAAGAATTTAAAACGCAAGATACAGAAAAGCAGGCATAATTTGATCACATTTGGCATAAAATAAACAATGAATAAAAATCCTGGATATGATCACATGAAGTCACATTGGTTTATACTATCAGGTAAAAATTTTGAAGGGTACATTTTAGTTTGTTAACGGATTACTCTGAGGCTAGACCAGTGTCAATGACGGAGGGAGAAGACAGATTTTGGCATTTAATTGCACTTTAAAATCTTACACCTGGAGATTAATATTAGAAACTAATAGGCCAAATATAGTGATCACTGACTATTTCGCTGTGAATTTTGTCAAACTCTTAATACTGACAAATCCATTTGAAAACACTGCTGCAAGTTTCAGAGTAAATTTTGCTTTCCTTAATGGCAGCACAGCTGTTTTCTTTAGCTGGTCCCTTTATGAAGAATCTGGGGAAGAGAGAATGAGTATTTTGTTAAGCACTGTTGCTGAACACATCCATTTGTGCCCTCTGCTAATATCCTCTTTTAAATAAAAAAGTAATCAAAAATTTCAAAGCATTTTTACATACTTGAGTTGACTAACGATTACAATAACTCTGTAACTTAGCCTTGTTAGCTGTCGTTGATCAAGAGTTGCCAGAGAGTTTGCAACTAACAGAGATAAGAATAAATTTCCCTCCACATTCCCATTCTAGTATTCCTTCTCTTGCCCCATGTAGTTTAGTTACATTAAAAATAAGATTAACTCCATTTGGACAGCTCACTTAACCTCTCTTTCCTTCTTATATCTAATTGTATAAGGGTGGTAATAATACTTCATGATATTGTTTAGCATTTATATGAATTGGTGTTTGTAAAGAACTCAACACACAAAGCGACCTATGTATGACCTAAATAATAAATTCCGTACTTATTGCATTATTTACTTGCAATGTAACAGATTAAAAATATTAACAAATTCATATATAAAATAGTGTAGTATTAGTGATACATTCTGATAAATTTGTTTGACCTGTGGAAAAAGTTCAAGAAAGAATCTTGGAAAAGGTGCACATGATCTTCAACGCTTCCAAATTGATAAGGGCAAGTAAGTACTGAATTTTCGTATTAGAACATACACTTTGTCCAAGCTTAGATTTAAATTTTGTATTGAATATAATGTGGACAAAAATCTCCAAGCATGATCTAGAGTTAAAACTCAACCCTAAAGGGTAGTGTTGAATGGATGTGGCAAGAGGACAAAACAAAGTTTGGCAACTTCATGACGTTCAGTGACACAACTCTACTCTCAGATGACACACATCCATAATTGTATCCTTCAATCCAAATAATGTTTTTATTCACCTTTTATATTGATTTGGTGCAGTCAGATAGAAAATATTTAATATTTAATGATGTAATAGAAATAAGGGGAAAATAATAGCACCATTAACTTGGTTACTATAATGTACTATTTTTCTATCACTACCATGACAAATTACCACAAACTTAGTGTCCTAAAACAAGGTTAGTTTGTTATCTTACACTTATGAGTATCAGAAGCCCAAGACTGCCCTACAGGACTAAGACCAAAATGTCTGCAGAGTCACCTTCTGGATGTACTAGGGAGGAATCCGAGGCCACTTGCGTGCCTTGGTTCACAGAGGTGCTTTCACATCATGTGAATCTCTGTGTTCCACTTCATATCTCCCAATATGACTCTAATTCTGCTTCCTCCCTCTTCTAAGGGATTTAATTGGGACCACCCAGATAATCCAGCATGACATAGGAGATAGGAGGAATCCTATCTCCAGATTCCTCATTTAATCATACCTGCAAAGGTTCTTTTGCCATATAAAATAACATATTCACAGCATTTTGGGATTAGAATGTGGACATCTTTGGGGACCATTATCATGCCTACTAACAGGAATAGGATTTTGAATTTACCTGTTTTTCTAATTATATTTTTAATTAAATAAAATAATGCACACGAAAATATTGACAGAACTTTTAAAATCAATAATTCCATGCATTTGTTCAGAGACTTTTGGATAATCTTGTTCTATGTTGTATATATTGTTTATATTTTAACATTGTGATAATCACATAACACAAAAAATGCACGTTGGTTTTATTTTATTACTGAAGATGGCTAAAGAAAGCATTGAAAACTTTAAAAACAGGAGACCACATTGATGCAAGCTACTTTTCTATATAAAGTGTGAGAAATTTTAAAATCATAAACTACCTTTTTCAAATCCTTTTTCTTTAAAAATCAAATCAAAATATCTATCATTACTCCTGTAAATACTAAATTAATCTTCATTCTTTTGAATTCTGTAGTACCAGTAACTATTTCAGAGTTGAATTTGGTGAACCTGGAGGAGACATATTCTACAACAGACAATAATTCAGATTGCCTTTTAAGAAAGACTCACATCTTTGGATCTAGTGGAGAACCATCCACCCAAGTCCATGTCATTTTCAAGGAGGTAAAGTTAAGCCCCATCCATACGTAGTTTGATTGTCTTAAGTTTTTCTTTATAAAAGCCTAAAATGTGGACAATGAGGGACTAAATGAACAAAATATTTTAGCAATTCAGACACACTGAAGATTTTAAATTTTATTGCAAAGGAGCACTCTGCATGGGGATTCTTATGATAATCAATTCATATCTTACTTATACACACGTTATATCATATGTATGCTACACACACACACAATTGCAAGTTGAATATACGAATGTGGGCCAGATCCAGCATGAGAAGTGAGGCACTTGCTTGGAATACAAAATTTAAGACAGTGCCCAAAACTTCATAATCAAAGTAAATGATGATTTAATGCAAAGATGGAAAGATATTTAAGGAAAGCCATTTTCAACTGCAAAGATGCCATAACCCTGATACTAGACCAATTACCATTTCAAGTTCATCCTGTATGATTAGTAGATGAGATTTTCTTTCCAAACAATACACATAACTGTCATTCCAACTTTTCATCTCATTAGAGAACCAATAACACTTCCCTTGGTATTTGAGCCATTCTGATTGGCATAGTACTACAGAGAAATGTAGAAAACAAAATGAAATTAAAGTACATATGCATCTCTGAAAATTGGCAGTAAGAACAATACTTATATATTGTATAAATAAGAGTTGAGCTACAGTAAAATCACTCATAGCAAATTGTCCAGACATAAAAGATGGCCAAAACACAAATGATGGTCCTTGGAAATTAAGACAATTAATTTAATGAGATGAAGCAAAACCTAGACATAAGGGGAATTTTGATGCCAAGATCTATTATATTGACAAAAATAGCATGAACAAAATAAAATAGCTATTTGAGAGATTAGATAAAATATAATTTGTGTCACTTAGAATTTATCCACACAAAGGTTTTTTTTAACTTTTAAGTTCAGGGGTACACGTACAGGTTTGTTACATAGGTAAATTTGTGTCATGGGGCTTTGATGTATAGATTATTTCAACATCCAGGTAGCACCCAGTACCCATTAGTTATTTTTCTGATCCTCTCCCTCCTCCCACCCTTCACCTTCAAGTAGGCCCCAGTGTGTATGTTTTTTCCCTCCATGTGTCCATGTGTTCTCATCATTTAGCTCCCACTTATAAGTGAGAACATGCGATGTTTGGCTTTCTGTTCCTGCATTAGTCTGCTAAGGATAATAGCCTCCAGCCCCATCCATGTCTCTGCAAAGAACATGATCTCATTCTTTTTTATGGCTGCATAGTATTCCATGGTACATATGTACATTTTCTTTATCCAGTCTACTATTGATGTGCATTTAGGTTGATTCCACGTTTTTCTATAGTGAATAGTGCTGCAATGAGCATACACATACATGTGTCTTTACAATAGAATGATTTACATTCCTTTGGGTATGTACCCAGTAATGGGATTGCTGGGTTGAATTTGAATGGTATTTCTGTCTTTAGATCTTTGAGGAATTGCCACACAGTCTGAACAAATTTACACTTCCACCACCAGTGCATAAGCATTCCTTTTTCTCCACACCCTCACCAGCATGTTATTTTTTGACTTTCTAATAATAGCCATTCTGACTGATGTGAGTTAGTACCTCATCGTGGTTCACATCACTGATCATTAGAGGAAATGCAAATAAAAACCACACAAAGTTTTCAAATCACTCTCCTTGTAGTTGTGTATGTGTATCCCCTTCTCCCTCTTAATATTAAATAATTAATAATTAAATGGTTAAATTATGCCAAGAATGATAACACTTTATTTTCAACTTCTTTATTTTCAACCTCTTAATAACTGCAATATTATGTAGTTCTTTGATTTTCCTAAGTTAATATTAAGGAAAATTAAATTAAATAGAAAATATTGAGATTTTTGGCATAGTACTGAGAAAAAGTGAGATATATATAAAAATATAAAAAAGGCCAATATAACTATTTTAACTTATGACCCATTACAATCTCTCTCTTTTTATTTATTTTTTACCATGACTATTTTTCTTCACGTAACATAAAATTCGCCATTTTGGCCATCTTAAAGTGCAAATGCAGTGGCTTTTAATACACCCACAATGTTGTACAACTGTCACTACTATCTCATTCTAGAGCATTTGCATTACATATAAACACTAAGTAGTCACTACTCATTTTCTACTCCCACAGCCCTGGCAACCACTAGCCCGCTTTATGTCACTATGCAGTTGACTATGATGGACCCTTCATATAAATGAAATCATACAGTATGTGGCCTTTTGCATCTGCTTTTTCATTCATTCGGCACCATGTTTTCAAGGCTTGTAAAAGTTGTAGCATGTATCAGTACTACATTCTATTTTATGGTTGTAAGAATATTTTATAACATGTATGTAGTGCATTTTGTTTATCTCTTTATCAGCTGATGGACAGATATCTGAGCTGCTTCCATTCTTCGGCTATTATGAATATTGTTACTATGAACATTCATGTACAAATTTTTATAAGGACATATGTCTTCCATTTTATTGGATATATACCTAAAAGTTGAATGTCGGGTCATGTGATAATTTGAGGAACTGTCAAACTGTTTTCCGCAGTACTATAAAATTTTACATTTCTACCAGCAATATGTGAGCGATTTATCCACATCCTCACCAACATTTGCTCTTTTTGTGTGACTGTAGCCATCCTGGTGGGTGTGCAGTGGCTTTCCACCCTGGATTTGATTTCACATTTCCCTAATGAATTATCATATTAAACATCTTTGCAAGTGCTTATTGGCCTTTTTTATAGTGTTTTTTGGAGAAATGTCTATTCATGTCCTTTGCTTATTTTTAAATTGGGTTGTGTTTTTGAGTTATAAGTGTTCTTTATATGTTCTGAATATTATACCCCTATCTGACACATGATCTGCAAATATATCTTTCTCTTTTGGTGTATTGTCTTTTCCATTTGACATGTTAGAAGGGCCTGAATTTTGGGAATTCAGAGGTAAAACTTTATGAACTGAATGTTTGCATACCCCAAAACTCATATGCTGAAATCCTACCTCCCAATATGATGGTATTAGGAGGTGGGCATTTGGGAGCTAAGAACAGATGAAGATCAGAATGGGATTAGTACTTGCAAGAGTCCTGAGATAACTTGAGTCATTCTGCTATCTGCCATGAGAGATTTCAATGAGAAGTTGGCAGTCTGCAACAGAGAAGAGGGCCCTCACCAGAACCCAACCATGCTGGCACTGTAATCTCAGACTTCCAGTCTTTAGAACTGTCAGAAATAAATATCTGTTGTTTATAAGCAACCTAGCTTATGGTAATTTGCTGTGACACCCCAAACTAAGTAAGACATATCCACATGACCTCATCTAAATCTAATTACTTCCTAAAGACCACATCTCCAAATCCCAGCACATCGGGGGTTAGAGTTTCAATATATGAATTAAGGGGAGGTACAATTCAGTCCACAGCAACCAAGTAAATGTGAAGGCAAATTGTGATTGATTCTCCTGAAAAATTTTTACTAAATAGAACATGTTAGCTAAGTCTGTTCCCAAACCATTTACCTATGTTTTGAAGGTCATTCATTAAAGCAATTATCCAATAAAGGTGCTCTAATAAAAGGAATAATTTTTCTTAACTCTCTGTAGTCTATAGTTAGCCTTCACTCTCTAGTAGTGGCTTTACACATATTAGAAGTTAACTTCCATACCAGGAAGTTAAAAGGCAACATGGTAAAGAATAGAATTCCTTTGACAAAGTCAGCTATAACAGACCACAATCCTGCAGTGCTTTGCCTTGCTTGGTATCTTGGAGTATTTATCACTCACACTGGTGGGGAAGATTAACTGTTTTCCACTATGTGGTGCCCGCCGATAGTGTAAAAGCTTTCCATGAGATCACGTGCTGACTGAGAAGGTCCATTTCAAGGATCAGCAAAGGAATAGTCTTGAGGGACAACCAGGATGAAAGCATCTTTCAGCAAAATGGGACCAATTTTAATATTTGAGCAGGGAATTGCCTCTTTAATTTACCCTTCCTCAAAGCTATTCCCCTCCCAGAAAAATCACTTGAATTTATGAGTGCTTCCTGGAATAAGAGGAATTGGGGCATTCATGTCTAAAAGTCAGTCAGGGCCAGTCAAAGTTGTTTATTTTTTGGAGACTCAACCTCAATTAATTTGGTAAAAGAGTGAATATCTACTAGAAGAGGCCTGCTTTCATGCCCACCATATCCCTGTGTGGGAGCAGGATCCTGCTACTCATGGATACAGAAGGAGGTGCAGAAGGAAAGATTGCCTCCAGAAGCTAAGGACAAGCCTGGCACTGTTGTCATCCAACCCTAGTAAGTATTGCAATTGTTTCATCATTCTACCAGAGATTATCCAACCTGGGACCCATCTGTCTTTTGGGGTCCAATATAAACTCTCTTTTTCTCAGGGCTCACCCTGGACCAGGGGCCTGACTGTAAGTTGTGTGTTTGGCCTAGCAAAGGGATGGCCTTGCTATCAGTGGTGATTTTGATTCAAGTCAGGTGAGGTGTTATTTGTAGAATTAGCAGACAACAGTAACTGAGTTTGTCTTTCATGAGTTTCCATGAAATCCAGAGCATCTATGGACTCTTGAATTGTTTTAGCAGTAGATATCACTGCCAGTAAAGAAGACTTAGATATCTGCCATGAGGCTACCAAAGGATATTTGTAAAAATTAAGTTAAATGTGTTAGCTTTTGTCACATGAGGCAACGTATAATAGTTGGAACGAACAACAGGACTAACTGAAAAGCTTGAGAGGAAAACCTGGGGGATGAGCTGTTTCAGGAATAAGGACTTTGAAAAGCTCCCACATAATCCTGAAAATCTGGAAGGCCAGGCACAAGCCCTGGGCTGGGTGCATGCTCAGAAATTACCTGAAAAGGTCCTAAGATCTCACATCGGACTGACCTTTAAGCTCTGCACATACAAACGTTGTGCATATCTATATTTACAGATATACATATGACTATCAATATTTATAGATACAGAGATACATATAAATATGTATGTTTCTATATTTACAGATATACACACACAATGGACTATTATTCACCCATAAAAAGGAATAAAATGTGGATGAACTTTAAAAACATTACGCTAAGTGAAAGAAACCCAAGGCCAAATATTGTGTGATTCTATTATGGGAAAATCCAGAATAGGCAAATCCGTATAGACTGAAAGAAGATGTGTAGTTGTCAGAGGCTAAATGGGGGGAGAATGGAGGTGATTTGCTTATTGGGTATGTAAGGGATTTATTTTTGGGAAAAGTTTTTCAACTAGATAAACATGGTAGCTGCACAATGTTTGAAGGGTCTAAACGTCATGAAATTGTTTACTTTTAAAGGTTCAAGTGTTTGAATTGTACCTCAGTTAAAAAAAGGAATAGGAAATAAATATATTATAGCTCAACATACAGTATTTGTACCTACTTTAATTAATGTTTAATGACATGTATATGATTCCATGTTTACCTACCAAAGCCGCCTTAACTTTCCTAAGGTGTTATTGCAATGATACCCAACACAATGACAGACATTAGAGATAGAGAGACAATAAAATATGAGACAAAGCTACAATATCTCTATCGGTTTGGGACGTATACCTGTGAAACAGACAGATAAGCCAAATGAAGAGAGTGTCAATCAGTAGAACATAAAATATGTGATATGAACTAGCAGATTAGAAAAAATCCTTTTATAATAATTATGCATTTATCTGGAAAGTCATAATATATCATCTCATACAATAAAATAAATGTCAGAATTATCAGTTAAGGATTTAAAAGTTCAACTTAAACATTTAAAAATAGAAGGTAATGTTATCAAAATTCTGTATGACTGGAATTTCTAAGCTTAAGAGTCTAAGCTTAAAATCATAACAAATAACTTTTAAAATATTGACTTTTATCCAGTCTGTATTTCAGAAAAAGAAGAATAAATAGGTGACAAGCAAGAATGGCTATTTACATACTGCTTTTTAATAACAACTAACTTTCCGTATTTGTATGTATCAACTTGATTTTAAATTCCTGGAGGCAAGAGCCTATTTCTTATGTTGTTTTACAATTTTTCTCCCACTGCAACAAGTTTAAAGATATCTGCGCGACAGAGCAATACTCTGTCTCAAAAAAAAAAAAGAAAAAAAATCTAAATCAAGTTTTGAATGAAAAGTAGATTTATACCAAACCTTTACATGTTAGTTTAATCTATTGCATACTTGTTCAAAAATGCTCAACATTTAGAGAGTCCAAAAGATTAAAACAAGGATAAGCCAAAGCCTTGAGACACACCTGTCTGGTCTGCAGATCTCGAAACACAAAGGTCCTTATTACTTGTATTTCTTTTTGTGCCGTTATTCATTTTTAGGTCTCCAGTATCCTCATGCTCGGTGGTATTTGAATGACTTCCTTTTTGGCATTTTAGCAACACTCCCTGAGAAACTGGAATATTTTAAGGTTAGGCAAATATCTTCTCTGTGGAATGTCTCAGAGACACATTCATTGGGATGATTCTGATGATTGGAACAAGAAATAATTGAGGGGATCACTAGGATCTTTTTAAAATTTTCATGTCTATGGATGGAAAGAATTCAAAATCTTACACAATCAATTCATTTATACAACACACACTTGGTGAGAATTTGTTCCATGCCAGGCATTCCTATGAACTGGTAATACAATAGTAAATGAAGTCAAGTTTCTGCTCTGGGAAGTATATAGGCTCTTTTCATCCTTTCTTAATGTTTTGCTGCAACCTCCAATACTGTATTCAGCACACTGTAACATAATTACTTAATACCTGCTTCTCGCACTAGAATATAACATTCCTCACCCTGACTATTCTTTTCTTAAAACTTTTGGGGAATTTGTAATATTTGGAGTATTGTAGTTGCTCAGTGAATATTTGTTGGACAAAAGGAAAAGCAAACTAAATACAACCTTAGATAAAATGCATTAGAATGTTTAAGCAAAACAGTAAAATTGTATCTATTACCAGTATCTAAGAAACACAGAAAAATGGTTTCAAATACCACACATACACACACACACTCTACACATACACTCCTTTCTCCGTATTAGACTGTATGCCACTTGAGGGCAAGATACTTACCTGATTTGATTGCATATTAAATATAGCACCGTGTAGTGTACTAATAGAGTTTTACATGCAGTAGCTTCTAATTCAATCTTGGTTAATGTCGTGAAGAATGAATGAATAATTATAAAAAGATTTACAAGAAACAAGTAAACATCTTTCATACTTTTTTTTAATTAAGATCTTCTGACTTACCCAATAGGATCAGGGAGATCAAAGTCAAAGCCAGAATACCATTCATGGTTCCAGATATTCCCAGTAAGATTTTATACCAGTGCAACACCACTGAATAATCTGAGACATTAATCACATGAATTAGTTTAGAAAAGTATGTTTACAGGGAGTAATATAATATCAATTGTAATAATAGGATTGTATAATGTATAAGGTTGGGTTTCAAAGGATATTAGGCAAACAAAGGAATGCAGACTAAGTAAATAGAAAAATATATACATTTATTTAATAACGATAACACTCTGGATGGTCAGAAGCTATGAAACATGTCATATCAAATCCTAAGAAACTGCTAATATTTAACATTATTAACTTGTAGAAAGAATTTTACTCTATATACTGAATAATTTTCCAACCATTACAGGGACACATGCACTCACGCACATGCACATGCATTTACAGATAATACATGTATATCCACATAAACACCTTCTAATTCATCATTAATATAACATTTACAAGTCCTTTGAGCCTTTTTTATTTACTAAGGATGAATCAGAACTAAATATGGCTTTAGGTATCCTGCTATTCTAATCAAAAAAACCCTAAAATCCTTCGTAAGTCATGAATAATATTTCATCTTCTTATTACATGGTAAACTTTTAAGAACTGTTTCATTTTTCATATATTTACACTGTCAAGTTTAAAAATAAGAGTGCTTGTTCAATGATTATTATTCAAGAAACTGCTATCATTGGACAGACATTAGAGAGTCTCATCCAGAGGATTTAGGTCTTCTGGGCACTGACTTATGAAATTACATGAATAATTGTGTTATACTGAATAAGTGAATATCTATGCTTTGTGAAACACTTTGTCCTTATCAAAGATAATTTATGTAAATCGATCATAATAATTGATAAGAATCCTCTGTTGTAACTGAAATAATTCTTATTGTTCAGTCAATAAATCGAATTACTAATGCTGAAATTTATATTCTAAATACACTTTAAACCTGGATAAAATAGAGAAACTACATTTGAAGCTGTCAAGCCCTGTCAGAAAAGCACATGATGAACCCTATAGAATTATATTTTACATAAGTAGTTTGCAGGTTTTCTCTTATTATAACATTGTCAAAGATACTAAAATAATTTTATCAGAATTCATTTAATGCATACGACACATTTCTCAGATTGTTTTGGAATTTTTGGTATGTTAATATTGATAAGCAATAAATTCCAAGAAACCAAGCACAGTGTATTAAAAATGTCGTATATTTATTTTAAAACTTAAAAAATAATTATCAGAAAACATCAGGAAAAAAAAAGTTGTGGAAGGCAGTTGAAATTCAACCCAGACTCAATTATTTCTCCCAAGCACTTCAGGTTGCAGTGAGCTGAGATTGCGCCACTGCACTCCAGCCTGGGCTATAAAGTGAGACTGCGTCTCAAAAAATAATAATAATAAAATAAAAATAAAAGTAAAAAAATTTTTTAAAAGATGCTGAATAATGGAGAAAGTAACACTTTCATTATCCTGTATTTTCTCCTGTAAGGAAGTGGTTTAATTTAACTTATAATGGTTAAAACACAAGCCTTTTTACCACTCAAAACCAGAAATAATAAAATAAAAAACCAAAATCAGTCTTATGAATGTATATACAAAAATGTTAAATACATTATCAGCAACCAAAATATAACCATGTTTGGTTTATTCTAGGAATGTAAAGATTATTCAATAGTAGAAAATCCATGTTAATAGTATATTAATAAAGTTAGGGAAAAATCTATCATCATCTCAATAGATGTAAAAAATGAAACTGATAAAATCTTATACCTTTATGTTAAAAAACAGAAATTAATGGATACTTTTTCAACATAATACTTTTATGTCTAATGAAGCTAACATCTTATTGAATTGAGAAAACTGAAAGAAACTTTTCTGCTTAAGTCCAGAAAAAGAAAGATATCTTAAATCTCCACTACTTTTTAATATGAAGAGGTAATATATAATGCAATGAAGAAAAAAATTCTAATTACAGGTAGAAATATTAGAAAAAGAAGGTAAAATTATTTGAAGGTAATGTGAGTATAATCAATTGAAAAAAATACCATAATTCCAGGAACAAAAAATAGTAGCTGCATTTATAAAAATAACATACTAAAATCAGTGCCCTGTATAATCCAGTAACCACTGTGAAAACATAGATGAAAGAAATTCATTCCTCATGGATAGTTAACCAAAAAAACAAACAAACAAAAAGAAAACTAGACAGAAAATCGACAAGTGCCCCAACCCAATACAAACAAAACAAAACTAAACTAACTGAAAACTGAATAATATTAATTTGATCATGTTCTTGGAAAAGAAAACTATGTGTCATAAATATAAATTCTCCCGAAGTTGAATGACAAACTAGGAAGTAATTTAGATGTAAAAGCTACATTGGGTTGTTTTATTTTTTGTTGTTTGTGGTGAGTGAGCCTGAATAATTTTTTATAAAGTTATTTGGAAGAACAGAAGAGTGAGAATAGCTAAGTAAACACCGAAAATATAGAAATACAAAATGGTACAATTTTATGAAGGGTGCTGGATTTATTCAAGGTGGATTTCTCTGAAAGTCATTTTTTAAATTTTTTAACTTTGTATTTATTTATTTGAGACAGGGTCTCACTCTGTTGCTCAGGTTGGAGTGCAGTGTGGCACCTTTATAGCTCATTGTAACCTTGAGCTCCTGGGCTCAGAGATCCTCCCGCTGAGCACCCTGTGTAGCTAGGACTACAGGCATGTGCCACCATGACTGACTAATTCTTTTATCTCTATTGTTTGTAGAGATCGGAGTCTTCATTTGTTGCCCAGGCAGGTCTTGAACTCCTGGTTTCAAGTGATCATCCTGCCTCGGCCTTCCAAAGTGCTGGGATTAATGGCATGAGCTGCCACACTTGGCCCTTTATTATATAAGTTTGACTGAAAATATGTAAATGTTTTACATTACTATAAGTTAAACAAAAATGAAAAAATCCATAAAAAATGAAGAAAAGGAATCTAACTAGGTATTGCTAGTGTCTTCACTATAGAGAGAGGAATTACTTAAAATGATTTTAAAACATTTAATGGTGCATGCTCAATGGACTGTATCTTAAGGATTTTTAAACCTGCAAAACATTTTAATCTGTTTTAACTAACTAACTTAGTATAATATTATTTCTATAGTGATTCTGAAACTACTATATATGCATAGTGGGATAAAGCAGCTATGTAACTTCTTACTATCCCTGGCAACAAAGATTTTTCAATATATGAGAAAAGATTTACAAATATGCCATCACAAAATTAAGTTATATGAATGAACATCATAACCCCAAGGCTCAAATTGTCAATCTAATTCACATAAGATATGTCTTACCTCAAGCTTTAATAAATATTAGCTAAAGGTACAAGACATAAATATTAGTATGTGTCACTTAAATATCTGGGAGCTGAAAATCTGCCCATTTTTGCCTCAGAAAGACATTTATGAACAGAGTGTGGAAAAAAGTCTGCAGAGAAGTCACTACATTTTGTAGTCTTTCAGGTTTAATATCTCTAGTTTCCAAAAATGAAATAAAAACTGAGCATAGACAGTGAAGACTTGAAAATATGGGAATCTGTAAAAATTGACATGAAAGAAGCAATAAATTTTTTACACATAGCAGGTGTGTAACTCTAAGATGAATCAGTGATGGATGATACTTGCGAAAGGAGTCAAGAGATAAGTAACATCTTCGTGGGGGAAGTTATTAAAAGAGAAATATTTAGAAAGCAATAGAACAGAACAGACAGTCTCTATAACTGCAGTTATTTGTGTCTTTAATTTCTGCTTATCTCTTTTGCCATATCACATTCAGGTGGCATGATGGAATTGCACTATGTATGGAGGGTATGCTTGAAGTAGTAAATTAAATTGTTGATTGCTGGTGCATAAACTTTATTTTGAGTCAACCTGGTGAAGAGTATATTTTAAAGTTTTAGAGAAGTTGAATTAAAAATTAGTATTAAAGGCCGGGCACATTGGCTCACGCCTGTAATCCCAACACTTTGGAAGACTAAAGCGGGAGGATCACCTGAGCTCAGGAGTTCAAGACCAGCCTGGCCAACATGGTAAAACGCTGTCTCTACTAAAAATGAAAAAAATTAGCCAGGCGTGGTGGTGGGCACCTGTAATCTCAGCTACTCAGAAGGCTGAGCCAGGAGAATCTCTTGAACCCGGGAGGCAGAGATTGCAGTGAGCCGAGATCATGCCATTGCACTCCAGCCTGAGCAACAATACTGAAACTCCGTCTCAAAAAAAAAAAAAGCATTAAAACACCATATTCTATGAATGATAAGGAGGTGAATGGCACCAAATATTCACTAATTTGAAATTATTAATCTTAATTAAGTGTGCATATTTCCTCAGAAAATGTCCTTAAGAAATTACATCAGACAAAATATTACAAGTAAGCATTAGCTCCACATTGATAAATGGGAGAGAGAGAGAGAGAGAATCTTACGGGAAATTTGTAAGATTAAATGAAGGAACATAGATAAAACACTCTGTATAGTGCCTGCAACTGGTGTTTCTTCAATGGTAAGAGTGGCTGTTATTTTTAAATCATTATTAGTATTGAAAGAGAGGGAAGAAAGATACAGAGACAGAGAAAGAAAAGCACCCAAATAATGAAACAGTCCAATAACACAATAGAAGAGAATGTGGAAAACTACTACGTTAATTCACACCAATTGAAAAACGAAATTAAATTCTATACCTTTAAATGTAAGTTGAGCTGTTTGGGTAGAACTCCTTTTCTTTGACTGTACATTCAATGTCATGTATCTTTCTTCATCTTGCATCTTCAGTGTGAGTGAATGTGTGTATATACAAGTATGGTTTGTTTTACTAAGTATAACATGAAATGAGGAAAGAATAATAAACCTGCTGCTAATCAGAGATGCTCCTCAAATCGTCCTTTCACAGTACATACAAGGGTTCACAGTTTCATTTATTTGTGAAAACCTCAGAGGAAATGTTGTCTTTTTAAAAGTTGCTTTTCCATGACGTAGATAACACATAATTTCTCAACTGTCCACCACATATTGAATTGAATATTCTTTTGAGTGCTTTATAAATTTCTATTAATTTACCTTAAAGTCAAGGGAATGGAAATGATACCCCTTTTTGAGGTGAGGTAAATAATACATGGCTGCCTTTTGTTAGAGCCTAAATATTTACATCATTTGAATTACACTCCCTAACATATTGATATTTAATTTAATAATTTGTAATTGCCAAACAATTAAATTCTTTATCCTAAAACAGCATCGTTTATAAATCATACTAATAATGTAACAATATAGTTTGTTTTTTTTAATGTTTAGGTTCAGGGCTACACGTGCAGGTTTGTTATATAGGTAACATCATGTCACAGGGGTTTGCTGTACAGATTATTTCATCACCCAGGTATTCAGACTGGTACTAAATAGTTACGTTTTTCTGATTCTGCCCCTCCTTCCACCCTCCACCCTCAAGTAGGCCCCAGTGTCTGTCGTTCTCCTCTATGTGTACATGTGTTCTCATCATTTAGATCCCAATTATAAATGAGAACATGTGGTATTTGGTTTTCTGTTCCCCCATTAGTTTGTTAAGGATAATAGCCTCTAGCTTCATCTATGTTCCTGCAATGGACATCGTCTCATTCTTTTTTATAGCTGCATAGTATTCCATGGTGTATGTGTATCACATTTTCTTTATCCAGTCTACCACTGATGGACATTTAAGTTGATTCCATGTCTTTGCTATTGTGAACAGTGCTGCCGTGAACAGATGCATGCATGTGTCTTCATGATAGAAAGATATATATATATTCCTTTGGGTATACATCTGGTAATGGGATTGCTGGATCGAATGGTATTTCTGGTTTTAGGTCTTTAAGGTATCACCATACTATCTTTCACAACGGTCGAACTAATTTACACTTGTGTCAACAGTGTATAAGTGATCCCTTTTCTCCACTACCTCGTCAGCATCTGTTATTTTTTGACTTTTTAGTAATAGCCATTCTGACTGGTATGAGATGATATATTATTGTAGTTTTAATTTGCATTTCTTTAATGATTAGTGCCTATCAGAGGATGGAGGGTGGGAAGAGGGAAAGTATCAGGAAAAATAACTAATGGGTACTAGGGTTAATACATGAGTTAAGAAATAATCTTTACAGCAAACCCTCATTACACAAGTTTACCTATGTAACAACTTGCATGTGTACTTCTGAATTTAAAATAAAATTTTAAAAAACATAATATACCCTTTTAAATAAGATAAACTATTAATTCAAAGAGAAAATATTTGACAAATTATCAAATATATTTGTTGCTTAATGACAAAAGTAAAAGAATAATACATCTTTGTGTTATTTTCATTTACTTTTCCTTGCTAAATTGTGTTCTTTAATTTATAATTACAATTTCTTTGGCCCGTTATTTGCCACTCCAAATGGATAAGAAGTAAATTAAGATTGATAAATAAAACAAGAAAAGTGTCTGTTCATGTCCGTTGCCCACTTTTTAATGGGGTTTTTTTTGCTTGTTAATTGGTTTAAGTTTCCTACAGATTCTGGATATTAGACCTTTGTCAAATGCATGATCTGCAAAAATGTTCTCCCATTCTGTAGATTATCTGTTTACTCTGTCGATAGTTTTTCTTACTGTGCAAAAGCTCTTACATTTAATTATCATTTTTGTTTGTTTGTTTGTTTTGTTTTGTTTTACTTTTTTTGCATTTGCTTTTGGCATCTTTGTCATGAAATATTTGCCCATTCCTATGTCCAGGATGGTAATTCCTAGGTTATCTTCCAGGGATTTTTATATTTTGGGGTTTTAAATGTAAGTATTTTATCCATCTGGAATTGAGTTTTGTATATGGTATAAGGAAGGGGTCCACTTTCAGTCTTCAGCATGTGGCTAGCCAGTTATCTCAGCACCATTTATTAAAGAGGGAGTCCTTTTCCCATGGCTTATTTTTGTCAGCTTCGTTGAAGATCAGATGGGTGTAGTTGTGCAGCACTGCTTCTGGGCTTTCTGTCCAGTGGTCTATGCGTCTGCATTGGACCATTCTGTTCCAATTGTCTATATGTCTGCTTTTTTTTTTTTAACAGTACTTTGTTATTTTGGATATTGAAGTACTGTAGTATAATTTGAAGTTGGGTAATATGATGCTTCCAGTGTTGCTCTTTTTACTTAGGATTGCCTTGGCTATTTGGACTAATTTTTTGGTTCCAGATGAATTTTAAAATAGTTTTCTTCTAGTTCTGTGAAGAATGTCATTGGTAGTATGATAGGAATAGTATTAAATCTGTAAATTTATTTGGGCAATATGACCATTTTAATGATATCTATTATTCTGATCCATGAGCATGGAATGTTTTTCATTTGTTTGTGTCATCTCTGATTTCTTTAAGCAATGTTTTGCGATTATCTTTGTAGAGATCTTTCACCTCCCTGGTTGACTGTATTCCTATGTATTTTATCGTTTTTGTGGCTATCATAAAGGGAATTGCATTCCTGACTTGGCTCTCAGCTTGGGTGTTGTGTATAGGTGTATAGGAATGCTGGTGATTTTTGTATGTTGATTTTGTATCCTGAAACTTCACTGATGTTGTTTATCAGTTGAAGGAGCTTTTGGGCCAAGAGTGTGGGGTTTTCTAGATATAGAATCATGCTGTCTGAGAACAGGAATAGTTTTACTTCCTCTCTACCTATTTGGATACCCTTCATTTCTTTCTCTTACCTGATTGCTCTGGCAAGGATTTCCAATACTATATCAAATAGAAATGTTGAGAGTGGGCATTCTTGTCTTGTGCCGTTTTTCAAGAGGAATGCTTCCAGCTTTTGACTGTTTGGTATAATGTTGGCTGTGGGTTTATTATAGCTGGCTCTTATTATTTTGAGGGATTTCTGCAATACATGGTTTACTGAGTGATTTTTAACATGAAGGGATGTTGATTTTATTTAAAGCCTTTACTGTTTCTATTGAGATAATTGTGTGATTTTGTGTTTAGTCCTGTTTATGAAATGAGTCATATTTATTGATTTGTGTATGTTGAACCAACCTTGCATCCCAGAGATAACATCCACTTGATCCTGGTGAATTAGCTCTTTGAGTGGTGCTGAATTCAGTTTGTCAGTATTTTGTTGAGAATTTTTGCATCTATCTTTTTCAAGGATGCCGGCCTCGAGTTTTCTTTTTTTGTTGTGCTTCTGCCAGTTTTGGTATCAGGATGATGTTGGCCTCATAGAATGAGTTAGGGAGGAATCCTTTCAACTCAGATTTTTGGAATGGTTTCTGTGGGACTGGTACCAGCTCTGTACATCTGGTAGAATTTGGCTGTGAATCCATCTGAGCTTTTTTTTGGTTGGTAGGCTATTTATTACTAATTCAATTCCAGAGCTCATTATAGGTCTGTTAAGGAAATCAATTTCCTCCTGGTTCAGTGTTGAGTGGCTGTATATGTCCAGAAATTTATCTATATCTTCGAAGTTTTCTAGTTTGGTGTACATAGAGGTGTTTGTAGTAATCTCTGATGGTTATTTGTATTTCGTGGGGGTCAATGGTACCATCCCCATTGTCATTTCTAATTGTGTTTATTTGAGTCTTCTCTCTTGTCTTCGTTATTAGTCCAGCGAGAGACCTATTTTTTTTTTTTTTCGAAAAACCAACCCCTAGATTTGTTGATCTTTTTGATGTTTCTTTTGTGTCTCAATCTCTTTCCGTTCAGCTCTGATTTTGGTTATATTTTGTCTTCTGCTACCTTTGAGGTTGGTTGGCTCTTGCTTCTCCAGTACTTTTAGTTGTGATGTTAGATTGTTAAATTTGAGATCTTTCTAACTTTTTTTGTGTAGTTGTTTAGTGCTATATGTTTTTCTCTTAATACTGCCTTAGCTGTGTCTCAGAGATTCTGGTATGTTGTATCTTTGTTTTCATGAGTTTCAAAGAACATCTTGACGTCTGCCTTAATTTCATTATTTACCCCCAAAGTCATTCAGGAGCGTGTTGTTTAATTCCCATGTAATTGCATGGTTTTGAGTGATTTGTTTTGTCTTAATTTCTATTTTTATTGCATCGTGGTCCAAGAGTGTGTTTGGCATGTTTTACGTTAGATTGTGTGGTCAATTTTAGATTATGTGCCATGTGGCAATGAGAAGAATGTATATACTAGTTTTCTGGGTTCGGAGTTCTGTAAAGGTCTATCAAATCCATTTGGTCCAATGTTAAGTTCAGATTCTGAATATCTTTGTTAATTTGCTCCCTCGATGATCTGTCTGGAGTGTTGAAGTCTCCCACTATTGTTGTGTAAACATTTAAGGCTCTTTGTAGATCTCTAAGAACTTGCTTTACGAATTTGGGTGCTCCTGTGCTTAGTGCATATATATTTAGGATAGTTAAGTCTTCTCGTTGAATTGAATTTATTATGTAATGTCCTTCTTTGTCTTTTTTCATCTTTGTTTGTTTAAAGTCTGCTTTGTCTGAAATTAGGATTGCAAACCCTGTTTTTTCACTGCTTTTCATTTGCTTGGTAGATTTTCCTCCATCCCTTTATTTTAAACCTGTGTGTCATTGTGTGTGAGATGGTTCTACTGCAGATAGCATACCATTGGGCTTTGCTTTTTTTATCCAGCTTGCCACTCTGCACCTTTTAAATGGGGCATCTAGTCTGTTTACATTCAAGGTTAGTATTGATATGTGTGGATTTGATCCTGTCATTGTGTTGTTAGTTGGTTATTATGCCAGTTTGTATCTCCCCATCCCTTTCAGGGATGTCAATGATTTGTAGATTTGGCCGCTTTGCATAATCCTAATATTTCTCGAAGATTTTGTTCCTTTTCATTCTTTTTTCTTTGTTTTTGTCTGACTGTCTTATTTTAGAGGGCTAATCTTCAAATTCCAAGGTTCTTTCTTCAGCTTGGTCAATTCTGCTGTTAGTACTTGCATTCGTAGTATGAAATTCTTGTAGTGTGTTTTCCAGCTCTAGCAGATCAGTTAGGTTCTTTTCTATAGTGGTTATTCTGTCTGTCAGCTTTTGTATTGCTTTAGTGTGATTCTTAGTTTTCTTGGATTGGGTTTTACCATTTTCCTGAACCCTGATGATCTTCATTTCTATTCATACTCTGAATTCGATTTCTGTCATTTCAGCCAGCTCTGCTGGTTAAAAACCCTTGTTGGATAACTAGTGCAGTCATTTGGAGGACATAAGAAACTCTGACCATTTGAGTTGCTGGAGTCCTTGTGTTGCTTCTTTCTCTTCTCTGCATGTGAGTGTTTCTTTAGCCATGATGTAGATTGCATAGACTTCTTTTTTGGATGTATTCACAGGATTGAGGCTTTGCACAGGGTCTTTACTTGCAGCTGACTTGTCTTTGGTCTCATGGTGGAGTGAGGGGTATGTTAGTGAAGTAGTTTGGCATTAAAGCTTTGGGATGTGATCCAGTAGGTTGTGCTTAGGCAGAGTGTTGAGTTGGTTGGTTCTTGATCCGTTGTGTGGCTCCCCCATATTTCTTCACAGTTGCAGTCATGCTGCCTCTCAATGCTCTGAAAGTTTGGGCTCCTCTCCCACTTGAGTGTTGGCTGTAGATCATGGCTTGTCATTCCTAGGCTTTCCCCCGCAGCTCTGGGGTGATCTCAGTGTTTACATTTCCTCTCCAACTTGGAGGCAGCAGCAGAGGGGACCTTAGGAGTGGTTGTGGCTGACGGGCTTTTACTTACTTCCTAGGGGCTCTACCCCAGAGAGATGTAGGTCAGCAATTGCTCAGTGCAGTTTGCCCAGGATGGAGGTATCTGTGCTGTGGACCCAAGCCAGGGGGTTTCCCTGCTTGGTGATGTGTAGGCAGAGTGTGCAGGACCTGTGGGAGATGAACTTTGCTCCTCTCCTTGGGTCGACTGTTGCTTGTTAGGGGTATGGATAAGGTACTGAGGGCCTTTGCTCCTTTGTTAGTCTGAGGATAGCAGTAGTTCCACTGCAGAGGCAGTGGCAGATGGGCTTTTGGTTTCCCCTGGGGATCTCATGTCTGAGGAGTGCAGAGCTGCCATTACTGGGAGTGTTCAGCCAGGTGGGTGGGGCGGCTGCATTGCTGGCATGAACTTGGGACTCCACTTCCTGGGGAGCAGAGGATTAAGAGTCACCAGGAGGAGAGAATGGTCTCATCTCCCTATGGCGTCTGTGGCGTGCTGTAAGCTTGGGTGTAGCCGTCAGGATCTTTGTTCTTCCCCAGATTGAGGGCAGCAGGGATAGAACTGTTTCTATCCCTGAGGCAGAGGAGCCGTTGGATGCCTCTGGGGGCCTCTCCCTGGGGGAACTCTGGGCCACTACCAGTGGGTATGGTCAGCCATGTACGGGGCAACCATTCTAGGGTCATGAGCCAGGGGCCCTGCCTGGTGAAGAGTTGGGGAGTGGAAGCTCCCAGGGAAAAGGGGCTGGACTCTTCTCTGTATGGTGACTGTGGTGTGCTGGAGGGGCCAGTGTGGTCACTAGGCCCTTTGTTCTTTTCCAGCCTAACGGCTGTTAGGCAGCACCACTGCAACTGCAGTGGTGGAGGGGTTGTGGGTTGACACTGTGATTTCCTCCTCAGAGAAATTCTGGGCTGCCTTTGATTGAAGTGGTAAGGTGGGGGCAGGGTGGTTGTGCTGCAGTACCAGGTCCAGCGGCTGTGCCCAGGGAGGAGAAGTGAGGTCCAGGATGTGTGTGGAGAACAGTCCAGACACTTATCCATGAGGTGGGTGCTCTGTATCAAGTGCCAGATCAGTCCCTGGTCCCTGCAGACTCTCCAGAGCCTGGAAATAGAGCGAGGGATGCAAGACAGCAAAGATGGCAACCTGCCCCTCCCACTGGGAACTCTGTCCAGGAAGTTGCAGAGCTGCTACTGGCTTGATAGCCACAGCAGGGGGTGGCCGGAGGCCCAGGCTGAGAAGACCCGCCCAGTGAGGAGATATAGGATCAAGGTAACAATCTGGTCACCATTCTTGTAGGGCTGTTGCAGTATGCTGGAAGTCCGCTCCGGTCCCTAGTTATCTTGGATTTTCTAGTACCTGAAGGTATCAACAGCGAAGGCTGTGAAACAGCAAAGATGGCAGCCTGCCTCTCCCTCTGGGAGCTCCATCACAGGGAGGTTCCGACCTGTTGCTGGCCCTAACATACTGGTGAGGATGGCTGGTGATCCCAGTTGGTTGGTCATACCCGGTGAGGAGAAATGGGATCAGTGACTGCTATAAAAAAGCACTCTGGCCACTTTCTTGTAAAGCAGCTGTGCTGTGTTGAGGATCCCACCAGCCCCCTCATAACCTCAGATTCTCCAGTGCCCAAAGGTGACAACAGTGAAGGCTGTGAAACAGCACAAATGGCAGCCTGCCTTTCCCTCTGGGAGCTCCATCCTAGGGAGGTGCAGACCTGTTGTCAACTGGAAAACATCTGGTGGTGTAGATCTCAGTTATGAGATTCCAACCAGTAAAGAGAAACAGGGTCTGGGATTCACAAAGAGAGGCAATCTGGCCACTTTTCTGTAGAGCTGCTGTGCTCTGCCAGAGGACCACCCCAGTCCCTAGTCACCTCAGACTCCCTGAAGGCAACAATGGCTAAGACTGTAAGACAGCAAGCATGGTGTCCTATCCTTGCCTCTGGAAACTCTATCCCAGAGGGCTACGGACCTGTTGCCAGCTCAAAAACACTTGTGGAGAAGGTTGTGGACCTCAGTCAGGAGATTCTTCTGAGTGAAGAGAAATGGGATCCAAGACCCACATGAAAAGGAAGAATCTGGCAGCCTCTCTGTAGAGCAGCTGTGCTGCTTTTGGGGATTCTCCAGTCCTTAGTCACCTTGGATTTTGGAAACAATGGCTAAGGCTGCAAAACAGCAAAAATGGTGTCCAGCCCCTCCTTCTGAGAGATTCATCTGAGGAGAGGTATAACACCGCTACCAGTGGCTGGCTGGAGTTCCAAGCCAGCGGGTCTTATCTTGTGAGGCACCACGGAAGCAGGGCCTGCAGACAATCCCTGCTCAACCCCTTGGATTCAGCCCCTTTCCTAGGGATGTAGAGATGTCTAACTTCCCAGCATCTCAAACAACAACAACAAAAAAAGAAGTTACTTGCCCATAAGTAACTGGCTAACCAGGGTATTGAAATGACTTCCTGGAAGCACACTAATGATACCAGTTGGAATAAAACAGCTTGCAAGTGTGGGATTCAGTTTTACAAGAGGGGGTATTTGACTTACCAATATATGTTGCTGTCTCTGCCATAGCAAGAATGTACAGGTTTGTGAAACAAAGCATAGAGTTAGGATTCAGATTTGGAGTAACCTTGTACTAGTACACCTAATAATTCACTTGAAAATTGTCTCCTTTTCCCAAGATCTTGTTTGTGCTGGGTTTAGAGGTTCTAATGCCTAAGGCAAGGTTATTCTAATAAGGAATATGATCATTATCCTGATGAACAGGAAGATGAGACTTCCTTGTTGCACGTTGGGTTCCTCACTCATTGAAGCAGCTGGCAGAGAAGAAGATTGCTGTGGTGGGGCGCGGTGGCTCACACTTTAATCTCAGCACTTTGGGAGGCCAAGGTGGGCAGACCATCTGAGATCAGGAGTTCGAGACCAGCCTGACCAACACGGAGAAACCCCATCTCTACTAAAAATACAAAATTAGCTGGGCATGGTGGCACATGCCTGTAATCCCAGCTATTCAGGAGGCTGAGGCAGGAGAATCACTTGAACCGGGAGGTGGAGGTTTCAATGAACTGAGATCATGCCATTGCACTGCAGTCTGGGCAACAAGAGTGAAACTCCATCTCAGAAGAAGAAGAGGAAGAAGGGGAAGAGGAAGAGGAAGAAGAAGGAGAAGGAGAAGGAGAAGAAGAAGGAGGAGGAGGAGGAGAAGGAAGAGGAGGAGGAGGAGGAGGAGGAGGAGAAGAAGAAGAAGCAGCAGCTACTGTACAGGCAGAAATTGGGTTGTTCTTATATACTGTGGTAAGGACTGTGCCTAGAAGCATAGGAGATTTACAGGAGCATATTTTAGCACCACTTTCCTCATAATCTTGGTAAATGCAATGCTAGGCCAACCCAGTAAACACACCAATAACTTGGATCCAATATAATGATAATCTAGGTCATCGATTGAGCCAAACACTTTGTACAATTAGCTGGACAGAGTCAAAGAAAAGGAAGATGGAGTGCATAGCAAGCTATATCTTGTCTCCCGCTACTCAAGTGGTATCTGCCGACAGAGAAATAGACCTCAGCCACACAAAAAGATCACGGAGGTCCATCTGTGGCTCAGATAGAATCATCCAAGAGTCGTCTTGTCGAATCTTCTCTCAGAAGTTAGAGTAGAAATGATAAATCAAACCATAGCATGTTGAGATATTTCTGTACCTTCCACAAAAAAATTTTGAATTCATTGAAATAACTGGCTTTTTACATTTAAACTAGAAACTAGTATATTAGAATACAGGTAGGATTTGCCTTGTCAAGTTAATTTGAAAGTGCAATTTCTATAGTTCTTGTTATCATCATGATTTATAAGAAAAGTATTCTTGTTTCATTTTATTTCTTTTTTATATTCTTATTGGTACATAATATTTTCATGTATCTCTAAGGTACATAGGATATTTTGATACATGCATTGCATGTGTAATTATCAAGTCAGGGCGTTTAGGATATCCATCACCTCAAGCATTTATTATTCCTTTGTGTTGGGAACATTTCAAATCTTATAACTATTTTGAAATATAAAATACATCATTGTTAACTATAGTCACTCTACTGTCCTGTTGAACACTAGAACTTATTCCTTCTAACTGTATGTTTGTATACCTCCCCCCACACACAAACACACAAACACACACACACACACACACCCTTCACAGCTGCTAGTAACTATCATTCTACTCTTTACCTCCGTTAGAGTAACCTTTTATGGTGGCAGCAAAGGGTGGGCTGGGCGGGCAGCCTTCTGGCCCCCAAAGGAGTGCAGATGTCAGCGGTGGTGAAAGGCGGTCCCCAGGCCACTGAATGATGCACTTGGGCACTTGTGGGCGGTGCCAGGCTTTGCGGGTCCAACCCCAGGCCTCCTGATGGTGCACACAGGCTATGGTAGGTGAGGCGGGGCGATTCCCAGGCCTCCGTGGGGCTTACTGGCAGCCAGGCTGGGTCTTTAGGCCTCCTGATGGTGCAGGAGCATACGCGGAGCTACAGGTGGGACAGGGTTATGGATCCCCGGGTCCCTGGGCAGTGTGCTCAGGCACTGGGAGAGGCTGCACTTGGTGGTGTGGTCCTATCCTCATGCAATCCAATCCCCTATGCTGTGCGCAGGGCTCAGGCTGTGGTTGGCAGAGTGGGCAATCCCCAGCGCCCCCCCCCCCCCCAGCGGCTTGCTTGGGTGGTGGCAGCCCAGGCTGTGGAGATGGCAGTGGGTGGAGAAAGCCTGTCAGTGCGCAACGGCTTTGCTATTGGGAGTCGGGGTAGCTGTCAGTGGCAGCGACCTCACTCAAGTGGCTGTCAGGCTCTGGGGAGCTTGTGTTTTGGTTCCCTTTGACTGGAGGCAGCCTCCCCAGTGCACTGTAGTGCCAATTCCCCGGAGTGTAGAACACCTTTGGGACTAGAGCGCCAGGGACCCAGCCACACGGCCGGCACCAATCAGCCTTGTGCCACTACAGCCCTCCAGGTGTGTGGGGTGTTGTGGGGGAAGTGAAGGATGTCTGCGGGGTTCCAGGGATGTGGAGATGCGGAAGCTGTTGAGACCCAAGGCAGGATGAAGTCTTGTGGGGGCTGGGCTCCAAATGGCCTGGTCCGGGAGGTGTGTGGGACCTAGCCTGAGCTCCGTCCTGGAACAGTGCTGTTGTGCAGGCTCCAGGCAGCTCTCCATCCTAATCTCGGGGCCCCCAGGGCTCTCCCATGACTAGGACTGCAGGAGCCTGCAGTGGGAATGTGGACACACTTTCTCTGCAATAGAAGGTGTCTGGGCTCCCAGACGATTTCAGCTGGGCTACTTGCCTCCCTTCTGTCTCTTTCCTGCCTCAGAGCTTTTCTATCACTTCTCTGCTTAATTCGAGTGTGTTCTTTTAGATGCTATATTCCAAGTGTGATTTTCTACTGGCTATTTTGGTTATTCTTTGTGGAGGGAAGTACTGAGGGCCTCTAGTCAGCCATCCTGAAGCCCCTCTCGGAAAAAATGTTTTCTTCCTCGGTACTATGAAATATGTAAAAAGAGTCGAAATTGCCACGTTGCAAATTTGTTATTCTATTTTTAAAAATCCTGGCTGGGCGTGGGGGCCTGCGCTTGCTGCAGTCCCAGCTACTGGGGAGGCTGAGGTGGGAGGATCACTTGCAGGCAGGAGTTAGAAGTTGCAGTGGGCCCTTGGCCGGGTGCGGTGGCTCAAGCCTGTAATCCCAGCACTTTGGGAGGCCTAGACGGGCGGATCACGAGGTCAGGAGATCGAGACCATCCTGGCTAACACGGTGAAACCCCGTCTCTACTAAAAAATACAAAAAAACTAGCCGGGCAAGGTGGCGGGCGCCTGTATTCGCAGTTACTCCAGAGGCTGAGCCAGGAGAATGGCGTGAACCTGGGAGGCGGAGCTTGCAGTGAGCCGAGATTCACGCCACTGCACTCCAGCCTGAGCGACAGAGCAAGACTCCTTCTCAAAAAAAAGAAGTTGCAGTGAGCCCTGATCACGCCACTGCACTCCAGCCTGGCTACAGAGAGTCCCTGCCTCTAAAAGAATTAATTTTAAAATC
Organism: Colobus angolensis palliatus; assembly: GCF_000951035.1. Classification (NCBI taxonomy): domain Eukaryota; kingdom Metazoa; phylum Chordata; class Mammalia; order Primates; family Cercopithecidae; genus Colobus; species Colobus angolensis. The sequence continues at coordinate 4,910,195 of NW_012112030.1, forward strand.
CTACAAAGTTTTCAGGAAGGAATTTTTGGTTAGATTTATATGTCAGTTAAGACATAAAAGAGGGAATGCCATGACACTGGCAGCAGGTTTCCACAGTGCACTTTGCTGCAAGGACATTCACCCAAGCCTGGTGGGCCACCCAGTGGCTGATCACCCGCTCTGCTCAGCCCATCCACCATGGAAGTTCTACCCCTTGAGGGCTTTCATAGCCTCCAAGTGTACAAGCATTTGAAATGCTTAAACAACACTACAAAATTAAATGAATAGGTAACTAATTGATTCGACAAGTAGGGTCAAACTGCATTAAAAGAGAAAGCAGCAACAATATTCTGTCTCAAAACTGCCCCTGCTTATTAGGAAGTCAGACTGATTTCTTCCCACATCACAGGCAATTCCCATACATTTTCCATTCTCTCTAAGGTAATAAATATTATCCTCTCTTTTCGGGTGATAAAATATACCCCCAAGGAACTTGAAACAGACTCCCTGTGGGGAAAATAATAGAAACAGACAAACAAATGAGAAACCAGAATCTGATAGCTAGCAGGGTGAAGGACTAGCCAGGTATCCCAGGGTTATGAACTGCTGTAAGGTTTCCTTCCCATCATTAAACAGGAAGGAAATGCAGAAAAGCATTGCCAAAACAACTACAGCTGGGAAATTTCCAAAATATCTTGATAGATTGCCTGATGCCAGTGGACAGCCTTCTTCCCCAGCCTTGCTGTCCTGCCATAAGTCAGACTCTCCTACCATAACTCAGATTGGAAAAAGGACCCAATCTTATAAACAATCTTTATTGATAAATGGCCACAGCCCTTAAGCCAGTTACAGACAACTGGTAGAGATCATGCACAAGCTATTTTTGTGCCCTATAGTTCCACCTTTTGAGGTAAAGAGCCAAATTCCACCCAATTTAATGTTAAAATACCATCCCAAAGTGACCATGGGGTACATGTTACATCTGTTTACCCAATGCACAAGTGCTTGACTTCCTTCATGAATATTCATAAATATTCACAGAATTTTCCCAACCCTGCTCAGTATGTATGTAAAACTGACTGTACAAGACATGTATGCCAGCCTCCTCCCACTTCTTTAGAGAGTGCACTTTTGGATTTTTCCCAAAAACTGCATTTCCCTAATTCTAGGGTTGTTTTTCCCTCTGAGAATAAAGTTTTCTCCTTTCCTTCCTTTGTGGATCTCATGGTCTTTTGATAATGAAGATAATAAAAGATCCAGTTACACCTAATATCTTAAGTCCAGCTTTTATCTAACTTAACACTTTTCCTCTCTCTCAGCTTGGATGGGATATGCTTAGTTTGGGACCAGTAAGGAAGCAAGTGAGTATAATGGGCTCTACGTGAGCCCCTTCCCTCTCTAGTATCTCTTTCCATTCCCCAACCCTGATCCCCAGAATGAGTGAAGGTGAAACAAAGGAAATAGAAATAAACACGGAAGAAAGATGTTACCAGCCTGGACAGTTTTAATCTGTCTGACACTCCAAATGTTTTCTCTCTCTCTCTCTTTTTTTTTTGGACTGCTTCTATGAGTTTTTCAGAAATTCTGCTCCTGGGGTACTCTGCGGCTGTCTGATGAGTAATGTCTCCTTTGGCAATCCTGCTCACAAATCGCTGTACCTCACCCCACACAACTCCCAAGGTACTTTTTTTTTTTTTTTTTTTTTTGCTTTCTACTCTATACTTCCAGCTTCTTTTCACTGAGGTTGACTTGCCTGTGGTACGAAGCACTCCTAGGTGAAGTTTATTTTAGGATGGTTCCCAACTGGCTGCTTTGTATGAGATCCACATTCAGCCCATAGGAAACACTCCCTTCAGCCTCACCATTGCTGGAAGTGTGGCTTCATCTACACATCCACTTTTACTCTGTGGTTATGTGTAGTTCTACCAACCTCACATACTGGAAGTGTTCACCTCTGCAACCCCCAACTCCCAGAGGACACTTGCCAATATATGTCAGAATCCGAACTTGGCTTAAGGTAAAAGAGAAGTTATTTTGCTTATTGACACAGAAAGATGTTGGGAAATGGGAAGTTCACTGGCAAGTCACTTCATAAAAAAAATTCTCACTTCCTAATCTCTGAAAACTCATAAGCTCTTAATGTGCTCTGAAAGCAGTTGATAGACCAAAATTTGAAAAAAACACTTTTGCAAGCTTGTTAGCATGTCCTATTAGGAGGTCTAGCACCTATAGAATTGTTCTTGACCTTTGTGCCCTCAGATAAAAGTAAACAGCAGGAATTACCACATTTTAATATTCTACTAGTCATTCAATACTTATGAATTATTTTCGGAGGACTTAATATACATATCAGACACTGTTTTGGGAGTCTATTTTAGACTTCAAAAATCTTTAAAACAAACATTTCATTAAACTATAGATGAAAATTTAAGCATATAGTCATTAAGTTTGTGAATCAGATCTATTTTGGAGAGGAATTTAATTTGTTTAAATCTATCAAAGGACACAGAAAAGATAAGCCCTAGTTATTCTAACCACTTATTAACACAGCTACCTGCGATTTCTGGGAGCTTAACTTCCATTCAGGCTCAGAAACTCTGATTGTAGGAATATAGTTGGACCACGTTGTTAATTTGGGAGGATTCAGATAAAGTGTGAGAAATACATTCACATTTGACTATGAGAACATCAAATTACATTTGTATAATTTCAAAAATAATTGTCTCTTGAATATATCAAGGATGACCTACAAACAGAATTGTTCCTAGATAAAAACCCTCATGCCTGTAGAAAATCTATGTTGACACTCACTATTCAGATGTTGTTATTCACAACTCTGAGTTTCAATGATTTAATGATGAAATTTAGGACTGAGAAGCTTGTTTCTTGCTGATTTATCAACCTTGCTAATTGATCTTTATGTCATTCTCCTTTCGTATACTTCAAGTAAATAAATATTTGATTTATTCATGGGATAATTTTGTTTGACACTTACATTAATCCGTAGGTACAGTCAATATTTTCAAAACAGTACTTTTATATCAAATAAAGCAGCATTTTTTTTTTTTTTTGCATCAGAGAAATGCAAATCAAAACCACAATGAGATATCATCTCACACCAGTTAGAATGGTGACCATTAAAAAGTCAGGAAACAACAGGTGCTGGAGAGAATGTGGAGAAATAGGAACACTTTTACACTGTTGGTGGGATTGTAAACTAGTTCAACCATTGTGGAAGACAGTGCGGCAATTCCTCAACAATCCAGAACTAGAAATACCATTTGATCCAACCATCCCATTACTGGGTATACACCCCAAGGATTATAAATCACGCTGCTATAAAGACATATATATGCACACATATGTTTATTGTGGCACTATTCACAATAGCAAAGACTTGGAACCAACCCAAATGTCCATCTATGACAGACTGGATTAAGAAAATGTGGCACATATACACCATGGAATACTATGCAGCCATAAAAAAGGATGAGTTCATATCTTTTGTAGGGACATGCATGAAGCTGGAAACCATCATTCTCAGCAAACTATCACAAGGACAAAAAACCAAACAGCACATGTTCTCACTCACAGGTGGGAACTGAACAATGAGAATACTTGGACACAGGTTGGGGAACATCACACACCAGGGCCTGTTGTGGGGTGGGGGCAGGGGGAGGGATAGCATTAGGAGATATACCTAATGTAAATGACAAGTTAATGGGTGCAGCACACCAACATGGCACAGGTATACATATGTAACAAATCTGTACATTATGCACATGTACCCTAGAACTTAAAGTATAATTTTAAAAAAAATTAAAAGTAAAAAAAAATTAAAAAAACAGATTTATCAATAGAATAACAACTTTTGAAAGTGGAACTTATTTTTTAAATCAATTTTCTTAACCTAAGTTTAAATCCAAGTAACCAGTTTTTTCAAACAATAATAATAATTTATCTTTGAATACTACACAAAATCTCATGACATAATCAAGATTAACTGGGGTATATGGATGGTTCTTTCAAGAATTTGTATCAATTCTGCCTTCTGGAGCCGGTAAACCAAGTGTACCATCTTAATATGACAGCTGTTGGAACAATTTAAGTTAACAAACTTATTCCCAGCAGCCCTTTTCCTGATTCTGGCTAAGTAGATTTAATTCCTGGAAATAGTACTTAAACTACGGTTTCAACTCATTCAACTTCCTGTTTTTTCTCTTCTGGACTCTTAAAAATAGGCATTTACATATGTGCATGCATGCAGAGGAAAACAAAGAGAAAGTTAAGATGGTTTGAAACAATCACATAAAGATTACTTCAAAGAACTGGGCCAGGAATGGAGGGAAAAAAATTTCACCCTTTCTTTTTAGATATACTTGTATTGATTTTGCCTAAGATTCATTACTTCACACAATCTTGTCTTATATTGAGCTTGTTGGTCACCGAATTTCCTCTAGTGCTCTTGTATACATCTACAAATAAAGACAATTCTCCCCATCCTGTTAACTTCTTCAGTTTAAATTTTAATATACTTAAAATATTCATCTTGCTAAACTCTCAGTTTTCTCCAAAACGCAGAATGTTTGGAGTTTATGATTCTATTACTCAGTGTATTTGATATCCAAGTTTTATATCATCTATACATTTAATATATTCACTGAAGCATTTATAAAATGTGGAGTAAGAAGGAATGAAATGCAAAACATTCTGGCATATAGAAAATGATCTCTTGCATGTTCTCACTCATAGGTGGGAACTGAACAATGAGATCACTTGGACTCGGGAAGGGGAACATCACACACTGGGCCTATCATGGGGAGGGGGGAGG
>NW_012112030.1:4915129-4980759 GCF_000951035.1 Colobus angolensis palliatus
TATACATATGTAACAAACCTGCACGTTATGCACATGTACCCTAGAACTTAAAGTATAATAAAAAAAAATAAAATGAAAAACAAAAAAAAAGAAAATGATCTCTCTCCTAACTAATGGCACCCAACCTGAGGTAGCACCGCTTTCATGTAGACATTATAGCATTCTGTGGCATACATCACAGTGAAAATCATATACATGATATCTTCATTGCTTTCCAAAACCATGAATGTGATGACTCTTTTAACACCAAGAATATGAGGTCTTTCTAGCATCACTTGTCTACTTACTCATATTATACATATGGAGGGTTACTAAGACTTAGCTAACTGTATTTTTAATATTGCACTCTGCCAACTCTTGCCTAAAGCTCTTTGATTCAAAAGTCTACCAAACCAAGGCTGTATAATTGCAGCATTCTGTGGTACATGGAGAAACTACTGGTGTTTCCTCAAGGCCTCACACCACCACTAGAGAGCAACAATTCATAAGCAAACTGAAGGTCTACGCACAAGAGCCCTTGCAGGAATGCAGAACAGGAAGGCTGCGAGGTGGAGGCCTTGTGTCAGAAATTGGCCCGAGAAGCTCATTTATTCCTACGCAGTTATTTGAAACACAAAATCAAGTGATGTGCTTTAATTCGCTGGCCCAGTGCCCTCTATTATTCAACGTGATTCTTTTTTCGAGTCACACAAAACAATTCCTCTAATTATTGTTTAAAAATATTTCTAAGCATCTGTCCTGATCTGGTCATTGTGCTTAGTATTGCCACACTACCTATTATTATCTGCCTTCATTCACCATCTGTTATACAGCAGGAATCATAAATAGTTTCATCTTTTAAAATTTAGTTTTTAGGATTATCTCCCCCTCCAAAAACATTGAAATGATTAGATTTATATAAATTAAAGTAATTTTGATTTAGGATATCCCCCATTAAATACCAAATAAGACAACTGAATATGCATTTCAAGTTTATGAATGCAAATAAACATATATGTTAATGATTAGAAACCCTCTTGTATTAGAGTCAATTGCCCTCAAGCTGGTAAATAAATTAGAGTTTCTTTTTTCAGCTTTATTATATAAAAAGTTTGTATGCCACAAATAGGCTAATTTGATTGCTTCATAAACATATTGCCTCTTTAAAATACAAAGTAAAATAACTTGCAAAAGGAACTTGAAAACTGTCAGTGTCAATCTGTTCTAGCACACTCTATCCCAAATCTTCAATACTCTTGAAAACTCCAACATTACTGTAAATTCATTTCTTTTCTTTGTTTCTTTAAGGAATAAAAAACAGAGTCAGTAACTTAGTCTGTTAGGCATTGTGCCAAAGTAAATTCCACTAAGATTTATGTAAACATTCACTGTGATGTTTATTTTTTTTCTGAGAATTCTTTGTCCTAAATGACGCTTACCTCCTGTTTAACATTTACTAAGAAAACAATATGCAACACATCCTTTAGCTCAAGTTATAACGGAGTTATCATTACAGCTCATTACAGCCAGTCCTTGTTACACAAGATTAGATGCATAAAAGGCTGATCACTGGCCCCTGCCTTTTGAAAGCTACCTAATTGTAAACGAAAGCACGTATTAGGTTGGTGCAAAAGTCATTGCGGTTTTTGCCATAATTTCAATGGCAAAATGAATATGTCTGCTCCCCCAAAAAATGTGGTTGGAATACTTGTAAAAGAAAGAAGAAAGAAAGTTATTCACAGGGATCTAAAATCCTGAAACCAGCTCAAAGAATATCTGAAGGTTTTATATTGTTTTGAATTGAATAAAATGAGCAATGAAAATAAACAAACCAAAAAAAGTATGTCTATTTTCAGTTTATTCTGTGTCCTGGATATAAATTTTTTCTCATTTTTTTCTTTAAAATGAAATTCACACACACACACACACACTTATGGGAAGAAATTAACAAAAGATCTCTAACCAGAGAGTATAAAATTTCAATGCAGTCTCATGAAAATAATTCATCATAAATCCTCCACTGTCAAATCAGATTACATAGGAAACTAAATATTACAGTTACAAACGTGACTACTTTAAAGAAAACACCTAAGAAAGTTAATATGAAACAAAGAACAACCCTTATGCGTAATTCACAGGAAGAGACTGATAGTGGTAGAGTCAGCAGAAGTATTAGAAGTGGTCAAGATAGTGACGTTGATATCAATGGTATTATTGATACTACTTCTCTAGCAACCAAAGGAAGGAAGTAGACAAAGGAAAAGTAAAGATAATTATGTCAAATTTTTCTGAGAAGCCCAATAAGAAGAAAACTGAAAATTAAATATATAATATAGCAACATATCAGTAATTATTTAATACCTTGACAAAATCAGAAAAAAATGATTCTGAGACTTACCCAGAAGAACAATTACAGCAGAAAAGCCAAGTTTTTTTTTCCTCCTAAAGGAGAAAATAGTGGCGTCTTTAAATGTCAGATATTAAATAATGACAACTAAAACAACAATGGTAGTGTCTTCCCAGACAAATTCAATCACCATTCAGATCTCAGCTCAATTTTTAATTTGTGGATAATCAAAAGGGATGTGGACTGACACTGTCAATCATGTGGTTCTTCCTAAAATCCATGAAAAAGCCAATGTATTCATCTTCACAGTATTCCAGTGGTTGACATACTACTGCTCCTTGATTTCCACCATTCTCCTATAGAAAAGATATGAAAAGTGTTGAGGATGTAAACTTAAATCATGATACATGTTTGGTGGTTAACTGATGCAACAAGAGGAATCAATACAATACACAATCTGAAAAAGTTCTATTTCTCAGGCTAGACCTCCTGGCCAGGATGCTACCAATATTACCTGCCCAAAAAAAAAAGAGCTGGAGATTGTTCAGCAAGCTCAAGCTGAGTATATATTGGACCATTGGAAATGAAATTTTGAGAGGTACAGAGTCATGGTACTGAGTATATATTGAGTATATATTGGACCATTGGAAATGAAATTTTGAGAGGTACAGAGTCATGGTACCTTTCCAAGCAGGGTAAAACTAAAGGGAATATATGGTACCCCAAGGTAAGAAGGCTTCTGCTTCTTACTTCTTGGACTTGGTATCTGCATGTCACTTCTGCAGTGCCTTATTCTCTCAGGAGCACTACTATACTTACAAATGAGAAATCTAGAAGACATCTGGATTATTCAGAGAAGTCCTGTCTTACCACATCTTTTAATATAACTGCCCTCGCTCTACCCACTCTCACTCACTATCATATGTACACATTGATATCTGTATTAATTAAACAAATAATTATTGAACATCTGCTATCACTTGGCAATGTTCTAGGCACTAGGGATATAGAAATTAGTACAACAAAACTGATGCCCTTATGCTGCTCACATTCAAATGAAGAGAGAGAGGCAGTAAACAGAAAAATCTTACACTAATAATTTGGTTGATGGAAAAGTGCCTGGAAGTAACAAAGCAGGGTCCAGGCATAAATATGGGGGGCCGGGGAGTTGTTTACAATCGCTTCAAGACAGAAGCAGAAAGATCACAATTAAAACACTGTTAACAATACCAGACAATTGTTGGTGTTAGTGCAAAATGTGAAATACAGTGGTCGCAGTGGATGTATGATTCTGTGTGCATTGCTCCCTGAGGGTTAGATGCTGTGTTTAGGAGAGAGAGGACAAAGTTGACTCAAGAGTTTTTGATACGTGTGAATGTGATGAAACTACCATTGAGATATGAAAAGCTGGAGAATAAGCTGGTATGAAAGGCAAAATGAGAAGACGAGTTTTTAACATTTTAACATCAAAATGTCAATTTGACACTGAAGTACAGAGGGTGACTAAGCAGTTGCCAGACAAATACAGAGTGCGAAAAGGAGGTGAAAGCTGAAAAACAGGTTGTAAGAATATGGAAGGCATTAATGCTGTGGACTGGATGAGATAATCTAGGAAGCTTGTGTAGAGTAAGTAGAAGAAAACAAAGGGGTGAAAAAGGATTCTTCAGAGAAATGACTAGTGACATAGAAGAAGTTTCATGTCAGCCAAACTGAAAGAGAGAAAGAGAAAGAGAAAGAAATGGAAATCAAGATGAAAACAGAGAAACAGTCATTAGTTTTGTAAAATGAAGGTCATTGGGGGTTTTGACAGGAATAATTTAAGGTGGAGTACTAACTACAAAAGGCTGTTTCAAGTGGGATATATTTTTTAAATGAGACATTTCAGCATGATCTTGTTTTCCCACCTTAACAGACCTATTCAGATGCAGGTATAGTGTAATCTAAAAAGTGGATGTAATTGCTGGGGAATTATATAAGCCAAATTATATTAGTCAAATCACACAGCTGTGACAAGAGACAGTAATTTCATCGTTGTCATCATACAAAGGTGATTCGACTGTTACTGACAGGATTTCACAATCCCAGCCCACTTAGTGCTCATACAGACACAGATATTTTAAGAAAAACAATTTGTTGCTTCACTGAAATTTAAGGTAGATTGGGTTCTATATTTATTCTTCTTATTAATGTTCTCATTTTATCTTCTTTTAAATTAATTCATTTATTTGCTAGTTTGACATATTTTGTATTAGGCTTTTCTTATGCTAATAAGTGTAACAAACTATGACAATAACCTTGAATGAAATTGTAAACCGCCAATACCTCCAAAAATACCCTTGAAATTTGTAACTTCTTGTTTCTAAGAAAAGAAGTTAAATTGACTTCCCATAAATTACACAGTTCTGTGGTGAAATGAAGAGAAACGTGTATAGGAAACAGATGCGTCAGAGTTACATCCTTATTTGGTTGCAAATGAATTCTGAAGTTTTGGAGAAAGGTAGAAGGTGAGTTTTCCTAAAACCAGGACACTTAAAAACCATTCCAACATCCAAAGCAAGATTGAGAAGTATACTTCCTACAACTGGTTTATCATACGGCTCCTTAGCCACCTTATTAGAACTTTTCCTTTTATCACCTTGTGTAATTATTGTGTAATCATATTATTTTACAATCACTTTGTTTGCAGGTAAAACATTTTATTTATAAGGCTTATATATATAAAATTCAACTGCAGACACACAGGTCAGAGACTATGGTATTCATTTTTTATCTCCCGTGGTTCTTACTTTCAGGATATTCATCGTGAAGCATGGGGCAACAGTACTTTTTGGTATTCACATCTGGATAAACAAAGATATTTCCTATTTTAAGCATCAATTTAATATTTGATATGTTCTGTTGTACTTCTGAATACAAACTGCTCCTTGATTTTATCATTCAATTGCATTTGACTCAGTACACCTATGACTCAAACCAACCATGTGGTCAATATAGAAAACATAGATACACAGCCTTAGCCACTATAGTCAAAGTTATACATTTTGTCTTTACAGCACTTTCCTTTCTATGTCTTTGGAAAAAATCATCTGCCTACACAATATGGTCCTGGGAGGTATTCAGTCAGAATATACCATTCTCCTGGTTGAAATGATTACTTTAAAAATGGCAGATGAAGCTGCCAATGCAATAAAATATCAATCTACATACTCTGACAACAGTAAATAGAACTAGTTTGCTTTTTATTTGTATGACTCATGTTTATGGTTTCCTACAAAATGTTCATTTCTGTATGTTTATCAGAGAGTCAAAACATTCCTCATGATTTTTTACGCCATGTCCTTGTGAAGAGACCACCAAACAGGCTTTGTATGAGCAATAAAGCATTTTAATCACCTGGGTGCAGGCGGGTTGAGTCTGAAAAGAGTCAGCAAAGGGAGATAGTGGTGGGGTCGTTTTATAGGATTTGGGTAGGTAAAGAAAAATTACAGCCAAAGGAGTTGTCCTCTGGCGGGCAGGGGTGGGGGGTGCTCAGAGGAGGCATAAACGGTTTAGAAGTCCTCAAAAATTATTCTCAGAGTACTGTCATTATTTAAACTGTCCAACGTTATCTTGGAAATTCCCACCTATGACTTTATTTGATCTGAAACAGAGCTTGCTCAGTGCAAATGGCTTTTTCCCTAGGGGTATTTGACAAAAACAATCAGCTCAGCACCTATTGTACATTGTAGCTGCTTAATATGGAATAACAGCTGGGGCAAAGGAAAAGCTGACCAAAAAAACTTAAGAGGGAAACTTGAGGGATGGGCTGCCTATAGCAGTGCATTGAAATAATAAAAAATATTGATATGGCTCCAATGAATGGAGGAACACTAGAGTCCTTTGTCTCACGCCAATTTAGATAAAACAACATGAACACATGTGGAGTGGTTTTAAGGAGCAGAGAGTTTAACAGGCAGGAAAGAAAGAAGAAACTCCCAGGTACAGAGATAGGGAGTAACGGAAGGGTGAGGGTGGCTCCAAGCAGAGAGAGGAAACCCCAAGTGTGGTGGAAAATAGTCTGTTGTATTAGGAGGCTGGAGGAGGTGGTGTCTGATTTGTATAGGGCCCAGGGGATTGGTCTGACTTGGTATGTCATTCACGTAGCCTGCAAAAAAACGGGCTCTCCCACCCTAGTCTTTCAATATGCAAATGTAGGCCGCCATGATTTTCTGCGCAGCGGAGACCTCTGGGGGTGGCCATGATGATTGGCACATGTGGTGACAAGGAGAAGAAGGTGGGACTTGCCATATTGGATGGATCCAGGTTCTAATAGCCAGCATTTGCATATCAAAGCTTGCTGGCCTGGCCCTTCAAGCCTTTTTTTTGCTAAAGGAGAAACGTTTCTGGAGCTACTTTTATTTAAAGGAAAAAACCTTACCAAGGACCACTTATCCTATGTGCCTAAAATAATTTCTTAATAATTCCTATAATAATATGATCATCAATATCATGAAAATGACCACACTGCCCAAAGCCATATACTGATTCAATGCAATTCCCATGAAAATACTAACATCATTTTTCACAGAATTATAGAAAACAATTCTAAAATTCATATGGAACCAAAAAAAGAGCCTGAATGGCCAAAGCAATCCTAAGTAAAAAGAATAAATATGGAGGTATCACATTACTTGACTTCAAATTATACTACAAGGCTATCATAGACAAAACAGCATGATACTGGTATAAAATTAAATACGTAAACCAACGGAACAGGATAGACAGATAACCCAGAAATTAAGCCAAATACTTATAACCAACTGACCTTTGACAAAATATAAATAGATTGGGGAAATAATTCAATAAATGGTGCTGGAAAAACTGGACAGTCACTTGTAGAAGAAAGAAACTGTATCCCTATGCCTCACTATATACAAAAATTAACTCAAGATGGATTAAAGACTTAAATCTGAGACTCGATATCATAAAAATTCTAGAAGAAACCCTAAAAAAAAAAAAACTCTTCTGAACTTTGGGTTAGGCAAAGAACTTACGATTAATACTCCAAAAGAAAAGGCAACAAAAACAGAAATAAATAAATGGGACCTAATTAAATGAAAAAGCTTTGGCACAGCAGAAGAAATAATCATCAGAGTAAACAGATAACCCACAAAATTGGGGAAAATATTTGCAAACTATTCATCTAACAAAAGACTAATATCCAGATTCTACAAAGAACTCAAACAAATCAGCAAGAAGAAAACAAACAATCCCATCAAAAAGTTATCAAATTGTATAAATAGACACTTTTCAAAAGAAGATATACAAATGGCCAACAAACATGAAAAACGCTCAACATCACTAATAGTGAGGGAAATGCAAATTAAAACCACAATGAGATACAATCTAACTCCTGCAAGAATGGCCATAATTACAAAATTGAAAAACTCTAGATGCTGACATGGATGTGCTACAAAGGAAACACTTATACACTCCTAGTAAAAATGTAAATTAATACAAACACTATGGAGAATAGTACAGAGATTTCTCAAAGAATTAAAGTAGACCTGCCAATTGATCTAGCAATCCCGCTACCAGGATTAACAGTCCAAGTTAAATATAAACCAAAAGGATTCGTTATCAGCAGATTTGTCTTACAATAAATGCTATAGAGAGTCCTTCAGACTGAAATAAAAGGACAACTAGGCAATAACTTGAATCTACATGAAAACATAGAGATCATTGGTAAAGGTAACTATATGAATAAATATAAAAGACAGTATTCATGTATTTTTGTTTAATAACTATTTTTCTGCTAACTTATTAAAATAAAATTGCAGGAAGCAATAATTATAAATGTGTATAGATGCACACTTTATAGATTTGTATAGATATCTAGTATATACAGCTATAATTTGTATGGCAACAATAAAGAAAGACGGAGGGTCCAGAGCTATCCAAGAGTTAAGTTTGGAGATACTGTTAAAATTAAGATTGTATTAATCTCACCTAGATTGTTATGAATTAGAATGTTAATTGTAATCCCCTAGAAAAACCACTAAAGAAACAGCTGAGAAAATGTATTAAAATGAAACAATATAGTTAACTTGGAGAAAATATCTATTTAACACAAAAAAATATAGTAATGGAATGATAAAGAAATAAGACATAAGACATATAGAAAACAACAAAAGTCAGATTCAAACTCTAACAAATCAGCTACTACATTAAATTTAGATGGATTCAACACCGTGATCTAAAGGTAGATATTGGTTGAGGCTGAGAGCACTGGCTCGACGGAGTCTTGCTCTGTCGCCCGGGCTGGAGTGCAGTGGCCGGATCTCAGCTCACTGCAAGCTCCGCCTCCCGGGTTTACGCCATTCTCGTGCCTCAGCCTCCCGAGTAGCTGGGACTACAGGCGCCCGCCACCTCGCCCGGCTAGTTTTTTGTATTTTTAGTAGAGACGGGGTTTCACCGGGTTAGCCAGGATGGTCTCGATCTCCTGACCTCGTGATCCGCCCGTCTCGGCCTCCCAAAGTGCTGGGATTACAGGCTTGAGCCACCGCGCCCGGCCGGTGAAATCTATCTCTACAAATACCTTTGTTTAAAAATTAGCCAGGGGTGGTGGTGCACATCTGTAGGATTAGGCAGGAGGATCACTTGAGGCCAGGAGTTCAAGGCCACAGTGAGCTATGGTCGTGCCACTGCACCCCAGCATGGGAGACAGAGTGAAACAGTGCTTCTGGAAAAAAAAAAAAGTAGATATTAGAAAAACGGACACAAAACAGGATCCAACTAAGTGCTGTATATAAGAGACACATCAAGGTTTAAAATAACAAATAGTTAGAAAATAAAAGAATAAAAAAGGTAGACCATGAATACAGTTATGGAAAGATAAAATAGGCTTCAAGATAAAAATTATTTCTAGAAATTATTTTGCAATGATGAAAAGGCTGATCTGTCATAAAAACATGACTATCTTAAACCTATGTCATCTAAAAATACACCCCAAAATGTATAAAGCAAAAACAGAATTAAAGGGGAAAATAGTTGGAGATTTTTGTATCCACTTTGAATAATGAACTGAACTAAATAGAGGATTGTAAATTGTAAACCAAAACCAAAATTGACTGAGGAAATTCTCAATAGTTTTAGGGTTTATTTTGCCAAGGTTGAGGATGCACACAGGGGAAAAAAAAAAGCAAGTTACAGTCTGAGACTTGCACTTTTTCCAAAGAATGTTTTGAGGACTTCAATATTTAAAGACAAGAGAGTGAGCAGGAAGAGAAAGAGGAAAGAAAAGAAAAGCTCTGCTCACTCTTTTGTCTTTAAATATTAATATTTTCAAAACCTTCTTTGGAAAGTGGTTACATTCTTGTGTAACCACAAGGCAAGTGGTTCATGAGGCTTTGATTCTTATGAGGCTTTGATTCACACTCACCGAATCTACATTTTACATGTAAAAAGAAGGAGTGGAGAAACAGTCAATTATGCATTCGGATTGTACTCCGTAAATTTACATTTTACATAATATAAAGTAAGCATGTGAAATTGCATCTCTTTGGTCACAAAAAGAAATCAGTTTTTGCATGACCTCGTTACCAACCCTAACTTTCCCTTTTGCATAGTGGGTTTGGGGTTCTGAGATTTTATTTTTCTTTTACATATCGCCCCTATTGCTCAAAACATTTTGGGGAAAGTATTGTAAAAGAAAATGAGTTTCTGGTCACAGAGTTGATCTGATCTCTTGTCAATATGATGCTTTATTCCTAAAAGGACAGGTCCCACATTGTTAGGAAGGCTCATTCTAGGGGGTCATGGAGTAAAAGGAGGGAAAAAGAGGGGGACCAAAACCAGATTATAGCAACAAAAGGGAAAGCAATCTTGGTTAACTGATTCAGGCTATAGTACCGAGATGTCCATACATCAGGAGGCAGGCATGAATATGGGGTGTGTGTGTATATATGTGTGTGTGCATTTATACATATAAATAATTTGTCTAGCTTCAGTTTACAGGGCTTTCATCCTGGCTAACACGGTGAAACCCCGTCTCTACTAAAAAAACACAAAAAAACTAGCTGGGCGAGGTGGCAAGTGCCTGTGGTCCCAGCTACTCGGGAGGCTGAGGCAGGAGAATGGCGTAAACTCGAGAGGCGGAGCTTGCAGTGAGCTGAGATCCGGCCACTGCACTCCAACCTGGGCTACAGAGTGTGACTCTGTCTCAAAAAAAAAAAGGAAAGAAAAGAAAAGCAGTTATAATTTCTAGTGACTCCAAGTCAGAAAAAGGGAGAAAATAAATTTTTGGAAACATTAGTTTGCAGACTTGTAGGTAGTATTCAGGATCCAGTCTAGTTAAACTGTAGACAAATAATAAAAACTGAAAAACAAGGGGCAACGCTAGAATCTAGTAACAGGTATACTATAGTTTCTTTTGAAACATATTTTTTTCTCTCTCCAGTCCCCCATTGTTATCAAAGACAACATCATAGTAAGACCAATTTATTTGCAAAACATATTTTAGCCTCATTTTACTTTGCCTGATTATTTGCATAAGGTGCTCCAAGAATAATTATTTATCCGATAGGATCCTTTTAAAATGGCTTTGCTGAAACCTTTTTTATCATAAGAAATCTCAGGTTATAAAGCCTTTTGAGCCTAGCCAAGGATTCCTATGTCTGCAAGATGCCTGTAGGGATTGAGTGAATTTCTCTCTTCATGAAGTCTCAAGATAACGTGGGGTTCCTGGGCCTGTCAGAAAGCAACACTTTTTCACTTATCACAGATCAGGAATCCTGTGAAGGAATTGTGTAGACAAGGTACAAGGCTCCAGAGCTCTTGTTCTGCTTGATATTAGGATAGCAACTCCCATGAACACCATCTGCCTTTTACAATCTTGGAAGATGTTTTTTGTTTGTTTGTTTGTTTGTTTGTTCATTTGTGTAGTCCAATGGTATGATTTCCAAAGTTATCAGAAACCTGCATTCAGGACTACTTGTCAACATCTTTTCAATTTTATTAAGGAAGGAAATTTTGGACTATAGCAGATTGTAAACTGTTTTTTGAGAAGAATCAAAATAAAACAATATCTGTGGATGACAGTCTTAGGAGAGTAATAGTTAAAGACATAACTGATTAGAAAATTTTTTTATTTCTGTGGCATACAATAATTTAACAATAATTATTACTTATAACATATATTAAGACATGTCAGAATTATAGAAGCTTCATACAATAATAAAATACATACTAATAACATTTCTATAAATAGAACCCAAAGAAAGGAAAACATTGTTGCACATTTGACAATGCTTTCTTTATGATTTTTAACATAGCAAATAATCCGAATATGTCCTTTTTTCAGACTTCAGGGAACCTAATATCTAAAAAAGTTAATAAAGTCAAAAAGACTGAATTTAGAACTTGAAATTTTGATTTTGGAAAGTTTGTCAAATAGCAAACATTAAAATGCTTGATACGACAAAATTAGATCACAGATCTCTGTAAAGTAAGTCATCCATTTAGCGAAAATGATAATTCAAAGATTTTAAAAAGCAAAAACCCTTACTCTATAATAGAAGAATATCTTTCCCAAACAATAAAGGCTAATAAAGATGGCATGAAGTCAACTGAATCTGTCTTCTCTCCCCTTAGTGTGTTTTTTTTTTTTTCAGTTTACTCAAAAGGTAAACAAAAATATTTTATTTTCTCTGAATATTACACACAAATCTTGTTTAAAAGTGTCAGGCCTCTGAGCCCAAGCTAAGCCATCATATCCCCTGCGACCTGCACGCATACATGGAGATGATCTGAAGCTAGTAAGAATCACAGAAGAAGTGAAAATGGCCGGTTCCTGCCTTAACTGATGACATTCCACCATTGTGATTTGTTCCTGCCCCATCTTAACTGAGCGATTAACTTTGTGAAATTCCTTATCCTAACTAAGCGTCCCCACTGAGTATCTTGTGACCCCCACCACTGCCCGCAAAGAACAACACCCTTTGACTGTAATTTTCCATTACCCACCCAAATCCTAGAAAACAGCCCCACCCCTATCTCCCTTCCCTGACTCTCTTTTAGGACTCAGCCCACCTGCACCCAGGTGAAATAAACAGCCTTACTGCCCACACAAAGCCTGTTTGGTGGTCTCTTCATATGGATGCGCATGACAAAAAGAGAAAACCAAATTTCACCTATGTATAGTGTATTACTAACACTAAAGCTAATTTTAATAAACTGTTATAAAGAAATCCAACCTTAAAACTTCTAAACTAGACAAAATTACTTTCCCTTTAGCAAAAACTATATTTCCATGCCTTCTCATAACCCTTCTGTTTACCAAACACATCTTGCTTTCCTTAAACACTTTGTATACAGAAATGTGTTACATCCATTAGCTTTATGTACAGATATTATAAAGTTAACTCATAGTAATTCTTATTTTTAGTGAAAAACCTAGAAGTTTAGACAGTTTAATTATGTATGAGGAGCAAAGCTCAGGACAAAAGACAATGCCTGAAGGTAGGCTTCCTCATGGCCCCCAGTGGCTTATATGTAAACACCTAAATGTATAGGGAAATAGAAGCAAAGTTTTACACCTTAAAGCATCTAGCAGAGACAATATCTGATCTGCTGGAATAATTCAAATGAAACGTCTAAATTCAATGGAAGACATTCTGTTTATTTTATCAAAAATTTACAAATTATCTCTACTAAAGTTTAGTAAAGTCGTGTAAACTAAAAGTCATTTGAGATACAATTTTTATTTTTCTGTTAAAATATTTAATTTAAGTGCTTATTATTTTAAAGCCAATTAATTAGAGTTCTTTTACATATTTTGGCAGTAAAACATCACATTCAAATGACATGTATAAACACATAGACATATAGACATAGAAGCAGATCTTATAAATTTATAAGTTCATTAGTCGCCAGTGTTTTAAGTTCTTCTCTCCCATTTTAGACTATCAATTTCTTTCAATTACCTGTCTCATTGCCCTAGGCAATTGTTGGCTAGGCAACCTTAAATTGGCATTTCTAAAGGGACAACTTTGGTAAAACAAGATAGAGAATCTGTATTTGAAAATCACAGGGCTTAGAAATTAAGCCTAAGTACTGTGTTATCATTTGTTCAAACCAAGGGGGAAAAAATGCTGTAAGTAAAAGTTCAATTAAGACAAGGAGGCCGGGCACAGTGGCTCAAGCCTGTAATCTCAGCACTTTGGGAGGCCGAGAAGGGCGGATCATGAGGTCAGGAGATCGAGACCATCCTGGCTAACAGGTTGAAACCCCGTCTCTACTAAAAAAAAATACAAAAACCTAGCCGGGCGAGGTGGCGGGCACTTGTAGTCCCAGCTACTCGGGAGGCTGAGGCAGGAGAATGGCATAAACCCGGGAGGCGGAGCTTGCAGTGAGCTGAGATCCGGCCACTGCACTCCAACCTGGGCGACAGAGCGAGACTCCGTCTCAAAAAAAAAAAAAAAAAGACAACGAAAAAAAGTGTCATGTGCGTCCATGTGAACAGACCACCAAACAGGCTTTGTGTGAACAATAAATCTTTTTAATCACCTGGGTGCAGGCGGGCCGAGTCTGAAAACAGAGTCAGCAAAGGAAGACAGGGGTGGGGCTGTTTCATAAGATTTGGGTAGGTAAAGGAAAATTACAGTCAAAGGGGGGTTGTTCTCTGGCGGGCAGGAGTCGGGGTTGCAAGATGCTCAGTGGGGGAGCTTTTTTGAGCCAGGATGAGCCAGGAAAAGGAATTTCACAAGGTAATGTCATCACTTAAGGCAAGGACCAGCCATTTTCACTTCTTTTGTGGTGTAATGTCATCAGTTAAGGCAGGAACAGTCCATTTTCACTTCTTTTGTGATTCTTCAGTTACTTCAGGCCATCTGGGCATATGTGTGCAGGTCACAGGGGATGCAATGACTTAGCTTGGGCTCAGAGGCCTGACAAAAATTACCTTAAACAAAAGCATATTTGCAGGCCGGGCGCGGTGGCTCAAGCCTGTAATCCCAGCACTTTGGGAGGCCGAGACGGGCGGATCACGAGGTCAGGAGATCGAGACCATCCTGGCTAACCCAGTGAAACCCCGTCTCTACTAAAAAATACAAAAGCTAGCCGGGCGAGGTGGCGGGCGCCTGTAGTCCCAGCTACTTGGGAGGCTGAGGCAGGAGAATGGCGTGAACCCAGGAGGCAGAGCTTGCAGTGGGCTGAGATCCGGCCACTGCACTCCAGCCTGGGGGACAGAGCGAGACTCCGTCTCAAAAAAAAAAAAAAGCATATTTGTAAATTTAAAACAATGGTAAGAGTTCCTAATGTACACAGGTAAGCACCCTTACAAGAGGAGATTTCCTTAAAGACATAAATTTCTTTTTAGGGTAGCCAGCTAATGCTACAAAGTTGTATTTTGGCTTTTTAACTTAGTCTTGTTTCTTAATTAGATTATTGGTTTCAGGGTGGAGCCCTTCAGTAAATGTGGGATAGACAGCATGCAGTCTTTAGGATCTAATATTTATATATATGAGGCCAGGCGTGATGGCTCAAGCCTGTAATCCCAGTTTGGGAGGCCAAGCCGGGTGGATCTCGAGGTCAGGAGTTAGAGACCATCCTGGCTAACATGGTGAAACCCTGTCTCTACTAAGAAATACACAAAATTAGCCGGGCATGGTGGCGCGCATCTGTAATCCCAGCTACTCAGGAGGCTGAGGCAGAAGAATCACTTAAACTGGGAGGCAGAGGTTGCAGTGAGCCAAGATCACACCACTGCACTCCATCCTGGCAACAGAGCAGCCTGTCTCAGAAAAAAAAAAAAGAAAAGAAAAGCAGAAGCAGCCATAGCTGGAAGGCAAAACACAGATCCAGCAAAACAAAAAAATCTCATTCTTACATTGAACCCTGGGACCAGAAAAAGAAGGAAACATTAAGGGGTAAGACAGTGTAACGCCTCCAATGTACCTAATTATAAGGATATTTCCCCAGGGCTGTGGGGTACCCCAAAGCCAATCAGCCTGCTCTGTAATCAGCCCATTTCTTAGTCATTATAAATACCAAAGGTCAAATTCTCTTATAATGGAAAGTAATTTCTGGTGCCTCCAAAAGCTGAAAAGATCAAGTACACAATGCAAAGAACTGCAGAGTTTTAGACCTGAGAAGTGTTTACCTATTGTGTTAGGAGTTACTAAGAAATTATTGTAAGCAGATAGAGAGAAAAAGGGGTCCTTGGAAAGTTTTCATTTCTTTTAAAGCAGCTCCAGAAACATTTCTTGTGGAGCAGGAAAGCTCACTCTTACAGCCCTGCAGCAAACTTTGACATGCAAATACAGGTCATTAGAAACTGGGTCCACCCAAACATGGAGATTCCCACCACCTTCTTCTTGCTCTTGTCCCACATGTTCCTGGCAACCTGGCCGCCCCCCACATATTCCCCATGTGAGTAGAACATCATGGTGCCCTGTATTTGCATATTAAAAGGCTAGGGTGGGGGGTCCAGTTTTTTCGTGGGCTACATGAGTGACATGCTGAGTCAAACCAATCCCTTGAGCCCTATGCAAATCAGAAAATCAGACACCACCTCCTGCAACCTCCTCATATAAGCAGCCAAGTTTCCACCACATATGAGAGTCTCCTCTCTCCGCTTTGGAGCCCCCTCCCTCTGTCTCTGTAAAAGGGAGGTTCTTCTTTCTTTCTTCTACCTTCTTTCTTGCCTCTTAAACGCTCTGCTCCTTAAAACCACTCCATGTGTGTCCATGTCACATGAGACAAGAGTCCTGGTGTTCCTCCACTCATTGGAGTCATAGCACCATGACTCTTGAAACTCCACAAAGAAACCAAAAGACTCCAGAAAAGGGGCAAGTGGCACCTTTATTCTGAGTTCTTTAAGGGATGTGAGTCATTAGAAGCCTTGTATACATCTTTTCACTTGGTGTTTATTATAGCAAAGGGAAGGAGGAATACTGTGGAATAAAAGTAAATGAAAGAACATTTTTTAAGAAAAGGAAGTGAACGGAGAAACCATGCACAAAAATTTATTTTAAAAGGTTTCAGTCAACTAAAAAAAAAATCCCCAAACAGGATTCAAAAAGAGAAAAAACATAAAAGAATTTTAAATATATATATAGCTCATATATATTTAAAATAATATATGTGTATGTTTGTGTATGTATATGTGTGTGTGTGTATAGATGTATATATATACATGCCCACCAGTGCCCCACCCTGGGGCCAACACCACCACAGGTATGAATGCACAGAGGAAGGCTGGAGTCCCCACCCGCCCACCCTAAACCAACACTGCTGCTGTTGCCAATGCCTGCATGGAGGATGGCAGCCCTGGGCCTGCCAGCACTCCTACCCAGCCACCAAATTATGCACCATGCTGCGATGCCATTGCTTCTGGCATGAGTGAACAAGCATGGATCCTGCTCCCACTACCTGACAAAGTCCATTGGCTGGGGCCACCCTTTGAAGTTTTATTGCCAGGGGTCTGAGAACACCTCATCCCCTTCAGTGAAGCGGGTTCCCAACCCTGATGGTCCAGAGAACAAAGCTGGGAGCCCTATACCAGCCTCCCAGAGTGCACAGCCCAGGAGTGCCAAGCTCAATCTTGGCGCCCCAAAAATCTATCAGAAACAAAGTCAGTCAACTGCACCCATTTTATACCATAGCAAACCCCCAATGACAACAAACAAGATCAAAACAAAAAATAAAAACCCATCCAAAGGACAATAACTTCAAATATCAAAGGAACTTCAGCCCACACAGATGAGAAAGAGCCAGTGCAAGAACTCTAACAACTCAAAAAGCCAGAGTGTCTTCTTACCTCCTAAGGACTACACTAGTTCCCCAGCAATGGTTCTTAACTAGGCTGAAATGGCTAAAATGACAGGCATATAATTTAGAATATGGATAGGAACAAATACCATCAACAATCAAGAGAAAGTCAAAACCCAATCCAAGGATTCAAAGGAACACTATAAAATAATACAAGAGATGAAAGATGAAATGGCCATTGTAAGAAAGCGTCAAACTGAGCTAATAGTGCTGAAAAACTCACTTCAAGAATTTTAAAATAAAATTGCAAGTATTAATAGCAAAATTGACCAATGAGGAAAGAATCTCAGAGCTTGAGGACCAGCTGTCTGGAATAACTCAGTCAGACAAAATACAGGAAAAACAATAAAGACAGTAAACAATGCCTCCAAGAAATCTGGGATTGTGTAAAAAGACCAGATCTACAACTCACTGGTGACCCTGAGAGACAGGGAGAGAAAGCAAGTAACTTGGAAAACATATTTCAGGATATCACCCATGAAAATTTTCAGAACCCTGTTAAAGAGCCCAACATTCAAATTCAGGAAATGTAGAGAACCCCTGTAAAATAATATACAAGAATTCCATCCCATCAACGCATAGTCATTATTTTCTCCAAGGCTGAAATGAAAGAAAAAATATTAAAGCCAGCTAGAGAGAAGGGGCAGGTCACCTACAAAGGGAACCCCATAAGCCTAACAGTGGATCTTTCAGTATAAACCCTACAAGTCAGAAGAGAATGGGAGACTATATTCAGCAATCTTGAAGAAAAGAAATTCCAACCAAGATTTTCATATCTAACCAAGCCTCAAAAGCAAAGGAGAAGTAAGAGCCTTTTCAGACAAGCATATGCTAAGGGATTTCATTACCACCAGACCTGTCTTACAAGAGGTCCTGAAAGGAGTGCTAAACATAGGAAGGAAAGACTTTTACCAGCCATTAAAAAAACACACTTATGGACATAGACTAGTGACACTATAAAGCAATCGCATAAACAGGTCTGCATAACAATCAGCTAAGAACATGATGACAGGAACAAATCTGAACAAATCAATACTAACTGTAAGTGTAAATGGGCTAAATGCGCCAATTAAAAAGGCACAGCATGGCAAGTTGGATAAAGCAGCATGACCCAACAGTATGCTATCTTCAAGAAATCCAGGTAATAGGCAATGACATCCATAGTCAAAGTAAAGGCATGGAGAAAAATCTACCAAGCAACTGGAAATTACCAAAAAGAAAGGATTGCTATTCTAATTTCAGACAAAACAGACTTTAAATCAGATATTTTATTAAAAATCTTTTAACAAAGATTTTTGTTAAAAAACAAAAACAAAGAAGTGCATTAAACAATATTAACGGGCTTGATTCAATGAGAAGTCTTAAGTATCCTAAATATATACATGCATAAACAGAAGCACCCAGATTTATACAGCAACTTTTTAGAGAGCTATGAAGAGACTTAGATAACCATACAATAATAGTGGAAGATTTCAACACCCTACTGACAGTATTAGATAAATCGTTAAGGCAGAAAACTAACAAGGATATTGAGAACCTAAACTCAACACTTGACCAAATGATCCTAACAGACATCTACAGAATACTCTTCCTAAAACAGCAGAATTTATGGTCTTCTCATCTGCACATTGTGGATATTCTAAAATTAACCACACAGTTGAACATAAAACAATTCTCAATAAACTCCAAAAAGCAAAATCATATAAACCATGCTCTCAGAACACACCACAACAGACATGTAAATCAATATCAAGAAAATATGGCTCAAAACCACATAACTACATGAAAATCAAACAACTTACTCCTAGATAACTTTTGGGTAAATAATGAAATTAAGGTAAACATCAAGAAATTCTATGAAATTAATGAGAACAATGATACGACATACCATAATCCCTGGGACACAGCTAAGACAGTTTTAAAAGAGAAGTTTGTAGCACTAAACACCATGAAACAGTTAGAAAGATATCAAATTAACAAACTACCAAAACAACTGGAGGAACTAGATAAGCAATAGCAAACCAACCCCAAAGTTAGCAGAAGATGAGAAATAACCAAAAATCAAAAAAAATCTGGAAGTGAAACTGAAGGAAATTGAAACCTGAAACACCATACAAAAATCAACAAATCCATGAGTTGTTTCTTTTAAAGAATAATTAAGATTAATAGACCACTAGCTACACTAATAAACAACCAAGAGACAAGATCTAAATAATCAAATGACATTATCATTGACCCCACTGAAATAACAAAAATAAAAAAATAAAATAAATAAAAAAAAAAACCTCAGAGACTACTATGAACACTTCCATGCACACAAACTAGAAAATCTAGAGGAAATGAATAAATTCCAGGAAACATACAATCTCACAAGATTGAGCCAGAAAGAAACTGAGTCCCTGAACAGAACAATAATGAGTCCCAAAACCGATTGAGTAATAAAAAGCCTATCAACGACAAAAAGCCCAGGACCATATGGATTCACAGCTGAAGTCTATCAGATATGTAAAGAAGAGCTGCTACCATTCCTACTGAAAGTTTTCCAAAAAATTTAAAAGGAGGGACTCCTCCCTAACTCATTTTATGAGACCAGTATCACCCTGATACCAAAACCTGGCAGAGACACAACAAGGGAAAACTTCAGGCCAACAAAGCTCAACAATGGCCAGGCATGGTGGCTCATGCCTGTAATCCCAGCATTTTTGGAGGCTGAGGTGGGTGGAGTCTCAAAAACTCAAAAGTAGGGAAGCTGACAGTGCAGCCTTCAGTCTGTGACTGAAGGCCTGAGAGCACCTGGAAAACCACTGGTGTAAGTCCAAGAGTGCAAAAGCTGAAGAACTTGGAGTCTGATGTTCGAGGGCAGGAAGCATCCAGCACAGGAGGAAGATGAAGGCCAGAAGACTCAGCAAGTCAAGTCCTTCCATCTTCTTCTGCTTGCTTTATTTTAGCTGTGCTGGCAGCTGATTAGATGGTGCCTGCCCAGATTGAAAGTGGGTCTGCCTCACCCAGTCCACTGACTCAAATGTTAATCTCATTTGGCAACACCCTCACAGACACACCCAGTAACAATACTTTGCATCCTTCAATCCAATCAAGTTGACACTCAATATTAGCCATCACACTGGCTATATAACCAAAGGAATATAAATCATTCTATCATAGAGACACATGCACACATATGTTCATCACAGCACAATTCACAATAGCAAAGACATGGAATCAACCTAAATGCCCATCAATGGTAGACTGAATAAATAAAATGTGGTACACATACACCATGGAATACTCCACAGCCATAAAAGAGAATGAGATCATGTTCTTTGCAGCAACATGGATGGAACTGGAGGCCATTATCCTATGCAAATTAACTCAAGAACAGAAAATCAAACACTGCTTATTCTCAATTATAAACCAGAGCTAAAATATCAATTATACGTGGACAACACAAAGGAGGAAATGACAGATATCAGGGCTACTTGAGGGTGGAGGGTGGAAAGGGGTGAGGATCAAAAAACTACCTATTGGATATTATACTAATTACCTGGGTGACAACACAATCTGAACACTCAACCCCATGACATACAATTTACCTATATAGAAAAAACTTGCACATGTACTGCTGAATCTAAAATAAAATTTTTCTAAAAAAGAAATTACAAAAGTCACCCATATATCAAACCAAAGAAGACTCACACTCTGACTGGGAATTGAAGCCAAGCCACTGTGGTGAAAGGACAGAGCCTTAGCTGTTGGATTATAGCATGGGGTGGTCTCTGTTGTTCTTCCTAGAAGAATACTAGAGCAACCAGAGTTTTGAGCTCGCAAAGGATTTTAATTTTTAGGTCACAGAAGTCTCAAGGCTAGCCATGACATTACTATGTATCCTAATTTTAATTCAACCTTTTTATGAATTGTTTAGAATAAGAGATCTCTGAAATCATTTTTTATTGTCAGTGGCATCCTCAGATTCAATAGGGACTCAATTCAAACGCCTCTTTAAAGTTCAGATGCTACACAAAGTACCAAAAGTGCACCAGAGTCACTACAATCCAAGAGTCATCACACAAATCCTTTTTTCTCATTAACCAAAACCTTCCAGAGGAGACAGTGATTTTTACCATCTGCTCACCAGAGTGCACAGAGTCCAGGAGCCTGGTGGGCACTTTATCCTTTTGCCAACAGATCAGGTTCCTGGGTTCTCTTCTCAACAGCTTCCAGAAATGAAGAACAGCTTTGAGTCCTTTTTACTGCACTATCATGGGGGCCATGGCCATTGGCCCACTAAAGTTTTGCTTAAAAGTCACTGGCATGAGGCAGATTAATTAATAGGAGAAAAGGCATACAAATTTATTTAATCTGTACACACAAGAGACTTCATAATGAAGACCTTCCCAACAATAAGATTAAGAAGCTGCAGTAAAGAATCCAGAATCAGGCCATGGCCAAAACCAGGTTATGTTGCTAAGTCAGATTTAGTGACAACAAAGGTTTTGAGGGAAACAGAGGCAGAAGCTTGGCTAGCAAGCTTTGAGAGACTTTGTCATGCAGATGAAATTCTCAGGTACTCAAATTTTTTATCTTTCTTAACCAATCAGGTTTTTTCGAGGTGGAAATTTGACTTTCTGCAGCTGTGGGAGTTTCAGTCAACATTAGAGATGGCCAGGAGTTGGTGAAATCTAACAGAAGATGAATTAACACTCCCCACCCCCATAAAAAAAAGTCCAGAGAAATTTTTTAAAAAATCACACAACTTACATATACTCAATATCTCTCAGCATAAGAAAAAGTTACCACTAGCTGACAACAGATCTTGTCCTTCAGCTACCAAATCCCAAAACGAAACCCCAAACCATCTCTTTCCCTGCAGATGGAATCCATGCTGAAGACTGCTTTCTGTCACCACAGAAGCAGAAGAAAATCCCAAAAAAGGAGTCCTACAGCAGAAATAAACCTCAGATTGCAACAAAAATCTTTGGGAGACCAGGGATCTCTGGAGGGAGAAGACCCCAGACCTCAGCATATTTTCCTATCAAAGCAATAAAGATAGCCCACCCCAGTACCAGGCACCAATAAAAGAGTTGCCACAGGTCGAGGGCCAAACTCCGCTCAGAATCCCCTCATGTTTATGAAAATGTAAACCAAAAAAAATTTTTTAAATGACTAAGGCAAGTCTCAATCAGTTTTGAGGTTTATTTTGCTAAGGTCGAGGATGCTTCTGGGAAAAAGAAACACAAGTTACAGTAAGATCTGTGACATGTGCTTTTTCCAAAGAGGGTTTCGAGGACTTCAATATTTAAAGGAGGAAAAGAGAACAGGAGGAGAAAGAGGAGAGATTTTTAAAAAAATGGTCGGGCACAGTGGCTCACGCTTGTAATCCCAGCACTTTGGGAGGCCGAGGCGGGCGAATCACGAGGTCAGGAGATGGAGACCATCTTGGCTAACAGGGTGAAATCTCATCTCTACTAAAAATAGAAAAACAGCCAGACGTGGTGGCGGGTGCCTGTAGTCCCAGCTAGTTGGAAGGCGGGAGGCGGAGCTTGTAGTGAGCCGGGATCGCGCCACTGCATTCCAGCCTGGATGGCAGAGCGAGACTCCATCTCAAAAGAAACAAACAAACAAACAAGCAAAAAACAAAAAAAGCAGGGGAGGGTAAGCAACCAAGCAAGCGGTTACATTCTTGTGAGGTCTTGGTTAGCATTCATTCGATCCACATTTTATATGTGAGAGAGGTAACAGGAACAATCAGTTATGCATTCCTTTTACACTCAGTAAATCTACATTTCACATAAGATAAAGTAAGCATGGGAAATTACAGCTATTGGTTTGGTAACAAAAGGAAGGCAGTTTTTGCATGACTCAGTTCCTGTACTTAATTTTCCCTTTGGCATAGTGGGTTTGGAGTCTTGAGATTTTCTTTTCACAAGATCAACAAGGAAATCAATTAGACTTAACATCTACAGGACACTTAACAACAGGCAAAAACACATTTCTTTTAAGTGGATATGGAAAATCTTCCGGGTTGACCATATGTTAGCTCAAAGCAAGTTTCAAAATGTCTTAATTTAAAATGATGGAGATCATTCTGAGTATGTTCTCTGACCACAATGAAAATGAAAATAGAAATCAGTAAGAGAAAGAAATTTGGCAAATTCATATGTATGTGAAAATTAAACTGCAAACTTCTAAATAACCAATGGGTCACAGAAGGAATCACATGGGAAATTAGACTTTGGATTGTACGACAATAAACACACAACATACCAAAATTTATAGGATGAGTGAAAACAGTGCTCAGAAGAAAATATACTGCAATAAACACCTATATTTTAAGAAAGACAGATCTCAAATTGTTACAGTAGGTGTTCAGGCAGACATGAGAAGGGTGGGGGAGGTCCTCCACCCGACCAGGAATGTCAGGCGATGGTCAGGCAGTTGTTACACTGTCCCTCCAAAAATAACTGGTTGCAGCTGGCGCTAGGGAAAGGCAGTCTCCCGATAGAAAAACCTGAAACTGCTGATTAGCTTCCCAATAAGATCTCAGGACTTGGACGAATGGGCTCAAGCATGCACACTAAGTGGTAAAATGGCAGAGTTCAACTGGTATATGGCCTTCTAGGGGCATTCAACTGGTAAAGGAAGAACGCCTCAAGTTGCATGCATACGACTCCAGTAAATACACTGTGTATGCTCCCTTCCCAAGTGCTAGCAGGCCACTGTACATGCGGACAGCCCAGCCCAAGGGAAGAATCAGGGGGGAAGGGACACAAGACCCTGGAAGTACGCCAATGTATAAAACCCTATGTCAAAGGTCAAACAGTTCACTTGATCTCTCAAGTAGCCTGCTGGGCCCTTTTCCAAGTGTACTTTACTTATTTTCATTCCTGTCCTAAAACTTTTTATTAAACTTTCACTCCTGCTCTAAAATTTGCCTTGGTCTCTCCTTCCGCCTTATGCCCCTTGGTCAAATTCTTTCTTCTGAGGAGGCAAAAATTGAGGTTGCCGCAAACCTGTACAGATTCACCACCAGTAACAAAATCAATAAACTGAACTTCCACCTTAAGAAAACTGAAAAAAGAGGAGCAAACTAAACCAAAAGCAAGAGGAAAGAAAGTAATGAAAATTTAAGAGAAAATAAGCAAAATACAGAATAGAAAAGCAATAAAGAGAATCAGTGATACCAAAAATTACTATTTTTAAAGATTAACAAAACTGTTAAAACTTTGACTAGACTGACCAAGAAAAAAAGGAGAGAAGACTTAATTACTCATTGTGTGTCCTGTTTGCTAGACTGCTCACTCCCTAAAAGAATAGCTTCATTGTTTTGCTCAATACTGGAGCTTTAGTACATATTTATTTCAGTGTTTGGAACAATGTAAGTGTGCATTAAATATTGGTTGAATATTGAATGAATTAGTGCAATTCAGTGAAATGCAATTACTTATCTAATTTTATGCATCAGTAGCACTCAATTTTCAAATCACATTCCTTTATGATTTCTAGCCTGAGCCTCTACAACTTGCAACCAGAACGTATCTCTTAGGCCTTCTCCCTTTGAAGCTGTTACTACTGATGTGCACTGGTTCCATTTTGTTTCCTCTTTATCTGATTCTGCTATTCCCCACCCACTTCTCTAAACTTTACTTCATAGAAAACCTCTCTATAGTGTTTGGACAATAGCACTTTTTTCTTTTTTCTTTTAAGTTTCAAGTCATCTGATGTGGTTTTAAAATTTCCTGTTAGGAGATTAAGACAAATGTGAGTTAGGGACATAAAGTTCCAGAGCTTGACAATGAAGATCGGTAACAAAGATTTCTTTTTGGCAAATATTTTGCAATAATTGTTAGAGACTGTGTTGATTTCATAGCAGGCATGCTATTATTTCTTTCATCTTTCCTACTGGAAATTGGAATCTATTTAGATGCTCACCGTTTTTCATGTGGCCCTGGTGTTTCAAGAGCAGTAGGTTCCATCCTGCAACTCAAAAGACAAATCCAAACTGGTCCAGATAACCATGGTGATATCAATTCTATGCTAGCAACTGGGTTATAAAAAGCCAGTAAGGCTAGCATTTGTAGCTAACATTGGTTGAGCACCAACTTTCAACCATACATTATATTAAGCGTTTTTGAAGTATGAGCTCATTAAGCTTTTGCAACTATTTTATGTGATAAGTATACATGTTATCTCATTTTAAGGGTAAAAAAATTGAACAATTAAGATAATTTGAACTTGATTATTCTATACTTGACAGTCCCTGATAAAGAGAAATTGGATAGATTCTCCAAGAATAAGCTTTCTTGGAATTATGCTGTATCTAGACTAGAACATTGAGATTGCTAAAGGTTCTGGTTCATGTGTGAAGAACCTGAAGGAAAATACTCCAACAATTAGAATATGAGTTATATACAGTTATTTATGTCTTCCTTACTGGTTGTTCTTGTGTCTGCCTGTGATTCTTGGAACAGACACAGTCATTTTGTAATCATTAGCAGAAATGATGCCAACTAATAAGAATAGCAAAATAGAAAGACAACTCCTGGGTTCTTGAAGTGCTGAAATCACCACCTCTCAACCTACAACGAGATAATAATGTTTAAATCATGTTGAGTCAATTATCGGGTATGTACATCCGCATGCATCATAATTGTAGAGATCCCTTACTTCTGACTTTCTTGTTTTAAGTGATTGTGATTCTTTATTGTTTTAGTCAACTGACACAGAAGTTTTTATTTGCAGTTGAAGTCATTTGTATTATTCAAATGCAAAGAAAAGTAAACATATTAAAGATGATGAGTGAAAAGATAGGGAACCAGCCTAAAGAGGAATCTTAGTGTATAGCAAGTAACAAGTTGAACATTAAGAAACGATGAGTAAATTTCTGCCTCCATGTGGTAGTGTTACCTATATTCCCCTTTGCCCCAACAAACAGACACACAGACCCACACAATTACTGATTAGAAATATGTCATATAGGCCGGGCGCTGTGGCTCACACCTGTAATCCCAGCACTTTGGGAGGCCGAGACAGGCGGTTCACGAGGTTAGGAGATTGAGACCATCCTGGTTAATATGGTGAAACTCTGTCTCTACTAAAAATACAAAAAATTAGCCGGGTGTGTTGGCGGGCATTTGTAGTCCCGGCTACTCAGGAGGCTGAGGCAGGAGAATGGCATGAACCCAGGAGGAAGAGCTTGCCTCAAAACAAAAAAAGAAGTCGGCTGGGCGCGGTGGCTCAAGCCTGTAATC
Organism: Colobus angolensis palliatus; assembly: GCF_000951035.1. Taxonomy (NCBI): domain Eukaryota; kingdom Metazoa; phylum Chordata; class Mammalia; order Primates; family Cercopithecidae; genus Colobus; species Colobus angolensis. Next base: position 4,941,509 of record NW_012112030.1, read on the forward strand.
CCAGCACTTTGGGAGGCTGAGACGGGTGGATCACGAGGTCAGGAGATTGAGACCATCCTGGCTAACCTGGTGAAATCCCGTCTCTACTAAAAAATACAAAAAACTAGCCGGGCGAGGTGATGGGTGCCTGTAATCCCAGCTACTAGGGAGGCTGAGGCAGGAGAATGGCTTAAACTCGGGAGGCAGAGGTTGCAGTGAGCTGAGATCCGGCCACTACACTCCAGCCTGGGCAACAGAGCAAGACTCTGTCTCAAAAAATTAAAAAAATAAAAATAAAAAAAGAAGTCATCTAGACAAAATACAAAAAAAAAACAAAAAAAACCCAAAACCCAAGTAATCTAAAGACCTATAAGAGCAATTAAAATAGTTGTATGTGGAAAATAATCACAATTTGGAGACATTATCAGCATGAAGATGAGTTTCCCAGTGATATTACAGCTCTGCCTCCAGGCATACTGCAGGATGTTTGGTTATGAGTGATAAATTTCCGATAAAAACTCTACGGTTTTTCTAACTATACAAACCAGACAAAGTGTGTTACTTTGGGTCCCCTGAGAAGCAGACTTCAATAAATAATTAGACATGCAACATATTTATTAGAGAAAATACAGCTGAGAAAAATAAGAAGACTCCAGAAAAGGATGGTAGAGCTTTCATATTATACCATGTGAGGAAAGGAAGGAAGGAAAATAGGTTGAGTGTACAAGCCTTAGAATGTAGTGCAGTTCTAAAAATGTTTGTCAAGATTGATAGGGAATCATCAAATCAAGGTTGCCTGCCCAAGGAATTCCACATCTAGGAATATGCCTACCTCAGTGTCCTACCAAGCGAATTCACTGCCTGGGAGATACATGTGAGAAGATTGGCTTTAGTATAAATGTGGTAAGGAAGTTCAATGGGCAAAATCTGGGGTGAAGTGTTCAAAAAACCATTTTCACAAATGATAACATGAAAGAATAAAGAAATTGATAGTGTGATGGTTAATTTTATGTGTCATGAAAGATAAATATAAAGTCTATCTATCTATCTATCTATCTATCTGTCTATCTATTTACCTATCTATCCTATTGGTTCTGTTTCTTTGGAGAACCCTGACAAATACAGTAGTTACCACAGAAAGAGATAAGAATCCCAGAAAGGGCCAGGCGTGGTGGCTCACACCTGTAATTCCAGCACTTTGGGAGACCAAAGCGAGCGAATCACGAGGTCAGGAGATGGAGACCATCCTGGCTAACACAGTGAAACCCCAACTCTACTGAAAATACAAAAAATTTAGCCGGGCGTGGTGGCGGGCACCTGTAGTCCCAGCTACTCGGGAGGCTGAGGCAGGAGAATGGTGTGAACCCAGGAGGCAGAGCTTGCAGTGAGCAGAGATCGCACCACTGCATTCCAGCCAGGGCGACAGAGCGAGACTCTGTCTCAAAAAAAGCAAAACAACAACAACAACAAAAAAAAAACAAGAATCCCAGAAAGAAAAGAGCCAGAGAATGGTTTCAAACGTTATAAAATACCCAGGCTGGCCCCTGAAACAGGCATGTGCAGGACAGGGGACAGTCTCACTGCAATGCAACAAAAGCTAAAAAAAAATGAAATTAGATATGTACCACTGTATCGGTCAGGGTTCACTATATATTGCATATATATGTACAAACTGTGGCCTGTGTGCCAAATTCCTCCTGTCACCTCTTTTAGTAAATGAAGTTATATGTATATGATAAAACTTCATTTACTAAAATATATACATGTATCTTATCTATATCTATCTCAGATAGATAGATAATCGTATTGGTTCTGTTCTATACAGTTATTTACTGCTCCCTCGCTGGTGGCTCTTGTGTCTGCATGTGATTCTTGGAACAGACACACCCATTTTCTGACCATTAGTGGAAATAATGCAAACTATGAAATATATATTTACATGCCATTTTCTGAAGACCCCGGAAAGCCAGTGGTGTAATTCAGTTCAAATCTGAAGGCCCAATTACCAAGGAAGCTACGGTAAGCAGAAGATTAACATTCTAGTTCAAGCAGTCAGTCAGGAAGGCCTGAATTCTGCCTTCCTTAACCTTTTTTTTTTTTTTTTTTTCTATTCAGGCCCTCAGTAGATTAAATAATGCCCGTTCACATTGGAGAGGCAAACAGCTTTACCAAGTCCGGATTTACAGGTTAATTTCATCTAGAAACACCCTCACAGACACAGCCACAAATAATGTTTAGCCAAATATCTGGGCACCCCATGATCCAGTCATGTTGACACAGAAGATTAACCATCACAACTACCATCCACAGAAGTTAAGAGAGTTCTAGTCTGAGTCTAATGGGCCATTGGGAACTAAAACAAAAACATTAATATATTTTAAATATATATTGAGGAAATATTGCAGAATCTAAAAGGGTAATGCGTCAGAGTCAGAAACGTTTTAAATACGAATATGTTTAACAACACAGCCTTAAAATCTGTTAAAGAATTTTTGACGGATTTTAATGAAGAAATAGACAATTCTATGATAAACAAAGGGGATTTTAACATTCCTTTAGGAATAACTGATAGAATAACCAGACCAAAATATCAGTAAAGACATAGAAGTTTTGAACAACATCGTCAATCACCTTGGTCTAATTTATGTGTACAGAGCAATACACCCAGCAACTTCAGATTGCCCCTTTTTTCCTGAATGTGTATACTACATGCATTTAAGATAAACCATGTACTTAGCTATAAATAAATCTCAGTGTGTTCTTTGACCAAAATCGAAAAAACACATATTTGCAAATTAAGCAACTCTTTTCTAGATAATGCACGTGTCAAATCATAAAGAAATTAGAAAATATTCTCAATTGAACAGTAATAAAAACATAACGAAAATTGGGGGAAGAGGTTTAAAACAATTTTTGGAGTGAATGTTCTGGCTTTAAATCAGCCAGCCACACATTTTTGCGTGTGTGTGGTAAACAGCGGGAGCGTAAATATTTTAGGTGTTGCAGGACATATAACCTTTATCACAAAACTCCTTTTTGACCTTCTAGCCCCAAAACAGCAATAGACAATATGTAAACAAGTGGGCATGGCTGTATTGCAATAAAACTTTATTTACTAAAAGAAGTAACAGGAGGAATTTGGCCCACAGGCCATAGTTTGCTAATCTCTGCTTTGTATATAATTATAAAAGAAAATAATCCTATAATCAATAATCTAAAGTTACCCTTAAAAACTAAAAAAATACAAATTCAATCCTAAGAAAGTAGAAAGAAGCTAATAATAAAGATAAGAGCACAAAAAAGAAAAAACTGAAAGCAGAGAGAAAAGAAACAAATTAAAAGACTATCTCTTTAAAAATACTGTACAATTTCCTAGCTAGGCTAATAAAAGAAAGAGATTGAAATAGAGAGACTACAAATTCTCAGTATCAGAAATGAAAGAGGAACTGTTACTACTTATTGTGTAGACATTAAAACGATAATGAAAGCAGACAATAAACCAATAAATTTAACAACTTCCAAACACTTGGAAGTACTACTTAGTAATACTGTCACAACAAGAAACAGAAAACAGCCTCATATCTATTAAAAAACCGAAGTTGCCATTAAAAAAACAAAAATACTTTTTTAAAAAAGCAAAATAAACCACAAAAAGTACCTCCAGGTCCAGATTATTTCACAAGTCAATTCTTTTAAAAATTCAAAGCAATAATAACCACAAACATATACAACCTTTTTCAGAAAAGTAGTAGGTATGGAAACACTGACAAACTCATTTTATAAGACCAAACACTTCATTATTTTTCTTTTTTTTTTTCTTCTTTTTTTTTTTTGAGATGGAGTCTGGCTCTGTCACCCAGGCTGGAGCGCAGTGGCCGGATCTCAGCTCACTGCAAGCTCCACCTCCCAGGTTTGCACCATTCTCCTGCCTCAGCCTCCCTAGTAGCTGGGACTACAGGCGCCCGCCACCTCGCCCGGCTAGTTTTTTGTATTTTTTAGTAGAGACGGGGTTTCACCGTGTTAGCCAGGATGGTCTCGATCTCCTGACCTCGTGATCTGCCTGTCTCGGCCTCCCAAAGTGCTGGGATTACAGGCTCGAGCCACCGCGCCCAGCCCATTATTTTTCATTGAAGATTTCTGATGAATATTAGTAAGAGAGATTGTGAGGAAGCACATAAGTAGACTCCTTTTAATAGAAAAAAATAAGAATTTAATTAACATGTGCAACAGATGGGGCTGTATTTTGACAGCTGATCAGAAGAGAATATATGGTGTTGGCATGGAAAATAAAATAACAGGTGCATAAATTGTATACCTGTTAAAGGATGATGAAGACGTGGTTGCATCTATGCTTGCGAATGATTTGTATATCACATTAGGAAAAACTGGAAAGCATAAATTTATTTTGGTTAATACAACCTCTGAAAATAGTGGCTAGTTAAGGAACACTTTTTTTTATTATTATTCTGAGTAGTTCAGTCATCTTTAGCTATTTCCTCTTTATCACCTTCACATTTTCTGTTATCAGAATCATTTCACTAGCTCTTTTCAGTGTTTTGCACATACCCGTTCTTCTTTATATTCAATTAATTGTCTCACATTTAGAATACTGCAATGATATAATGTATTAGCTTATTTCTGTCTTCAGTTTCTACCCATTTCCTCTTACTCTCCTGAGAAATGTCTCCTGCCACTGCAGCCTGAATAAATTTATTTTCTTCCTATGGAATTTTTAACCTAAACCTTTCATTTGGCAAACAATCCAGTATGACAATATAATATATTTTTATCATTGTCTTATGTGTTATTTTGATTCCTATTGTATTTAACTTTGTGGGCTTATTTATTCTATCTAGGTTGTCAGGACTTTGAGGAATAGAACCAAGTCACACATTTCTCTTTGTTCTCTGCAGTGCATCCACTACACTGTTCAGAATCTTATAAGCAATAAAAAAAAGTGTGCAATGTACCAACTTATTGATTAATGGCATATTAGTGTTTAAAACAATTGAAGCACTATTCACTACAGATAGGGGAAAATTCAATATAGTTGAATTACCCAGAATAAATTTCCCAGTGCCATAAGTTTATACAGATAAAAACAGCTACGCAGTCTAATTCTCTAGAGTAGAGCTTCTACTGTACTTGTTCTATTAGTTTTGGACAATTAATTTACTTACAGAAGTGAATATGCTTTTTGCTAAAGCTGTACAAAGCACCCTATAACTTTATCCTTGGGTTTTTAGTTCCAGAAGAGCTTTAATCTTGAGAAGATTAAACGAAGAACAAAAGGTTTCGCCTGCATTAATGCAACTCACATTTGATTGGCTTTGCCTCTCTTATTTAACTGTCTCCATTGTATTTGTCTTAATATAATAGCAGAGACCATAGCAGAGATCACTAGCTGTTTTGATGTCACATAATTAAAAATCGCCTATAAGTACAGTTCACTTCTGTTCTAACTAGTGAATTGTGTTTATGTGAGATCTTTCAAAAATTATTCATACTTTATATATTAATTTTAAACATTAGTTTTTAAAATATTCTTGATTTTATTAGAGATTAGTTAAAAATCTATTATAGAGTTTGTGTTAGTAGTCCTGCATAATAAAATTCTGGTTTGTTTTCTTTTAGTGTGGGGGCAGAATCTTATATAGAAATATGGCAACAATGACATCGACACACACAAGCTGTATGTGAAACAACAGTTGAAAATATGGGTTCAAATTTCATATTGATTGTTTCCAAAACAACAGTAAAACCACAAACAAATCAATTAGAACAGGCAAAAGATACAGATATTTCACTAGAGGACATATAAGCAGCAACTAAGCACACAAAAAGATATTCAGCATCATTAGCCATTAGGGAAATGCAAATGAAAACCACAGGAGATATCATTGCACACCTATCAGAATGGTTGAAATTTTAAAAATATAGTAACAACATCAAATGCTGGAAAAGATATGGAGAAACTGAATCACTCATGTATTGTTGATGGCAATATAAAAAGGAACAGCCACTCTGGAACAGAGCTGGGCAATTTCTTAATAAACCAGGCTTGGGGAGGGAAATGGGTTTGGCTCTAAAGGACAACAAAAAGATTCATGTGGTGATGGATTTGTTCTGTATCTTAACTGTTTCAGTGTCAATATCCTGGTGATATTGCACCTTAGTTGTGTAAGATGTTGGTATTGAGAGAACTGGATTAAATCTTAAAGGTGGACTAGCGCGGTGCTTTACGGCTGTAATCCCGGCACTTTGAGAGATCAAGGCGGGAGGATCACTTGAGGTCAGGAGTTCAAGACCAGCCTGGCCAACATGCTGAAACCTCATCTCCACTAAAAATACAAAAATTAGCTGGGCATAGTGGCAGGCACCTGCAATCCCAGCTACTCTGGAGGCTGAACTAGGAGAATTGCTTGTACCCGGGAGGCGGATATTGCAGTGAGTCAAGACCATGCCACTGCACTCCAGCCTGGATGATAGAGCAAGACTCAGTCTCAAAAAACAAAAGCTTAAAAGCCTGAAGGGAGCTTTATGTGAATCTATAATTATTTCAAAATTTTAAAAACAATAGGTAAAAAATATTTTGACTCTTCTCCCCAATCCTTATATATTTAGTTTTTATATTTATTTATTTAGCTTTACTGCATGTTACATCAGGAAATATTATCTTTAAAACGGGGATACCGAGTATCTAATCTCATTTCTGATTTCACAAGAAACATTCTCAATTGGTCATCATTAAATATGATGTATTTTATGGATACCCTTCTCTATAATCTATAACCTATAGAGTAATGCAGTTCATTGATTCTTAGTGTGCTATAGACTTTTATTATTGATTTATGATTAAAGTTACAAAATATTTATCTTCTGAGACATCGTTTCTTCTTAATTTGTCAATGTGGCAAGTCGTGTTGATTGGTTTTTGAATGAAAAATCAACATTAGATTCCTGCAATAAACCAAGTTTTGCTGTGGTATGTTATTTTTTGTATACTGCTGAGTACAATTTTCTAAATTTATTTTTAATTTTTTTCGCCATTTGTTCTTATAAATAAGAATAGCTGATCAAGTTTTGATTGCAGTGTTTTCTTGATCTGATCTTCTTATAGTCTTTCAAATAAATTGTAATTTGCTATTTCTTTTTAAAATGTTCGTTATATTAGAACATAAAACCATCCGGACATGGGGTTTTTGTTATTTCTGTTGTTTTGTTTTATTCTTTCCCAAAAAAAGTGTATTTAATTATGGATTCAATTAACTTAATAGTTACAGAATATTTAATTCTTTACTTTTGCTTCAGTTTTGGAAGAGACATCTGTCTAGGATATGTTCATTTTACTTATGTTGTCAAATATATTATAGCCAAAAATATTCATAATATACTATTATAATTTTTCGTGTCTACTTTTACCTCTCTCATACTTTCTTGTGAATTCCCTTCTAAGATAAAAGTCCCAGAATGTCTTCCACCTGGAGGCATTTCCGAGGTATGTTAGATACACATAGATCCACAGGAAGTGGGATAAGCAGTTCTATTCAAATTCATTCTGCATCTGTCAAACAAGATCCTAGTACAATTGGATACAATTTATAATAACATAGTAGCCTAGGCCCTGGCCTCCCTTAAAATTCTAAATGGTACATTTGCCATTTTCATACCATTATCTTTGAGAGTAGTCTCCAAAAATGTTTTATATGGATAAGTCTGGAATTAATTTAGGTAAAGTACTCGGACATGGTTAAGCATTATATCTCATCTTTAGTATAGCTCTTCTTTTATTCTCTGATGTATTTTACTTTCAGAAACCATCAGATTTTTCAGTCCAAGTTTATGTGTACACAAGCACTATATTTTACCTTCACCATCTCAAGCCAAAAAGAAGAAAATGCCAGCTCACACTTTCCAAGGTCATTTTTTGTATTTCAGACGTTCCACTGAAGAGGAAAATTAGAAAGTTCAAAGACTTGAAGAGGAGAGAAGGTTGGAAAGTGTTTAAAACTGGAAATCCCCCGTTTACTCATGGTTACCTTCATTGACCCTTTACGGTAAACAATTCAAAAACACACAGGCACCTGTAGGTTAAAAATAAGTTTTACCAATTTGCGTAATTTGTATTAATTTGAAAGAGGATGATGTATTCTAAATTGAAGTTTTGATTCACAACAAGATTAAAGCCATTCAGAAACCTAAATCACCCATTGAAAGGAAAGAAAAAAAAAACAAAAAGATGAGCAGGTTGTCTCCGGAAATTGTCTAAGGTCGGAAGTCTGTGGTCCCTTTTCACATGTACCCAAAAGCATCCTGCTGGTGCAGCTGTCTGATAAGCACAGTGTACCCCACCTTCTCTGCACACTTTGCATGTAGCTCATATTACCTCATCTTTATTTCCTTTCTGACGTCTTACCCCGGATTCTACATGTAAGGTCACACCGGAAGGAAAGCTGCATTGAGTTTTGGTGCTCTGAATGACTTTTGCCAACTTCGTCCCCACACTAATTTCTCTAAGCCTCAGTTTTCTCAGCTACACTATGAAATGTGAATGATAATCTCTGCCCTAAAAATGTCACTTACTTTTTTAACATATCATTTATGAAAGAAGACACATAAAATGTTTCCCTAAAAATGGAAAGTTACGTATTATTGCCATCTGTGTTTTATAAAGAGGTTGAAAAGGGTTTGTTTGCACAAGATTTGTTTCTTTATGTGTTTCTTTCTTTCTTTCTTTTTTTAGAGAACTAAACCCATCAGGGCTGACCACAAGAAGTTTGCTTCCATGTTTTGATAAATAAGGGGTACTGAAGAACCCTCTGACCCCCAAATCTCTCCCACACTGCATCTTGACCCTCTACACTTTGCTTTGTTTTTCTCTGGAATTTCACATGTAGAGATACGTTCCTTTGGCTTAACAAGTATTGATTACTACCATGGGCATATAATTTATTGTACCTAAGAGGACATTCTCACAAGTGAAATAGTATACTTTTAATAATTACTGAAATAGCATGGTGTTAATAATTACATGTTGTTAAAATTAACAACAGGTGTCAGCTAGGACAATGCCAAGCAACCACTATTCACTGAGTTTAAATTGATTGCTTTCTCAAATTAAAAGAGATTTCTTACACTTAAGAAAAATAGAAACAATTATAGGAGGGAGGGAAGATAAATGAAGAAAAAGTTAATTTTTCAACAAATTCAGGCTCTTGCAGAAGACCTTGAGCAGCATGGGGCCCAGTGGATATCCAGGAGGCCACTGACAACTATGTGCTTGGTACATTGGCTACTTTTTTCTTGCAGTGGCTGCCTCCTCCCACACACCCAAGTACTGATTTCAACAAAATACTTGGGCTGTCCCCATTAAAAAAAAAAAAAAAGCAGAGAAGGGCCAGGAGCGGTGGCTCATGCCTGTAATACCAGCACTTTGGGAGGCGGAGGCAAGAGGATCATCTGAGGTCAGGAGTTCGAGACCAGCCTGGCCAACATGGTGAAACCCTGTCTCTACTAAAAAAAAAATACAAAAATTAGCCGGGCGTGGTCGTGGATACCTGTAATCCCAGATCCTCGGGAGATTGAGACAGGAGAATCACTTGAACCCAGGAGGCAGAGGTTGCAGCGAGGAGAGATCACACCACTGCATTCCAGCCTGGGCAACAAGAGTAAAACTCCATCATAAAAAAAAAAAAAAAAGCAGAGAAAAATGACTGCAAAATAAAGTTAACAGATTTTGATCAATGTCATAATGTTTAAAAATATTTTCTCAAAATAAGATTTCTAGGTATCATTTTTCTGTGGCTTAGGGCATATATGCAAAATATATATTATATGTAACATATATATAAAAACGTGTGCATGTATATATGTGTGTGTGTATATGTGTGTGTGTGTGTGTATGTACACGCATCCATTAACTTCATTATGGTTGAAGAAGCAAGAAACCTTGAGCCCATGAGTCTTAGTACCATGAAACCTGTTAGAGGTGGTTGTAGGAGACTGCAATTTCCTCTGTCTCTTTCTCAGATGGAGAAGAGACACATTACATCAGCAATTATGCTGTGACTTCTCAGTTATTATCTCTGAATGCCTTACATCGAATGAGGAACTTTCTCTTTTCATGACGTGTGTCAAACTGTCACTCCCTTACATATCATTGAATGCATAATATGTACCAAATACTATGTTAAAAAATTTAGAATTCATAATTTTTCTTCATAGAAACCTTATAAATTGGATATTATATTTTTAGTTTACAGGTAACAAAGCCAAAACTCAGTGGACTTGTATGGTCAATTTCCCGAGGCACTACTGGCTTACTGCAATGACCTTCATTCTTTTCCTTAAAGAAGCTAAGCTTCTTTTTATTTTATAGAATGTGTTCTAGCTCTTGTTCTTTCTGTTCTCAGATTTTCAATGGTTAAATCTTTCCTCTCATTTTTATTTAATTCCACATATGACCTCCTCAACAAGACCACGCCTGATGACCTATATAAATGACCATCCCTATGTATTACCTTGTTCTTTGCATGTAGCAGTCTAAGGTCATACACTTCTCAACCAAACAGTCCTACAAACCCCAATAAATAGCACTCCATAGTTTAGAACTTCTAGAGTTTTATACATACTTTTCATTCATTCACTCATTCAGTAAGGGCATGGAATACATACTAGATTCCAGTTACTACGGCAGGTGTTAGAGGCACAGAGGAGACAAGTCAAAGCCCTTGCCTTCAAGCAGCTTACAGTCTAGTAAGGGAAATAGATAATAAACCATGATATAATATCAGATATTTACAGCGATCTGTAGAGGCAGAGTGTGAGGTTCTATTTTACATATAATAGCAACTGACAATTTCTCTGAGCAGGTGGCAGCTGAAGAGTGAGTCGGTTAAAGGGAGAGCGAGACATGCAGGGAGATGGAAAAAGAATCTTTTAGAGAAAATATAAAAGCCTTGTAGTGGTAGGATGCTTGGCATTTTTAAGGAGGAGGTTTCTGGCAGAGAGGATACTGAATAACAGGAGAAATGGTAGGAGAGGTAACCAGGGGCCATATTATGTATAAAGCATTCTCAACTATTAGGTCTTTGGATTTTACGGTACATTTGATAGGAAGCCTTTCAAAGTGCAGTGGGGGGAGGAGTTAAACGCTTCACCAAAATGATATGACTTAATTATAAAACAATGGTTCTAGCTGCCATGTGGACAATGGACTAAGAAATTGACTAGAAAATAGAATGGAAGTAAAGGGAGCCTTTAGGGTCAACACGTACCTCTTTGTGTCTTAGGTAAACAAATGCATCTAATGGTCCACCTAACTTCTCTAGATGATAACTTCCAACCCACCTATGCATAACACTTTCAGCAAGGCTTTACTCTGAAAGCAGAAGTCTTTATTCTAAATAAGTGATATTAATAGTAAAATTTTGGGTACCAAGATTATTAATCAGAGTGATATTTTGATTTCCCTCCTTAAACCCCCACACATAGCTTTCTGCCTTCATCTTGTGTTGACTGTCATTACTTCTCTGAATGAGACCGATACCACAGCAATGTTTTAAATAATAATTATACTTCAAATGACTGAAGTCTCAGAGGTATCTGAAGAGACTAACCTAGAGCACAGAGGGAGAATTGAAGAAGATGTTTCTGAGGTGACATAAAAGCAGTCTAAATGACAGTAAAATGTGACAAGAAAATTAGCAGGAAATAAATGAAACAGATAATTTAAGATAAACAATTTTAGAGCCTAGCAAGGAAGTTCCAGACCACAAGCTTTCTGTTTCCTGCATTAAAACAACTTCTTACTGCATGATACATCTAGTCACCAGAGAAGAAGTGAATGACACACTTTCAAAAACCAATTCGTAGCTTTCTAAATAAAACTCTTCCAGGCTGGAGAGAGATCCATGAGCACAGAGATCTGAACGTTCATATTCAACAATAAATTCTGGGGCCCCAGACAGGGTCAGGTGCATAGCAGGTGTTCAGTAAATATCAGTTAAATGTATGAACAAATGGATGAACGGGATTCCTGGAAAATACTACACTCTCTTCTCCAAATTATTTTTATCTCAAAGACAGGAATCTCTAACTTTTAATTCTTTACTTAGGTTATGCTGTCTCCTAAACTATTTATGTTTTCTAGAAATTTAGGGCAGGATGTCTCAGAGTCTGGGAAAATCCCAGTTTCCTCCTGCTACACCTTACAGTTGTGAGAAAGCGCATTTCAGACAACAGGGAAAACCCATACTTCACCACAACAACACACTATACATTGTCTGGTCCACTGGAGCATAAATTAAAGAGAACAATGTAGTCAAGCAAGTAGGCGGTAAGAGGAAGGGGGCGGAGACTTCATCAGGGAGTATAAATTCTGAGATGCCTCAGAGCCTCAGAGACTGAACAAGAGCTCCAGCAAAGACTTTCACTGTAGATCGACTTGACCTCAGATTAACTAGGGAATCTTGAGAATAAAGATGAGCTCTGATAATTGTTACGTAACAGAGAACAGCTCTTTGCATCCGGAGAGTGGACAAGAAAGTAAGTCAGATCTGGTTGCATACTTACTGTCTAGTATCTCTGTGTATGACATATAATAGTACTTATAGAAGATATACTGGTAATCTCTATATATGATATATAATCATAGAGAAAACATACTGCTAATCTCTATATATGTGATATCTAATGGTTGTTAGGGAATAAAGTGAGGCTTTGTCTTTTAGAGAAGACAGGTTCTTCTTCAGGGAAGAGGTAAATCCCTCTTTATCTATAAGAGGATAGAATATCTGAGATAAGAGAAAGCTGCAAAAATTAATTTCAGAAGATCTTTAAAGATCTTTCTCTTTGCTTTAGTTTATATCATCTCAGTGTTTAGATTTGACTAGAAAACTTTCTGCTCTAGCCCAGTTATTCTCCATCATTTTTTTTCATATCCATGTGTACATTCTCCAGGAAGTGCTGTCTCTCTTTATGAAAAATTCTATTTTCCACATAAGCAATTACGTTGTTTGCCTTCCTTTGCATCTTTGTCTGCTCTCAGCGTGCCTTATCCTGTGTTCTCATGACAGCATCATGTTGTTGCTGGAAATGGGCAAGTTTGCCATCTTTGAGAGAATAGCTATATGAGCAGATGAAAATTTACAGTGTCCATGTGTAATTTACTAAAAAAAAAGTCGCAAAAGAATTCCTGAAAATGCAATCTTCTGCTTTGGTATTCTTTATTGGACTTTTTTCCTCCATTTCATCCTTCTAGTTAACCTTTCCAATCTCTGGCTTCAAGGTCTATGTAACTTAGACTTTTTCTTCCTTTCTTTTGTTTCTCATCAAAATATAATCATCCTAGAAATTTTCCTCTCTTCTATTTGTCTATTCTATCCACCTATCTAGTTTATTTCCTGTTACTGGCATTTTGCCTATTTTCTGTACCTTATTTCTGTAAAATTTATTTGAGTTTTTCCATTTATTCCTTTCTCCTTAGTTAATGAGGTACCCTAAAGCATTAGCACTTAGGAATGAGTCTTTACTTGTCAGCAAGAGCTATCTAGTAACAAAGGGATATGTGAGAGACAGCAGAACTAAAACGATCTTGTAGAAAGGGATTATTTTCTAAGCATATGTCTACTCTCTTACTAGCTTACTTCCGAAAAACATCAGTTACTTCTCATAAATCCATCCTGTGTTTAAGAACATAAAATTTAGTGTGGATAACAAATGCAAAGCAAGCAAATTTTCAGGTAATCAGGTGAGCCGTTACTTACGGCACAGTTGCGCTGCCAAAAAGAAATAATAATCACTACTCAATAAACAGAGAGCATAGCTGAAATAAGGACCTAATGCAGAAATTCTTAACTTTTCCTGATACCATTTCAACTTTCTTTTGAATGTCTAATTTAGGCTGCCCTAGTAGGTGCTTTATTAGTAGGAAGAATCACTGAACATCTTTGGGTGATTCAATAAGTAGCAAATTGGGTTTATTTTCAACTTCTCCATTAATGTGCAGGCCTGAAACCAAAGAAAAAGTGTGCTGTTGGGGGAAATGTTTTGTCACCTAGGAGATGAGTCAAACTGTGGGTAACAATAGCCCTCATTAATGGGAGTAAAGTATCATCTGAGAGTCATCTCAAAGCTTACTCCCTAGTTGAGCCAACGGTCTGAGTGAGACCCTGGAGCCCATGGGTTATTGGGCTGTGTTAGTGCTCATTGAGGAGACAGAGCTGTTGCAATACTGAGTTCAAGCAGCACAACTGACTCACGTAATGTGAAGTGAAACCAGACAGAGCTCTGAACTTGGTACCTTGGGTAGCAAAGGTGGCTTCCGATGAGGGTTCTATACAGGTGATAAAAGGGAAATTTACTTTGAGAAGCTGAGAAAATTGAGCTAGATGGCAGTGAAGTAAAGACTTCTCTTGCAAAATCTGAGTGCAGATCTGTGATGGGAAAAAGAATTTCCAGATAAAGCAAAAGCTGATGTTGACACCAGTACCCAGTAAATTGCTATGAAAAAAGGCAACATCTCTTGGTCCACTTTACCTTTAGATAAATGTTTGAAGGATAAAAATACATGTGTTTCAAGATATGTCTTATGTAAACTTTTTTAAGTTATGAAAATCATCCATATTGAAAAATTGAATGTTTTTTATTTTGAAACTGTTTTGCATTGTCAGTTACTCAAGCAGCCATTTTACATTTCGGTGTTTGAGAATGTAACAGGGACCTGTATACTCCTTGTGGGACCACATTTTAAGAATCTTAACAGCTCATCCTGCAAAATTAAAATCCAAAATCTAAATCACAAAATTCTCTTTTCTCTTTCCTCAGTTATTTACTTAGACTATAGAACAGATATCCTCCTAGAGTTTTTTGTAACTATCAATTATCATTAACATCATATTCCTATTCTAAATCCTTCCACTGAAACACTACTTGTTGGGGAAAAAAAGGCTTTTACTTTGTTTCACCACTGTACAGAGGGTAAATGAAAAAACTTTCACTGAATATTTGGTCTATAATACTGTTACATTTCCTCTATTATTTTAACATCTTTTGAAAAATTTCTATAAAGAGATGGGGAAATTTCATGTCAGGAGATAGGATATATTAAATTTAAATGCCTCAAAAGAATATCGCATATTCCTATAGTACTTCTATAGTCTGCGTGAACTCACCTTCAACTTTCTCCCTTCCAGATGACGCCACCAGCCCCCGTTTTTCAACACATCGTGAAGGATCCTTCCAAGTTCCTGTCCTGTGTGCTGTAATGAATGTGGTCTTCATCACCATTTTAATCATAGCGCTCATTGCCTTATCAGGTGGGTCTGCTCTTCATCAGGGCTTTCAAAGCCTCCCAGCTGTAAGCATTCAGGCCCAGCTGAAATCAATACTAATTTAGTCTAGTTAATCAGCAATTGTAGCTAATTTAGAATCATCCCATGTACCATATATGGCCAATTTCCTAATCAATACTAGACGTAATTCCACAATCCTCAAATAATGAATGTAATACTTTGATAAGTATTAAAGTATCTATGATTTATATATTATTGTAGAATAAAATTGCCCTTGAAAAGACGTTTACATCTAGAACGGAGGGAGCTGATTTGAATTCTGAATAAATAGCTGTTTAGCTGGAAAAAAAATGCGAACTTCACATTCACTGATTATGGAAAAAATCGTATCTAAAGTCATAGATTAATCAGGAAGTGGCCAGCCTTTTGTGTTTTATCTCCAAGCACACAGAATGGTAGTTCTGAATCATTAAGATTATATTTAGAAGTTCCCAGAGAGTCAGCAGTGATTCGGTGTTCAATACCTCCAGCTTACCGAGATATATTTGTGTCTTTTACAAATGGGACTGTTTACCATTTTTTGAGATATTCTCAGCCATATGTCTTTCTGTATTTTGAATTGGTTCCCTAATAGTTACTCTCTTCATCTTTCCAACCTAGTGTTATAAATACTGCATCTTCAAATTCTTCCACCTCTGCATTCAGATTCAAAACCTTATTTGAAATGTATCATGTACTTTACCCTTTCTAGTCCAAAGAAATATCTAGTCCAAATTTTCAGAATTTTTCTATATTTCTGTCATTTTCTGACATTATGGCCAAAGATACATCCCCTCATCCTCATACCTCCATCCAATGATGATTAGGCTGAATGGAAAATCAGGTATGGTCCTGAGAACTTTCTTTCTTCATACCCTTTTCACAATTCTCCTTTTTAGCTTTTATCCTTTACTTCATCACCACCTAGCACGACATAGCATCCTAGGGCTAGTTTTGCATGCTGTGGGTATTTCATTTCTTTTGTCACTAAAACAAAGCATTTTTCTGTTCACAGTGGGCCAATACAATTGTCCAGGCCAATACACATTCTCATTGCCATCAGATAGCCATGTTTCTTCATGCTCTGATGACTGGGTTGGCTACCAGAGGAAATGCTACTTTATTTCTGCTGTGAAGAGGAGCTGGACTTCAGCCCAAAATGCTTGTTCTGAACATGGTGCTACTCTTGCTGTCATTGATTCTGTTAAGGACATGGTAAGAATGAGAAAAATGATAAAATATTACTATTTTAATTAATATGGCTAATCAGTGGTTTCCTTCTGTTTCTGAGTGGAAGAAAAAACAATATTGTACCTATTTCAGATGTAGGAAAATATCATCCTAGAGAACCATATGATCAGCCTCAGGTCAAAATGAGATTTACTTACTTTAGTCTTTTAAATTTGACTTGATTGCTTAGCCTCAAAGACCAGAAATCCAAATATGCTGATCCTATATAGAATGAGTCAATGGTCAGATGAGCTGTCATGCCTCAAGTTGCAGCTTTTGAGAAACAGGATTTACTATCTACTTCCCCGGAAGAGTGTGTAATGTAACAACTCCCTTGTGCTTTCTTTAAGAACTTTCTAAAACGATACGCAGGTGGAGATGAACACTGGGTTGGACTGAAAAAGGAACCTGGTCACCCATGGAAGTGGTCAAATGGCAAAGACTTTAACAACTGGTAAGTCTCCAGAAGTCTCTTTACTCTCCCCAGGGTGGCATCTCAGGAAAATCATTTTCCTTTTCTCCTTTCAAAGCACTTTAGATACGAAGGCTGAGCTCTTCAAGAGCTCTGACAATCTCTTCTGAATGCGTATACTCAAATTCTTTAATGACAGGCTTCATTATTATTCTTTTTTCTTTATCCACACTTATAATACATAAAATAAATGCTTATAGTAATTTTTCTCAGCAAACTCTAATGTGAGTAATAGATCTGGTTAATTTGGAAATATTCTAATGATAATTATGATGATGCAACAAAACCCCACTTTCAATGTCACATTTAGTCTTTACTAATAAGATAGTTGTTGGAAAATAAATCCCTCTTACTATTTCTCAGTTTTCATCTCCACAGAATAAAGAATAGTTTCAATGCCTAATTATGAATTTCTATAGACCTGAAAGAAAATTTGCCCCAGAATTAGATACTCTATTTTCATTACTTTTGGTTAAAATACATTTAATGTTTGAAGATCATTTTATAAGTTTGTTGTTGATCATAATACTAATAAAGTATCGAGATTAAAATTCAGGCCTCTAGAAAAGGGATTCCTAATATTTGTCCTGTGGTTCCATATCCACAGATGGGCTTCAGGAACCATAAACCCCCTAAAGCTGTATGCACTAGTAAGCATGGCTGTTGGATGCATATAATTTTGTGAAATTATTTATTGAAAAATCTATGAACTCAAAAATGACCAAGAATCACTTCTCTGGTGCCATGCCAGCCAAATGAATGGCATGCTTTCCTCTTATCTCCATATTTTTTTTCCACATACTTTTTTTTCAATTCTTGTCCATTGTCTCTACAAATTAGTCTATGATTATTTGACTTACGTATCCTGCTAAGAATTTCAAAGAAGCAGAGGTCACCATCTTGAGTTCATTCTCATGTAACTGAATGAAAACAATGAGCTGAAAATAATTCTAAGTTTCTTTATTGTTTGACAGGTTCAACTTCACAGGGTCTGAGAAGTGCGCTTTTCTGAAAAACACAGAAGTCAGCAGCATGGAATGTGAGAAGAATTTATACTGGATATGTAACAAACCTTACAAATAATAAGGAAACATATTCACTTGTTGACTATTACAGAATGGAACTCAAGGAAATCTGTGTCAATGGATGCTGCTCTGTGGTCTGAAGTTTTCCACACAGACTTTGTGAAAAAAAAATTTTGTAGTATCTTGGGAATTTTCTTCCAAACAGAACTATGGAAAAAAGGAAGAAATTCCAGGAAAATCTTCATTGTGGGCTCTTGTTGCCATGAGCTGGAAGCATAACAGGTTGACTGATAACCATGCCCAAGAATGAGAAGAATGACTATGAAACCTTTGGATGCACTTTATATTATTTTGAATCCAGAAATAATGAAATAACTAGGCATGGACTTACTATTTATTGCTGAATGACTACCAACAGTGAGAGTGCTTCATGCCTTTGCACTATTGGAAGACGTTAGATGTTGGTACTGGATACTGAATGTAAACAAAGGAATTATGGCTGGTAACATAGGTATTTAGTCATTGAATCCCTTAAACTCAGGGAGCATTTATAAATGGACAAATGCTTATGAAACTAAGATTTGTAATATTTCTCTCTTTTTAGAGAAATTTGCCAATTTACTTTGTTATTTTTCCCCAAAAAGAATGGGATGATCATGTATTTATTTTTTTACTTCCTCAGCCATAGACTGGTCCTTTTCGACGGTACATATTTCTTTACCTTTATAATCTTTTATACGTTGTTTTACAGAGAAAAGACATAAGCAAAGAGTATGAGGAATATTTGTAAAACCTAGAAAAGTGTTGGAAAATGTGCAATATGTGACGTGGCAAATCTCTATCAGGAAATATTCTGTAATGTTCAAACCTAGAATAATACTAGTCTTACAATAGGTTTGTGACTTTCCTAATCAATTCTATTATGTGCAATAATTCAATATTTCATTTAAAATATTTTTATGTGCAATAAAATGTATTTGTTTGTATTTTGTGTTCAGTACAATTATAAGCTGTTTTCATGTATGTGAAATAAAAGTAGAATAAACACAATGGTTTCCAAGAAAGTTCATTCCTTCAAAATACATTTAAAAGTACACACTGTATGAGAAAGCAGAAAACAGAGTACTATAACTTAGAAAAAAATCCCATCTAGGGTAAAACCCTTTTACAACAGCTTATACATATCAAATTGTTTTCATATACTTATATGCTAAAGAGTGTATGTATCCATATTCATTTTTCTGTGTATAGAAGATGCTCAGTAATAATTACTACTCATAGTCAATGCTCTGAAGGTATCCTGTTCAATTCTGAAGTGCTATATACACTTTAGTTATTTACATAAAATAATTCAATACATAGAAATGAGGCATAATCTTCATGGGATATTTCAATCAACAAAAAACTTGATGATGTAGCTTGGTTGTGTGTCCCTGCCCAAATCTCATGTTGTATGGTAATCCCCTTTGTTGGAGGTGGGGCCTGGTGGGAGGTGATGACATCATGGGAGCGAATTTCTCATGAATGGTTTAGCATCATCGTCTTGGTGGTCTCCTTGCAACAGTGAGTGAGTTCTCAGGAGATCTGGTCTTTTAAAAGTGTGTAGCGCTCTCTCTCTCTCTCTTTCTCTCCCTCTCTTTCCTGCTTTCTTCATGTGACATGCCTGCTCCCACTCCACTTCACCTTCCACCATAAGAGCTCCCCTAAGCTTCCGCAGAAGCTGAGCAGTGTCAGTGTTATGCTTGTAAAAACTGCAGAACCGTAAGCCAATTAAGTCTTTTTTCTTTGTAAATTACCCAGTCTCAGATATTTTTATAGCAATGCAAGAATAGCCTAATACATTTTATTACCTTCTAAATTGTTTTATAAATGTAATTTGCAATATTCTTCTCTGCCTTTTGGAAATGTGTGATGCGTACGGTATCTCTAAACTATTGACAAATGGCAAACGGAAATGTGGATTTCAGACACTGCTTAGTGAAAAATAACGACCTCTGCGCTCCTGAGTTCCCACAGCTGTGGGAAAAAAATGAAACAAGCAGCCTCCTAGTTCTAATATTCTATCATTAACAACAATCTACTCCCGAGTCATCTTAGAAAACAATGTCTTGTGATTAATATTTTAGTTATAAGGTATTTTTATTTGCATAAATCTAATCAAATTATGAAAACTGAGCAAGCTTAAAAATATTATTTCTATATTAGCATGATACAGTTTTTAACTCATTGAATACTGACTGTATCACCTAAAAATTCAATGAATTTTATCATTTTTAAAAATAATTTTATTGAATCCCTATAATTATGTGAAATGAGCAGCTGACGTGTTTCCCTTTCCAGAGGAAGAAGTTGAAATTATGTTGAAAAAGCAATGGATAAAACACGGATAACTGAGAGTTAATTTTTTCACATAATTTGAAGTCATTTTATTCTTAAGGACCACTGTTTTCTTTAAATAGATTTAAAAAATATAGAATTCTTAAAGGGAATAATTTTATTATTTAAAGTATGACTTTACTTGCTAGTGAGCAATTACAAATATAAAAAATGAGTTTGTCTCAAGAACCCCTCTTGCCCCAGGCTCTGTCCCGGTTACAAAAGTTGCAGTGCCGTCTAGTGGCTGTAGGAGATTACTGCACTTCCGTTTTAAGTACACAACAAAACATCCATGTAGCGCATGGAGCTGTTCAGAGCCAAGGCTCTGGGGGCCAGACCGCCCGAGTTTCATCTCTGCCACGCGCGCACTGACTAGCTATTTTATCAGACCTCGTTCAAAATTCAGCTAAAATTAGTTAGATATTAAATTAGTTAGTAATGAAAACAAACTGAAAACATTATCTGGCTCCCTAGCACACCGTAGGCATGTATTAAACACTCATGATGATTACTATAAGTAGAAACACAATGTCTTCAAACTTCCAGTATTGGCATAAAGCAACGTTTCTACACGACATGTCTGTTTCTACGTAATATATCTTACTTGTGTTTGATTTTGGAAAGCCTTTAAATATTTCATTTGGCAAGCACCTACTACTATGGTGGACACCACAGTTAAAATACTGCGCAAATTCCGCATGGCAACTGACTGTGTGGAATTCACGGTCTATTTGGAAAACAAGCAAGAAGATGAATTAATACGGTGTGATGAAGGTTATAACAGGAAAAATGTAGGATGCGATGGAAGCATATTAAAGATATACTCCTGTATTCAAACCTTTAGCTAATTATCAAAATTTTAACTCTGTAGGCTACATTCATGTTGGATAGTTACAGAAATATGTGTAAAATGAAACCATCGGTTATCCGCGTTTTGCGTTGCTTTTTCAACATAATTTCAATTTCTTCCTTTGGAAAGGGGATTACGTCAGCTGCACGTTTCACATAATTATAGGGATTGGATAAAACTATTTTTAAAAAGGCCAAAATGCCATTGAACTGTTAGGTGCTGTAGTCAGTATTCAACTACTTAAAAATTGTACGATACTAATAAAGAAATGATATTTTTAGGCTTGCTGTCAATTTTCATAATTTGATTAGACTTTTGCACGTGAAAATGTATTATAACTGAAATTAAAATGTAAATGATTTTTCAGGGGAAAATGCTGGAAAATATATGCCCAGAGAGATTGCTGGTGATGGTGTCAACTGGCCTCCTTTACCCTTTGGAAAGCAGCTTGACAATACTTATTGGTGAGGAAGGGAAAGGGAGATTTTAAAGAAATAATCTTGGATGTGCAAGACATAAGCACAAAAATGTTTATCAAAGGGATATTTCTAGTAGTGAAAAATCAGAAGCTACCTAATTGTACAAAACCAAAGATTTAGTTAGATAAATATAATTCTCCTACATGATGAAATGCTATCCCAACATTAAAAAATAATGAAGAACATGTATGTATATGAAAGAATACTCAAACTATTATTGTGCCAGTTTAAAATAATATATACAATAGGATTATTTCCTGTTCAGTATTAAATACACAAAACACGCTTTATATTTCTACATGCTGACAGAAAGTACAGCTACTAAACACAGTGGTTTTCCCTGAGGAGTAGGAATATAGGAAGTATTTATTTTCTTTATGTTTTTCTATAATTTTGGATCTTTCTCTTTCTTTCTTCTTTTTTTTCCTTCCCCCTCGCCCCGAGTCTCACTCTGTTGCCCAGGCTGCAGTGCTGTGGCTTGATCTCTGCTCACCGCAGCCTCTGCCTCCCGGGTTCAAGCGATTCTCCTGCCTCAGCGTCCCAGGTAGCTGGGATTACAGGCGCGCACCACCATGCCCGGCTAATTTTTGTGTTTTTAGTAGAGACGGGGTTTCGCCATATTGGCCAAGCTGATCTCGAACTCCTGACCTCAGGTTATCCGCCGGCCTTAGCATCTCAAACTGGTGGGATTACTGGCGTGAGCCACAGCACCCGGCCACTTTTGAATTTTCCTATAATGAAATTATTTTATTCTTAAGAAAAGGTGTTTAGTTTAAATAGATAAAAATATATAATTCTTAAAGGGAATAGTTTTATTATTTAAAGCATGACTCTACTGTCTGGTGACCAATTACAAATATAAAAAATGAGTTTATTTCAAGAACCCCTCTTGCCTGGCTTAAAGATCCCTGTTACAAAAGCTGCAGTGGCGTCTAGTGACAGTATGAGATTACTGCACTTCTGTTTTAAGTATCTCATTGTCAAAGGACACTAAAAAATAATTTCTTAGTGGTTATAGTTAACAATAATATATTGCACATTTCAAATTTTCAAATGTTCTCACAACAAAAAATTATAAGTATTTGAGGTAATTGATATGGTAATTAGCTTGATTTAATCATTCCACACTGTGTACAAATAACATTGCATTATGCCCCACAAATATATACAATTATAATTTGTCAATTAACAATAAAATTTAAAAAAATTTTTACACTCAAGTGGCTTGTGTGTGTGTGGATGATGATTCTTGATTTCTGTAGTGGAAAGATACGGTAGTCACCACTCTGTCAACACTACCTTTTACATTTTTTCTAGTTATAAAGGAAATGACTTAATCTAGAAAAGTAAAACCTAACCCTTGAAAATACTGTACCCCATCCATATTTCTCAATATTTTTATTGCCAAGTGTAAAATGTAATTAAAATAATGCATGCAAAAGTGCTTCGTATATGCTAAAGAACTACGTTACCATAAGTTGACTTACTTCCAAATTTCTAGGTTCCGAGACCTGAAGCTCACCTTATTTTCTCCTTATTTTACATATACTTTTCAATAACTTGAAACCAACAAACAAAAATGTGCACATTGTAAACTTAAAATTACGGACTTCTAGTTTTCAAAAGATATCATGGACAGAATGACAAGTCGTCAGAGAGTGCAAGACATTCTAACACGTATAATTGATAAAGGAATCTGTCTCTCCCCACCCCCATCATCTATCTATCTATCTATCTATCTATCTATCTATCTATCTATCTATCTATCTATCCATCCATCCATCCATCCATCTATCTATCTATCTGTCTACCTACCTACCTACCTACCTACCTATCTATCATGTACCTAGACAACAAATCAATAATACAATGACTGTTGATTTTAAGAAGCTAAGAGAGGCTCTCAGTCCTCAGCCAAGAAGAAAAGGAAACTTGAGCACTACAGTCGAATAAACTGGTTTTGCCAGCAACCTGAATAGGCTTTGTATTACACTCTTTTTGCATTATTATAAAGAATTCCCTGTTCAGGTGCAGTGGATCACACCAGGACTTTGGGAGGCCGAGGTGGGTGAATCTCTTGAGCTCAGGAGTTCGAGACCAGCCTGGACAACATAATGAAACCCAGTCTCTACTAAAAATACAAAAATTAGCTGGGCATGGTGGCATGTGCCTATCGTCCCAGATACTTAGGAGTTTGAGGTGGAAGGACCACCTGAGTCTGGGAGGTAGAGGCTGCATTGGGCTGGGATTGCCACTGCACTAGAGCCAGGGCAACAGACTGAGGATGCTGTCAAAAAAGAAGAAAGAAAGAAAAAGAAGGAAGAGAAGGAAGGAAGGAAAGAGGGAGGGTGGAAAGGAAGGAAAAAAGAAAGGAAGGAAAGAAGGAAGACCTGAGGATGGGTAATTCATAAAGGAAAGAGGTTTAATTGGCTCATGGTTCTGCAGGTCACACAATCATGACTCCAGCATTTGCTCCCGGTGAGGCCTCAGGAATCTTGCAATCAGGGCAGAAGGTAATGGGGAGCCACCATGTGAAGAGAGCTGGGGGGAAAGTGCCACATGCTCTTACCAGATCTCATTTATTACCAAGGGGATAGCACTAAGTCATCCATGAGGGATCTTCTCCATGATCCAAAGACATCCCACCAGGCTCTTTTCCAACACTGGCATTACATTTCAACATGAGATTTGGAGAGGACAAACATCCAAACTATTTCAAGCTTAAAAGCCAGACTTTTCCCCCCAGAGCTTCCAGGAAAAAAAAAAACGGGTCCTCAAATTTAGCTTTATAGGACCCTAAACAGAAAACCACCTGAGTAGTACTGTGCCTGGACTTCTGAGCCATAGAAACTTCAAGACAACCACGTGTTGTTTTAAGCTGCTAAATTTGTGGTAATTTGTTACTGCAGCAATATAAAAAAATAGTATCTTTTAAAATTTTTAAATTTTCTATCTGTAAGATTTTCTGTTGGAAAAGCAGCTCTTATTTCTGGGTTTCAGTTTTCTCTTGGATTTGTATTGCTCTATTTTTCAATAGCATATAATTTCACTGATGCCTTAATGATGGTTTGAGGCTGAGTGCAGTGGCTCGTGCCTGTAATCCCAGCACTTTGGGAGGCCAAGGTGGGAGGATTGCTTGAGCCCAGGAGTTTGAGGCTGCAGTGAGCTGTGACTGCACCACTGTATTTGAGCCTGGGTAACAGAATGAGATGCTGTCTAAAAAATTAAATTAAATTAAATTAAATTAGCAATTTGAAACATTTTATCCAGCCTTTCAAATTGTCCTCAGTAGAAAGAGGGTTGGTATTACCTAGCAACGGATTATCCATACTTTTCGTAATAGCCAAATAAAATAACTTGAAGTCTCATTCTGCCTTTAAAAATATATTTTTCTGAATAATCCTGAGAATTCTCAGAGAGTACTTAAAAAATTGTTTGTTGCTTATTAATCCTCTCTCTTAACTGTTGCTCCAGTCTGTTCCACTGGTCACATCTTGTTGGTTTATAGCTGGTTCTATATGATGTGGTCTTCAACTCACACTGCTTTGCTAAGTTTTAGCACTCTTGCTCCCTGTATTATCCAAAGCACCAAAATAATAAAAGTAATGAAAGTGTGTACCAGATGGTGGTGATTACAATAAGGATGATTAAAATATGGCAATAATTATAACCAACATCTCTATAGTGTTTCTATATGCCAGACACTAAATGTTTTATATATAATTCATTTGTATTACACTCTTTTTGCATTGTTATAAAGAATTCCCTGTTCAGGTGCAGTGGATCACGCCAGGACTTTGGGAGGCCGAACTGTAAACAGGCTCCAAAACAGCCCTGTGACTTAGATCTAATATCTCATTTAATATGTAACAAAACCAAGTCACAAATAATTGCTTTACCAGAAGGCTTTAAATTTCAGATCTAGGCTTCATACCCAGACAATCTGGCAGTTTGGAAAAACATGACATATTTTGACACATAAAAATATAGGACATTGGACGGGAACGGTGGCTCATGCCTGTAATTCCGGCACTTCGGTAGGCCAAAGCGAGTGGATCACTTGAGATCAGGAGTTTGAGACCAACCTGGCCCACATAATGAAACCTTCTCTCTACTAAAAATATAAAATTAGCCGAGCGTGGTGGCGGGTGCTTGTAATCCCAGATGCTCAGGAGGCTGAGGCAAGAGAATCACTTCAACCTGGCAGGGGAAGGTTGCAGTGAGCCGAGATCCTGCCACTGTACTCCAGCTTGGGCCACAGAGAGAGACTCTGTCTCAAATTATATATGTACTTAAAGTTGAATGCCTGGTTTCGTTTCTGTTAAAGTTTATGGCAACTTCAATCACACTGGCCCCCTACTGGCAGAACACCTCCTTTTCTTCCAGCTTGCACTGTTACTGAAACTTGCCTACTCACCTTCAGACTATTTAAATTCATCTACTCTTTCCATAATTTCTGAGGGTGTTTGTCAAAAACACCAGGGATAATTGTTTAACTTCCCAAGGCAGCAATATAATAAAAACTGAGACAAAGAACTGATGAAAACTTAAAAAAAAAAACAAACTGGAGATGAGATGTCTGTAGTAGGCTTCAAAATCTCCAACGTATTTATTGGAATCTTGAAGGTCGTGCACAAGCACAGGGCAGTGTGAATGTACAGGGCTGTATACAGGTTCAGGAGTTACCTGAGAAGAACCTAAGCTCTCACCTCTGGCTGACCTTGAAACTCAGCCTGTGCAGGAAGTGAAGGAACCGCAGCGAACTGCCTGCCTGCTGAGGATCCAGGATGTGCTCCTACGTGCACGCAAAGTCTCTCGGCGAAGCCTGGGAGAGTGAGAGTTTTCAAACTCGTGAATCAATTTGAAAAAACAGGCGACAACAAATGTTTAAGTGAGAAAAAGACTACAGAAGTAATTTCACAGAAAAAGAACACCAAAATGGCAAAAAAGCTTATCAAAACATTCAAATTCATCATCAGAGAAATGAGTAAACTTAAAGGAGTCACTACACACCAACTAGAGTATCTAAAATTTTTAAAGAAATTAAAAAAATAATATCTGAGAATACCAGAGGTTGGTGAGAATTTAGATCAACTGACACGCTCATAAACTTCTGGCGGAAGTTCAAATTGATAACCATCTTAATTTGGTAGCCTCTACTAAAGCTGTGCATCAGCATACTCTGTGAAGCAGGAATTCTGTCACTCGTTAATAGAAACAAACATGTATGTGCACCCAAAGAAAGGAATAAATATTCGTAGCAGTTTTATTCATAATAGCCCTGAATTGGAATCAGATATCCATCAACTATAAAATAGATAAATGTTGCAGCATCCATACAAGAAGCACTATACTCGTTATATATGCAAAAACACAAATATCAGAAACCTACTGTTAAGCAAAGAAGCCAAACATAAATGATCACAAGATTGTATGATTCCATTTGTATGAAGTTTTTTTAAACCCTAGAATGACAAAGAGAAACCAGCGTAACACAAATTGCTGCAAAACCTGAAAATGCTTCTTCACCGCCCATTTCAGTGTGGTTAGACCACTGATTCATCATCTCTGTTTCTTAGTAAAACTAAAGGCTTATTTATTTCAATGTAACATCTTATTTCAAGTGGCTCTTCCTCTCTGATGCACCTGTGGGCTGCAGTAAAACCTCATGCGTGCTCTGTTGGGGCATTTTTGTTTTGTATATAAATTGTCAGTAAATTACTTACTTATTGACATACTAGAAAATCAGCTCCCTGAAGGGAGGACATCATTTTTAATCTCAACTTCCAGTTCCAGGGAAAGCAATACAGTTTAACTATTGAGTTTATAGGCTTTGGTGTCAAGTAATCTGGTTTCAAATTTCTGCTCAATTCCTATCTTTCTGTGCAACTTTGAGTGAATTACCTTGTTTTCCTCATCAGCAATTAGGGATAATAAAGGTACCTAGCTCCCGTGGTTGTGATACCAGAAGACGTAAATGAACTAATACCTGAAACACACAATGTTCTTAGTCAATGTTAACTTTTAGCTAATCGGATCATCAAACTATATTTATAAGTTTAGTATGAATTACTTTCATATGAATATTTTCACATAAATTAATACAAATTCAATATAAATCTTATAAATTTTGTATGAAATTTCATAAAAATTAATCTATGAATAGAAATCCAACCCAATGTTTCTCTGAATGGAAACTTTTTGGCATATATATATATATATCAAGTGGACTTGAAAACTAATTGATTAATATTCTAAATTAGGTTGCTCTTTAAGAAAATTAAATAAAGTGTTAAAAGTAATATATCTGATTTTTTTCCTCATAGATGTGAAGTTTTTTGTTTTAATTTTCAAACTAACAAAGGCTACCTAAAAATTCAATAGGGTACTTTCAGGTATATTTGTAATATTCAACAGATGTATTTGTTTCTGCTTTCTCTCAAATCTCTGTAAAAATGATATTAATAAAAACATTCAATAGAATAAAAATGACTGGGAGCAACTAGGCATAGACGAGAAATGTCTACAAGGTTTGGAATATGTTAAGTAACTTAGGCATAAGTCCCTGGATGCTAAAGCATCAGAGTCCCTGTGCACCACAGACTCTGTGGTGGCTCCCATCATCCCTGTGTTCTGGTCTTCAAGCCCTGGTGTGATCTCTTCTCCTTGAGTGTGGATAGGACTTGTAATTTGCCTCTAAGCAATAAAATACAAAAGGTAATGGTATATGCATGATTACATGAATGTAATGTTATGTACCTAAGATTATAATAACTGTCTGCCAGAGGGGACTGTCTCCATGGCTGGCTTTGAGAAAGCAAGGTGCCATGTTGGGAAAGTCCTTACAGCAAGAAACTAAGGGCTGCCTCTGGCTAGCAGCCACCAAGAAACTCAGGCCCTCAGTTGATGGCCCACAAGGAAGGGAATGCTGTCAGCAACCATGAGAACCTAGAAGCAGATCCTTCCCCAGACGAGCCTCAGATGAGATGAGAGCCCCAGTCAACACCTTCACTGCAGCCTTGTGAGTGTCGGAAGCACAGCACCTACCCAAGCCATGCCTAGACTCCTGACATACAGAAATTATGAGATAACAAATGTGCATTGTTTTAAACCACAAAGCTTAAGGTAATTTGTTATTTAGCAATACAAAACTAATACAGTGTGAGCTCAATATGGGGAAAAACTGGAGAACTGGTAGAAAATATATACAAGGAACAACTTGAACAACCAAACTGCAACCCTGTGTGTCTACTGAAGATTGGAAGTGCATTGCCTGTCATTACTGAACCAAAAGGAGGCTGAATTCAGGTTGGGAGTTTCTAGGCAAGGCTAAGCAAGGAAAGTGCTTTATTAAAGACAGAGGAATTAATTGAAATTCTGAATAACAGGGAGATGCTTTGACCCATCTCCTAATTGACCTCAATATCCTTGACAATCAGACTTAAGGCACCCAAGAAGAAAACTGGAGAATTTCTCTTTGAAAAATCTGACCTGCTTAATAATAAAGACCTACAAATATTGAGATTAAGAAGAAATAAATAACTTCTGCCTGAACATCCAGTAATGTCCACCGATCCCAGACACAGAAATTCCCTTTGCTTATTTAATACCTCAGTCGTGCATACTGTTAGACACCTTAGGACTACTAGATAATTAGAAAAGTCTCCAATAAAAGTAGAGATCAGGCTGGGCCCGATGGCTCATGCCTGAATCCCAGCACTTTGGGAGGCTGAGGCAGGCAGATCACTTGAGGCCAGGAGTTCAAGACCAGCCTGGCCAACATGGTGAAACCCCGTCTCCACTAAACATACAAAAAAATTAGCTGGGTGTGGTGGCACATGCCTGTAATCCCAGCTACTTGGGAGACTGAGGCAGGAGAATCACTTGACTTGAACCTGGGAGGCAGAGGTTGCAGAGATCGTGCCACTGCACTCCAGCCTGGGCAAAAGAGCAGGACTCTATCTAAAAAAAAAAAAAAAGTAGGGATCAAAACAAAAACAAGTACACATAAGATGAAGTTCAAATTAGAATTGAGGGTAGAAATAAAAGAAAGATTTAAAATATTCTTATAATTCATAATCTCAGGAGTGGGGAAAGAAAATACTGTATCACTTAAACAAAAAGTAAACTATAAAAAAGATCATTTGACAACAAGAAATAATCCTTGAAAATTAAAATTATAAGAAAATAAATTAAAAAAACAAATTCTATGAAATGGGTGGAGGAAAAACTTGAGAAATTTCCTAGAGGATAAACACTAAAGAGGAAGAGATAAAAGAAAAAGCATAATGATAGCAGAATATCAGCCCAAGAGCACTAGGATTTGACTAACAGGAATGCTAGAAAAAAG
Organism: Colobus angolensis palliatus; assembly: GCF_000951035.1. Taxonomy (NCBI): domain Eukaryota; kingdom Metazoa; phylum Chordata; class Mammalia; order Primates; family Cercopithecidae; genus Colobus; species Colobus angolensis. The sequence continues at coordinate 4,971,602 of NW_012112030.1, forward strand.
ACATTAGAATAAAGATATGAGGAAAAATAGGAAATAAGTATAAAAAAAAGTTTCAGAAGCTAAGGGTGTGAGTTTCCTGTTTAAAGCTTCACACTGAATGCCCAAATGGAAAGGATAAAAATAGACTTAAAAGACACCTCACTGCAGAATTTAAGAATTCTAGGAATAAATACAAGATCCTGAAAGTCTCCAGATAGAAAAATTGGGCCTCAGACACAGGATCAGAAATCAAAATTGTGTTGTGTTTTTTTAATAATTACGTCATCTGGCAGAAAGTGCAACTAAAATTCAGAGGAAATCTGATAACAGATCTCAACTTTTGTGTTCAGTCCAACTATACTTCGGGTACATAAGAACAATACAACTCTCTCCAGCCAAATTACTGAAAACTGTTCTCTCTCTCTTTTACTCTCTCCCCTGTATCTTGTCTTTGTTAACAAAACTCTCTTAAGCAAATTCGTGTGCTTACAACTAAATGTCTCTGAGTTACCTTTGACATCATTTACCAGCTAGAGAATACTGGTACCTCCACTTTTGTGTAAGCCTCAATTTTTAAAATCTGTATTTGAAGTTACTGATTTCTTTTAAGCTAATATTTTACTCTTTATTTTAGAACATATTTCCTCTTTTTGTAACTGCAAAACTTCCTTTTTCTTAGCCTCCCCCAAAACGTCATTATTCAGTACACTGTACTGTCTGTTCTGCATCTTTGACATTTTAATGCTATTAACACTTAATCTCTTCTTGTGCTGTCATCAGTGATCACCAGGATCTTTCAGAGAGATCAGAAAGCAGAAATAAACTATCCCTGAAGAGGAGGTGAGATTAGCTCATAACCCAGCAAAAATTAAAAACAGGTTTCAAAATTATGAAACTTATCTCCGTGTAAGGTAAGTTAACTGCCTGATAGTCTTTAAATGAAGACTACCAACATAACATGCTTTACACAAAAACCACAACATCAAGGCATCTGTAAACATAAACCATAATATCCAGCATCTAATCAGGAATTATCCAAGACGCCAAGAAGCAGAAAATATGAACTATAACAAGTAACTGTGGAAATTAAAAAAAAAATACCATGAAGTGACAGAAATGAAGAAACAAGCATACAAAGATGTTAAAACACTTTTGTAATTGCATTTAGGTATTGGCTATGTAAGCATATTCTTCTTTTCAAACTAAGTATAAAAAAACCTTCCTTTTCAAAAATTTAATGACACAAACCACTACTGAAAACATATACATAAATAAACATGAAGCCCCTCCATTAAGAGAAATATACTTCTATGCAATTATTGTCTTTATTATTCACCTCCAGGATCTCAAAATTATATATCTGTTTTGGATAAATTATTGTGTCAGACTTGGATATGACTTGTGGTCCATCAATACACATTTAAATTTTAATTTAAGCACTTCTAACACAGAGAGAAAATATAATAGGATAACCTTTGTTAAAAAAATATAACATGTATAGGCCAGGCACAGTGGCTCACGCCTGTAATTCCAGCACTTTAGGAGGCCGAGGCAGGTGGATCACGAGGTCAGGAGATCGAGACCACCCTGGCTAACACGGTGAAACCCCGTCTCTACTAAAAATACAAAAAATTAGCCCAGCGTGGTGGCGGACGCCTGTAGTCGCAGCTACTTGGGAGGCTGAGGCAGGAGAACGGCGGGAACCCGGGAGGCAGAGCTTGCAGTGAGCCGAGACCACGCCTCTGCACTCCAGCCTGGGCGACAGAGTGACACTCCGTCTAAAATAAAAGAACTGTGTAAATATAAACTTTACTGATTTTAAATTCATTGACTAAGTATTCACGCTGTACATAGCAAGGACTCGTTGCCCTGATACTGAAAAGCCAGTCTTTGATAACCCAACCTGGGGATGATATTGGTGAAAATGATGGAGTGGATCTGCTTTCACCTCTTCTATTCAACATTATGCTGGAGTTTCTTGGCAAGTCAATAAAACAAGGAAAAGAGAAAGCAGACTCAAATAGGAAATGGAGAAGTGAAACAATCTTTATTTGCAGATAACATGATCTTGAATATCATGTCGTCCTAAAACATTCACAACAGCAATAAAAATTAGAGGTAATAAACAAGTTCAGCAAGATTACAGGATACAGATCAATATAAAATATTAATAGTGCTTTTACAGACTAGCAATGAACAATCCAAAAATGAAATTTAGAAAAATCTTTGTTTATAATAACATCAAAAATAATAAAGAATAAGTTTTATAACAGAAGTGTAAGAGTCATTCTGTGTACAATGCAAACCATCTTTGAAATAGATTAAGGAATATCTAAATAAAGGAGAGATTCTGTATTTATGGATTGAAAGAATTAGTATTACTCAGTTTGCAATATTCCCAAAATTGATCTGATGAATCCCAGCTGCCTTTTTTATGGCAGAAACTGACATACTTATCCTAATTTTTTAACACCCTACATGCTAGTAATTTTTATTACTTTTATACAACTAGATCATCAGTCATATTTCTTTTTCTTTCTTTCTTTTTTTTTTTTTTTTATGTGACGGAGGCTTGCACTGTCTCCAAGGCTGGAGTGCAATGGCTCGATCTAAGCTCACTGCAACCTCTGCCTCCTGAGTTCAAGCCATTCTTCTGCCTCAGCCTCCCAAGTAGCTGGGATTACAGGCCTGTGCCACCACACCTGACTGATTTTTTATATTTTTAGCAGAGACGGGATTTCACTATGTTGGCCAGGCTGGTCTTGAGCTCCTGACTTCATATCCGCCCGTCTCGGCCTCCCAAAGTGCTGGGATTACAGGCATGAGCCAAGGCCCATCAGTCATATTTTTCATATGAATAAAAGTCTACTTTTTAGTGAAAAATGATTATTCTTATTCTGGAAAACTCTTATAGCCTAATTATAACATTCAGCATAGCATAACTAATTTGGCAATTCAACATATAATTACTGAGTGATTGTTATGTTTCACACAAAACTGAGTGATGCAAATAAAAATAATAAAATGTGAGTCTTACCCTCAAAATCTAGACAGCATAACTGACCTACGGCATGGATTTAGAACTCAGTTATCACTCTTAAAATGTACTAGTTATACCTTTGGGAGGCCGAGGTGGGCAGATCATGAGATCAGGAGATCGAGACCATGCTGAAACCCAGTCTCTACTAAAAATACAAAATATTAGCCAGGCGTGGTGGCGGGCACCTGTAGTCCCAGCTACTTGGGAGGCCGAGGCAGGAGAATGGCATGAAACCGGGAGGCGGAGCTTGCAGTGAGCTGAGATCAGGCCACTGCACTCCAGCCTGGGCGACAGAGCGAGACCCCGCCTCAAAAAAAAAGTACTGGTTATGCAACCACCTGCAGATAATAAAACCTCTAAAAGTCAGTTTTTCATGTATAAAATGGAGATCAAAATGTAGTAGGTATTATCTAGTCACATACAAACAGTTAAAACAGCCCAGAAAAGGGAGAGTGTCATGGCAGTCTTAAGAGATAGATGTCAGTGCTCAAGCCTCATTCAGGATCAGAAGTTGGTCTTTATAGAGGAATCCCTAAATGCCACAAAGCCAGGATCTGTTCTCTAGTTATTTAATTAACCTAAGTTAAATTTCTTGGATGAGGGGTAGGGATGGGGTGATTGCAGTTCAGATTAATTCTGTAGAATGCACTTGAGTGGGTATTGAGTAAACCAGTTTTTCCATATGCAGATTTCCGGTTAATCTACTGGTCATGGCCAGGCACGGTGGCTCAAGCCTGTAATCCCAGCACTTTGGGAGGCCGAGACGGGCGGATCACGAGGTTAGGAGATCGAGACCATCCTGGCTAACATGGTGAAACCCCATCTCTACTAAAAAATACAAAAAAACTAGCCGGGCGAGGTGGCGGCGCCTGTAGTCCCAGCTACTCGGGAGGCTGAGGCAGGAGAATGGCGTGAACCCGGGAGGCGGAGCTTGCAGTGAGCTGAGATCGCGCCCCCACACTCCAGCCTGGTGACAGAGCGAGACTGTCTCAAAAAAAAAAAAAAAATCTACTGGTCATAAGCTACTGGATCCTGCCATTTTTCATATCTGACATTTCTGAGTTCTATGTCCTGTGACGGTTTCACAGGTGGCTAGGCTCTTCTCCATTATCTCCTTCTGTATGGTTTTGGCTGCATTTTTCTCTCATTTTACTTCTTCATCAATGATCATATCTCCATCTACTCTCCATTTCCCAGGAATTCGTTGAAATTTTTCATTAACTAATAGAACCCTGAGCCTTTCTGTGTTATTGTTTTAGACTTACAAATTTTTATTCACTTAATATAATTTTGGTGGAATTTTAGAAGAAATAGGAGATAAAATCTATTTTTGCTATGTTGTATTCAATGGTAAATTTCTGAACACCTCATTTTAAAATTAGTTTTTTTTCTTTTATGCCATTATCTTGAATTATTTTAACAGAGTTATTTCTGTTTCTTAAATATATATTTTTTAGTTCAGAAGTCCTCTGCATAATTCATGTTTTACCTCAGTTTAATGTTAATATTATAAAGCATACAGGAAAGCAAATAGCTTTCAGAATTTTTAAGGTACTATCTGGATAACACAATGCATTTCGAGAGGAGGATAAAAGCCCCTTTCTGTGACTTTCATAATAAAATCCCTTCTGTTTCTTGTTCTGTTTCCCAAACAGCTATCCTACTTTGCAGAAGATGCTGGATACTCAGAGTTTCTGCCGGAGAATATACGCCTGAACTAAAAGAGGAAATGGCCTATAGAAGAAAATGATATCTTCTGTGGTATTAATAAAAGTTAAAAGCATTTCAAGTTTAGGCAGAAAACTAACTGAAAAACGAGAACCTACTCTATGGTTAGTAATTTCTTCCATGTCATACAAGTATTCAAGAAATCTGTTACCTTGATTAGTAAGACTGAACACATTGGTTTTGTCATTTATTCATGGAGGGAGTCCACCACCCACTTGGGGAGGAGAAGGAAATCTACCATCTCAATTTACTTCACTTACCAGAAGTTTCTTTGCAGAAATATGACTGTTCCTTCAGTGGGACATCATCTGCGGGCTTCTGTCTCTTTTTGGTCTGTGCACTGGCTGGAGATGTAGTCTATGCTGACATCAAAACTGTCAGGACTTCCCCGTTAGAACTCCCATCTCCACTTCAGAGATCTGGTAAGCTGGATTTAGGGTGCCTTTTAGAATGAAGATTTTACTAGTAATCTCCTTTATTTCTATCCTGTGTCTCTATTTGCCAAACTGAAAATAGGAGACTGGATTCAAAGCAAAATTCATTGAATGTTAAGAATAAGAGTGAATGTTTTTAATGAAGCCAAATGTCTGGTTCATAAAATAAATTGTAACTTTGATTTTAATATGTAGAACTTTGCCTCTGTTTTCGCAGCCTTTCTATTTCTTGATTTCTTGTGATGAATGTTTATATTCACACAGCAACTTCTAGCGGGATCACCCCTTTCTGCTCTACAGCTTTGCTCACTCTCAATCAAATCTGTCCTTTTAACATAATATGATAAATTCATCTCCACTGGGAAAAACACCTGTGGCAATTTACTCACATTGTTATTTATTCCTTTACAATATCAATAGGATAAAAATGTTAAACTAACTTAAGAAAACATGAACTGTTAGATTTAATTTTAGAAAGTCTAGAATTAATGACCAGGTAATTGAATATTTCTGGAAGCAGAGGAGATAAGCATATGCCTCAACTTAACACGGTGCCTTCATCACAAAACCCCCTCAAAAAGTATAGATCTCCATAGCCAGTGTCTTTTCTATTCCCTGAAGTATTAAGGAAATTTCTTTGTCATGTTACATTTCCGTTCTCTGCTCTAGGGTAAGGATTTTTGTATCATAGAGTTTATATAGGTGTTTTAAATAATTTAAAGTTCCTCCTTTGCATTCGCCCTTGTGGAATGAATCTGATATTTTGTTTGTCCGCATTTCCAAGGAATGCATTTCTTCTTTATATTTTCAAAAGTTTATAGTTATCAAATGAATCCAGTGTGTGCCCTTTTCTGGTTGTAAAAGCATCTTGTGTCTTGTTTTAAACCTTACCTCTCTATTTTGCCCAGCGGAGGCTAACTTGCTTTCTTTTCTTCCAGCTTAGGTGCTTTCATTTCCTATGAAATAGTGAAACATAATTTGAAAAATAATATGGACTACAACTGCAGTCTCATTCCCCTACGCTTCAAAAATGTCCTGCAGTTAGTTTCTTTTTCTAGAGGTTATTTTACTCAGTTTAAACAAGAAAACCAATAGTTTTGATTCTGCATTCCAGGGTTTAAATGCCTTTCTGTTTATGGTTTGAATTTTTATAAATAAAACCTTGTTCATTTTCCCAGTTTAGGGATTTGGGGACGACATCTTTTAATGTGATCTAGTTCAATCTTATAATGTTAAAAATGAGAAAACGAACTATATGAAGATTAAATTACCTACCCATAGTCATGCTTATGACCAGAAGTCAAATATCATATTGTTTTTGTGCTATATATGTGTGGTGTTAGATAAATGCAACTTTTGTTCTCACGTGTCACATCATCACCGAGGGAAAGAGTTGTTGGATAGATTAGATTTTTGTTATCTTACATACAGAGTCCTACACAATTGTTCCTGATCTCTTCTAACTTCATGACTTTCACTGATTTTGCTGTGGCTATTGGCCTTTTCTTTGCTCCTAAAGGTTATCATATTCCTTGCCATTTCAGAGGCTGGAAAATGCTGAATCTTTCTACCTAATCTATGAATCTTTGTGTTTCTAGCACCTCACACAGTACTAAATATAGAGCAGGAAATTAACAGATGCTTGATAAGTAAAATAATTTATAAATGGTTGAATAAATAAATGAATCTCATTAGATGATGAATGTTCATTGGTTCTCCAAGATACAAAGCATAAGGGAATGTCACCAGGAAGCTTACCAGGACATCAGTGAGAGGTTGTGCTTGAACTAAGAATATCCCAGAAATTTATGCTTGGCTTAAATCTTACTTTGGAGGCCTAAAAGAGTGATCAATATCTTTTATGTTAGTCTTTTTTATGAAATCTACAATTTTATTCTCCTAAATTGAGGGGTCCATAATTTCAGTTCTTCATGTTAGTAATATGTGTAGTGGCCAGGCACAATGGCTCACACCTGTAATCCCAACACTTTGGGATGCCAAGGCAGGAGGATCGCTTGAGCCCATGAGATTGAGACCAGCCTGGGCAACACAGAGAGACCTCATGCCTACCCAAAATTTTAAAAACGAACATAGTGACATGTGCCTGTAGTCACAGCTACTCAGGAGGCTGAGGCAGTAAGATTGCCTGAACCTGGGATGTGGAGGCTGCAGTGAGCCATGATCATGCCACTGCACTCTAGCCTGGGCAACAGAACAAAAGCCTGTCAAAGAAAAGAAAGAAAAAAAGAAAATAAAGGAGAAAATAAAAAAACGAAATGTATAGTGATATCACCTCATTCTTTCTGTGACTGACTTGACTCCTACAATTTTGACTGTTTTGTCTGATGAGTGAAAATATGTGGACTTCTTTTGATGTTTTGAAAATTAATAAATTCTTATTAAAGATGTTTTCATTAATAACAATAATAATTAGAACATGAAACAATGCACTCAATAATAATCTACCAAATAAACATTCCACTTAATCAGTCTTGATATGATTATATTTCAATATCGGCTATTTTCATTACTCTCTCAGTGTATTGTGTGTTTATGTCACGTATCTAGTGGAAACAATGTACTGTAACTTGTATGTACCAGAGACTGTTGTTTTAAACTTTCAGCCTAAAGTTAAATGTACAACTTCTTTTATTTGGTTTATTTATTATCTTTTGAGTACTTCAAATGCAATGAGAAGTGTGGATACCGAAGACAGCACTAGTCTGGTAGTCAAGAGACCTGAGGTTAGATATCAGCTCTGCTCTCAAGTAACTGTGTGACTGTGAACTTGAATATATCCATTTTAACACATGGGTATTGTGTTAAAATCATCTCTAACATTTCTTTTATGTTTAAATGTATGATTTTATGGAATTACAATGATATATCACAGGAAATGGATACATTATGTAAGAGGAGAAACAGAAAAGATCAACTCAAATAAGTGGGGGTTGTCAATAAGCTTATTAGAGAATCTTGAGAGTTTCACAGTCTTACATAAAAACCCAGAGAGGCCAGGCGTGGTGGCTCACGCCTGTAATCCCAGCACTTTGGGAGGCCGAGGTGGACAGATCACGAGGTCAGAAGATTGAGACCATCCTGGCTAACATGGTGAAACCCTATCTCTATTAAAAATACAAAAAAAATAGCCGGGCGTGGTGGTGGGCACCTGTAGTCCCGGCTACTCCGGAGGCTGAAGCAGGAGAATGGCTGAACCCGGGAGGCGGAGCTTGCAGTGAGCCGAGATCTTGCAGACTCCTCCGTCTAAAAAAAAAAAAGAAGAAGAAGCTGGGTCTACATATTTCAAAGGAAAGTAATTCAGGAATATGATAGATGAGAAAGTTTATTTGGTCCTCTCCTATCTCTTACCATCTAAGGAACTACCTGCTGGGTTTACTAGGGAAATCTATTCAATTTTGTAGATTCTCACCACCATGGAATTGTCCTTAACGTTGGATGTGCAATAATATTATCCTTCTGGTAATAGTAATTGTACTGAATATTTTGGGTAAGTAATTAGTAATATTATTTGTTCATCTCAAGGTATTATTTTTCTCATAACTTGTTGTAACTGTGTTTCCTATTTAAATGGTTCCTAAACAATATGGTACGACTTCACAAAAAGTGTAAAATTTGATACACAACTAAAATTAGAGATTTCCTATAGAATTTCACCATGTGATAAAATATAATAAATTCATCTCAATGATAAAAGAGAAGAGATGCCAAGATTGCTTGTTTATTTTAGGATGAAAATCATGCAGTGAATTTCCTAGTGCAGTCTGATATTGGGATATACACAGATGTCTCTGAAAGCATGTTCAGAAGAAAGCAAATTAAATTATGACTTATATTTCTGCATATGCTTATTTATATTAACTACTCTTTTTTTTTTTTTTTTTTTGAGGCGGAGTCTCGCTCTGTCGCCCGGACTGGAGTGCAGTGGCCGGATCTCAGCTCACTGCAAGCTCCGCCTC